>NC_061061.1:13914704-14248037 GCF_021917145.1 Hypomesus transpacificus
AACCTACCAATGTACACACAAACACACAACTTTTCACAAAAACACACAAGTCTTTATGTCTTTTGAAATCTATCTGAAGGATCCTATACTTGGAAAAAAATACGTACATTTCTAGCTATGTGGCTGTGTGGAAATGTGAAAAGTAAACAGATTTGCCTTATGACGAATTTAGTAAATGTGGTTTTCTCATCTGTTTCAGGCAAAGTACTAACATGTATAGACTTCCACTGCATCCTTGTAATAAGAAATATATTGTTATTTTGGGAAAAGCTTGCTGGCTGATTTGAACACATTAGTTAGCAAAGAAAAACAGCTAACCGCTGCCATGTCGGTGCTGTGCAAATTGTGTTCGTGAAAAACTCTACAGTAAAAGTCTAATGTAGCTATCCGAGACACATTGGCGACGAAGGTAATGATTAGACGTTAATTTACACGCGTTTTATACTAATTGTACAGTAGCACATTTATCCAAGGCGCATTCAATTTAAAAAGAGCCTGTTAGATAATTGTGCTAGCTAGATAGATAGCTGTAACCTAGGTGTGGTTAGTATCGTTGTTTGGCATTAGTCGAGTTTTCTAAAAGTTCTGATTATATTATTAATAACTGATCATTAAAATAAATTGGATTGACTGAGGTGGATAACTTGATTACGCAACGAATTGCTTAACTTGAGTCCAAAAGGGTATATTAAAAGATAAACTTACAATCTGACACTGACATGTCAAAGAAGTCTTGCGCCTTGTTATTGTGTAACACCCAATACATGTCCGTAGAAATCTTACTTCGTAAAAAACAAGGTTCCGGGTACGCACAACCTTTACTGAACCCTGGAGATGAATTAACGCAGTGTCCACTGAATGGCGCTATAATAAAAGACCAAATACACTTCATCATGCTGGTACATAATGTTATTGTGTTGTATTTTTCCCCCCCAAAAAGGTCAGCTTTGAACCGTGCCGCGCAAAAATATCAACACGCAGTTGCATGTAAGCTGCTTTAGGTAACTTTAGGCTACAGAATTGTTTTATTTGTGTTAATGATTCCTGAATATGCATGGAGAGACATAACGCACAGTAGTGTTCTTAGATCACGTTTTGTCAGAGTTTCACACTGCAAATATCTGATTTTCAAATTAGAGTATAAAAGTAGAAGAAAATTATCTCACCTAGTAAGGCTTTGTGTTGCATCCAAAAAATCTATTAGAAAACAAGTCTAAACAATTTAGTTTGATTATACATTTAGAGACAATGAAATATAATTCACTTCAACAATTGTATTGACCATTTATAAGTGTTGTGCCACTTCCGTTCCATTTTGGCAGACCTAATAAGAAAATGCAATTGTGTCGCACACTGTAGACTCAAAAATTCGTTGCACAAAATGGGACAGACCACAGCTTTGGTGTTCTAAAGCTGCGCATCGCTCAATTACAGCCAAGCATCCACTTTGCAAAGCAGACTACCCAGTTCGTGTGTTGGAGATTTGGACGAGATGAGATGCTTTCCAATCCATGCAGACAAGTGATCAAGAAACGTTGGTTGCATTATAATTTGATACCAAGTAAGACCATTTATATAAGTCAATAATTCATTCTACTCTTGAAACTGCAACTGCAAACTTGCAACTTTGTAACTTGTTTTTTTAATTAACGTTTGGAATTGTGGCAAAGAAGTTATGGTTTAAAAAGTGATGGGCCTAAATAGTTTAGAATGGTGGTTGATTAATATTTATTGTTGTTTTGTGTTGTTTTAGTTTGTTTATGGTTATAACAATGAATCTAGTGTCTCATACATATTTATATTTAATATATTTATGTATTTATTACACAAAATCTAATCTTCAGTCAACTATAGAGAGTGAACATTGGTTAATTACAGTGTCCTTGAGTGGGATCAGTGTTTTTGTCTGTCAACATCGATGGCATTTGTAGACTTTACTTTTATACAATATGTATGTATAGCAAAATGACTTACTCTGATGATTTTTTGCGCTTGCCTTTTTGCAACATATAGACATATTATGCCTTTCCATGGAAAATTGACCTGTATGCCTACCATTTCAATTTTGAAATGATTATGCAAAATAATGTCATACTTTATGATGTGATCTAAGTATGTTGATGTTATTCCAGTGTGTAGATGTTAACAACGGACATGATGGAGAAAGGAATGGCACTGTGCCTTTTACTGTTGGTTCTGGTGCATGAAGCTGTGGGCCAGAGAAGGAAAAAGTTGGGGAAAAAAAACTACAACAGCCTACTCAAGGATAAAGGAAATGGTAAATGAAGTATCCACAGTTCTATATTGATGGTTAGCCATGAACCTTCCAGTTAACTGTATCCAATATCTGATGCATGTTTGACTTTCTATCGAAACAACATTCATTGTTTGGATTATTGCTGAACCATACACCTGTTAGACAAAAGCAATTGAAGCTAAGCCTAAGGAATGTGTCTCCTATCTCCTATACGTGTAGCTCACCTGCCTGAAGCTACCTGATCACATTTATGTCAAATGGTCCTGGGCATCAGTAGCACCTCTTCTACAAGCCATAGTGACCTTTGACCTTAGCTTTGGGTTGCACAGAATCTGAAACAAGTGCACCACCATTGACAATACTTATCTGTCTCTCTCATAGATCAGACATGCTGCATGGACGTGGCCTTCCTCTTTGACAGTTCAGAGAATGCCAAAGACTTCCTGTTTGAGAAGCAAAAGTCCTTTGTGATCAATTTCAGCACCCGCCTTGCCAAGATGGAGGTTTCAGGCTGGACGCTAAAAGTGCGAATGGCCGCCCTCCAGTACAGCAGCTCTGTGACGATCGAACACCGTTTCTCCACCTGGCAGGACTTAGATGAATTCCAAAGGAGTGTTATCTCCATGACTTACATCGGCCACGGCACCTACTCCACTTACGCTATCAGCAATGCCACTCAGCTGTTCGCCCGGGAAACTACAAAGGATTGCGTCAGAGCTGCTGTGCTGATGAGTGACGGAGCAGACCACCCCCGGAACCCTGATGGTGTCAGAGCTGCAGAGGAGGCTAAAGGCCGTGGTGTCCTTCTTTTTGCAGTTGGATTGTCAGACCTGGCCTACCAGAGCCAGAACAGTGTGAAGCTCCGGGCTCTTGCCAGTCAGCCAACTCAGCGGTTTGTCCATAGTCTCACTGACCCAGAGCTTGAGTATAAGTTACTCACAGAAATGGTGAGTTAGTCCTAAGTAGGCCTGCGCAAGGGGCTGAGAAAGTGATGGGTTTTTACTCCCCAAAATAGGAGCATCATTACTGCATTGTTGTGTGGTCTGTCTGATCATATCACCAGCATGCAACTATGCCCCCTCCCACCCTTCTTGTCTCTACCTTGTTCTGCCTCAGCCCACACTGTTCAGATGGAGAGGTCAAGCCTCTCAACGGTAGAATTATGTCAATGAAGAAGAGGACCTTGGCAGTACATTGACATTAATACATGTATTAGTTGTCAGTGCACATCGACTGTACCTTTCACTCATAGTATATACTACACAGTCTTAATAAGATAATATTGAATGTGGAATCAGTGGTTACATTATCATAACATCATATAATATGTTAAGAACTAAAGGCCAGGGGTTAACAGGTTGTTTTTTATTGTTTTCAATTCAGGTTGATGTAACGCTTGAAGGGGTAAGTGCTTTAACATTCAAATGACATTGCAAATGTCAGATACAGAAAAAGTAATATTTTGGCAGATGAAAAACTTTACAACTGAAACTGACCTTGTGTCATTCACTGCATCAGTGTCCAAAGCCCAAAGTATGTTTGTGTGAAAGAGGGGAACAAGGTCCTCCTGGGAACCCAGTAAGTACATTTTACAATAAGTTTTCCAACAAAGGACTTTTACAAATCTACTGTCTTAAATGATCTACAGTCGGACTCATTTTTTAAGCCTGAAAAAGAACATGGCTTCAGCTTTGCAACCTTTGGTTTCATCTAGGGTAAAAAGGGAGACCTGGGATACGCAGGACCACTGGGTCCAAAGGGATCAAGGGCAAGTATTACTATAAATACAAATGTTTTATTAAATTGTAATGTAAATTCCATTGTTCATCCAGTACCATAGTAGTAATTATGTGTAAATTCTACTGTTAGGGAGACCCTGGAGTAAGTGGCTACCCTGGAAGTGAAGGTCCTGAGGTATGACGTCCTTCACTAATAACGTGTCATGTTTCAATTGTTGTCTGAAAAGAGTTCAGCAGTTGTAGGTGTTAAACACAGTTGTTACTTCTTTATAGGGTAAACAAGGATTCAAAGGGGATAAGGTGAGACAGACATATTCTTGTCAACAGATCCCCTTTGAACCAGATACTTTGCTAGCTTTTTATTTGCTTTATTTACACAAAGTTGTTGGTGGTTGGCCTGAAACCTAAGGATGAATTCAGTTGGAATGTGTTATATTTTAGGGGATGAGAGGAGACTGTGGCACCCAGGGAGAAAATGGCGATGTTGTAAGTAAAATGACACTGTATTGTGTCCAATCGATACTGTAAATGATTTGATCTAAATGTAGTGCTACCACTGTGTACCTTCCAGGGCCCTGAGGGACCTATAGGACTGCAAGGACCGGGAGGAGAGCAGGTACAGTGTAAACATCATCGTATTCTGGAATACATTGTTTCCCTGATCTGCTTAAGAGATCTTAGACTCTTGACACTCTTGATTTTTTGTTGGACAACAAGATAGAACCCTCCAAAACTCAACAGTTGAAAAACCTTTAGACATAGAATATTGATCGCATACACACGATGCAACAATCAGTGGATGAACACCCCCTCAACGCTCAAACACAACAGATGGTTGTGTCAATTTCACACTCATGCACTAATGGAATGTGAATATTGGATTATGCTTAATCTCAATACTAATATGGGTGTCTAAAGCAGTGAATCCAGGCTTGCAGGATATTATTCTTATACAGGAGCAGACTTTGTGTTGCAGGATTAGTGCTGGGACTTGGTTGCCCACTTTTTCCTCACTATCATTCTCTGTGGTATTGGCACAGTGTCAGAAGTTATGTTGTTTTGAGGCCAGGTCCAGACTGGAATTAAATTGGATTTAAAAAAAAAATCAGATTTGGGGAATATTAGTTAGTTCAGGTCTAGGAGAGATTCATTGTACTGTAAGTTACTGCATATAATATAACCACTTTAGAGTGTGCAAGGTTACTTGGAAATAGGTTTTCACAATGTTTACAAAGTATCATGGTTGAGCTGAATTTTCAACCTGTAGACTTTAGTAATACTCTAGATGTTTCTACTGTATAGTTTGTTACTTGAATGCTAGATTGAAATCAAGGTGAATACCACAGCCTTGTCAATAATATAAAGTAACTTGAAAAGTGTCATTGTACAGTAAATGTACAGTACATATGCATATATACATATACTGTCATATTGTTTTGTTGTATAATTCTGTGACTTTTCTTTCTTTTCCAGGGTGCCAGTGGACCCCCTGGAGACCCAGGTCCTGAGGGTCAGTTGGGACCTAAAGTAGGCATTCTGAGCCACCCACAGCATTGATGCCAGAATACTAACACATAACATCTCTATTGTGACATTTGGTTGGTTTGCCAGAAAGGCTACAAGATCTGCCCTTTAAAATGAGTGACCTTTAAAAAAAGTTAATTTGAATAGCGATTTATCATTCACTGAAACAGCAAGCAGAGCTTTTCAACAAGGAGATGTATTATTATAACAGAATGAAGACCGATTTAGGACAAACAAAAGTTATAAATGGAACAACCTAACCATTTTTGAAATGTCATAACATGCTACAAAGAACGTATTGGACATTTGGCTGGATTGAGTCCTATCAGTTTAAAGTAATTTCTACAGCTAACAGACAGACAGAACTCTTTTTGAGTTGACTGAGACTAGTTCTGTTTCAAAGGCACTGAATATCCCATTACATCTCATTCATATTATTAAATCAAATTGATATGAACAAGTTGCTCTCATTGGATTAAACTAGTATTTAATCATATTGTATTATTCACACTCGCAGTAATTCTGTTCTTCCTACACAGGGGGACAGAGGAGCAGCTGGTGCTTCCGGGCCCCGTGGAGATATAGGCATTGGATTCCCTGGTTCAAAGGTCATCCAAGGCAGTTCAAACTCCATCTAACTGATACAGTATACTGTACCATACATTCACATTATACATAAAAAAGAACAGATCAGATATGTCAAGTGTCCACAGGGTGACAAGGGAAACCAGGGCAGAACAGGGCCTACAGGACCTACTGGAATAGGAGACCCAGGACAGCCAGTAAGTTAGAGGATCATTTCATTTCTTCCACAAAATTAGTTCCACAAACCAACCTACCAGTTTTGCTTTGACTGTCGACTAATGTGCAATGCATGCTGATGCTTTGATTGTTTGATGGTCATTTCAGGGTCCCCCAGGACCACTTGGTGCACCAGGGATCCAAGGACCACCTGGGGAAGGGCTTATTGGAGCAAAGGTAGTCCAACCATAATAACGATAACATGTCTGTATCACCAAACATGTCCACAGATGCAAATCACAACTACGTCAACTAGAGTCTGTGTCAACTGAAATATTTGCACTGTTTCAGGGTGATCCAGGCTACGACGGCCCCAGGGGCAGCCGAGGTCTTACCGGTTTTGGGGTCAAGGGTGGCAAGGTAATGGAGTCAGTTGGGTGAGCGGTTAGGGAATCGGGCTAGTAATCAGAGGTTGCCGGTTCGATTCTCGGCTGTGCAAAATGATGTTGTGTCTTTGGGCAAGGCACTTCACCCTACTTGCCTCTGGGAATGTCCCTGTACTTACTGCATCTGCTAAAATGACTAAATGTAAATGTAATGGATGGTACAGCTTTCACAGCGAGATGTCATGGCAACGGTATTGAGATTATTAGTATCATGTTTGCCTATCCGTTGTATCACCATATTATTGTGTGATTGTACGTTTTCACTCAGGGAAGTCATGGTGAGCCTGGCATGCCAGGGCCAGATGGGGCCCCAGGGGAAGGGATCCAAGGAGAGAAGGTTGCTATTTGCTCTTATTCCATTGATTTGTTGTTTGTATTGTTGTACTCAATTAAATATTCGATCCAGAGGTAATGAACCATCTGATGATGGCTCCTTCGTGCAGGGTAACCAAGGACCAGTGGGACCCGTAGGCCCCAGAGGGTCTCCAGGAGTGGGACTCATGGGTCCAAAGGTTAGTCTGAAACTTCGAGATCAAACTAGGACAGGCTGTCTTACACAGAATCATACACACGTAAAAATCATTACTTAAGTTATAATTAGATCGATACTGTAGATACTTCAATGCTGGACATAAAAAATACATTTGAGATTGGAAAGCATGACAGGATTTACATCATCTACTAGGTACATGACTTTATGAGATATGTATTGTTACCTGCAGGGAAACGAAGGATTCTCTGGTGAGCCAGGAATCCCTGGTGAGAGAGGTATAGGAGAACCAGGACCCAAAGTAAGTCTGAACGTTTGGTGTATTGTATCAAACAAAGTCACTCTCTGTGGACGTTGAGGTCTGTAATGACACATTCATCTCTTAACATGTTGATGTTGTAGGGCGACCCAGGCTCTGAGGGCTTACCTGGTATTCCAGGTCTCTCTGGAGAGGATGGTATCCCTGGACAAAAGGTGGGCATAGAAGGTCTAAATTATTAGATATTTTATCAATTGAACTTGAACAAGACCTTGTCAAAATGTAATATTTGGTTTCTAATTATATTAGGGTGACATGGGAATACAGGGACCCAGGGGACAAGATGGTGTACCTGGAAAAGGTGTCCCAGGGGAAAAAGTACAACATTTAATATGTGTATTGTATCTTACTTACCCTGTCAGATAGTGAGTCACACCATTTATGTTGTCCATGAACTTAAATGTTGAGTCCATAATTATAAATGATGAGATGAGCAGTTTCTTTGTCCCAGGGCAACAGAGGAGACAGGGGCTCCAGGGGCCCAGGAGGTGCTGTAGGGCCTGTGGGGCCTATAGGACCAAAGGTATGTCCTCTATCAACTGTATATATATATATAGGGATATTATGGGAGTCAGATGGCTGAACGGTGAGGGAGTCGGGCTTGTAATCAAAAAGTTGCCGGATCGATTCCCTGCCTTGCAAAATGACGTTGTGTCCTTGGGCAAGGCACTTCACCCTACTTGCCTCGGGGGGAATGTCCCTGTACTTACTGTAAGTCGCTCTGGATAAGAGCGTCTGCTAAATGACGAAATGTAAATATAGGCTACCTTTGTAAAAACAACCAACTTTATTTGTTAAAATGCTGACCTATAATGTGGATGGAGAGGTTAAAAATGTGTACCTCTTCTAGGGAGATCCGGGAAATGCTGGACCACCAGGTCTCAGTGGACCACCTGGACGAGGAATGCCTGGTGCCAAGGTTTGGCTATAATTATTTAGGCAACAGTGATGAACAGTGACAATCTCAGTGAAAGTTTTATCGCCATGAAGTTATTTTTCCTGGTTCTGTTGTTGACACTGACAGGGTGATGCAGGTCCAGCTGGTCTACCGGGACCAGTAGGGGAATCAGGAATAGGAATAGCAGGTCCTAAGGTACTGTACAACACACATATTCAAGTGTTGTATTTTGTACATAAAACACTGAATGTCTGACTATCATCAGGGAGAGAGAGGGTTACCAGGATCCAGTGGTCCAGCTGGACTTAAAGGAGAGGGCTACCCTGGTCCTGCAGTGAGTATCTAAATATTGTGTGGAAAACATTGCTGGGGAAATGGGAAGTCTGGAATACCCTGCTTTGCCTGCTGTCACCAGATGCTGACTCTGGATTGATCAGATGATGGATGGTTAAATGGATGGTTGGATGTATGGACATTGGAATGATCTTGTCATGATGTGTTATGCATTATTATTATTATTTATCAAGTTGTGTGTGCTATTAAATATAGTAGATGTGTACTTCACCATGTTATGTCATGGTCATTAGGGACCTCCAGGGCTGCCAGGACTAACAGGAGAGGTTGGCCCAGAAGGAAAAGGCTTACCTGGACCCAAGGTACTGAAGCAAATATGTTGACACATATCAAAACCAGTATTTGTTAATCCATTATCTGGTTGATGTGGTTGAGTATGTCCTTGTGTTCAGGGAGATCGGGGTTTACCAGGCTCCAGTGGACCAGCTGGAAAACCAGGCATTGGCTTTATTGGTCCCAAGGTCAGAATCATGTATTACTGACTATGGTCCATAGTTTCATTGCCATGGTATCACTGATGACATGAAGATCGCATGTTGATCTGTGCAGGGTTCAATGGGTCAGACAGGAGCCCCTGGTCCTGTGGGGATACCTGGAGAGGGTATTCAGGGACAAAAGGTACTGTTCCCTCCCACCTTATCATTTGGACAACCATGACAGGACATGACATAAACATGATATATGAAGCAGGTGTACCGGTTGAAAAGTGGCTGTCAAAATGGTCTGACAGATGATGTGGTTCATCATTTCCTGATGTTTCCAGGGTGAATCAGGATTTCAGGGGATTCCTGGCCCCAGAGGCCCCCCAGGGCAGGGTCTCCAAGGAGAAAAGGTAAAATCTTTGTTTTGGTTGTTTATAATGTGATTATTCAGTTAAAATCTCAAAGTGGTTTTTTACTGGCCCTGTAGGGAGACCGTGGGATCAGAGGTGAACAGGGCAGAAAGGGGGAGAGAGGAGGGACAGGGGAGCCCGGAGCCATCGGACAGCTGGTACAGTACGCGTTGCTGTCATGAGTTATAAGAAGTCAGATCAAATCAGTGGAATCAGGTCATTTGAAAACGTATAGTAAATTGTGACTTCACAGGGTAAACTGGGACAAAAAGGAGAAGCTGGCCTTACAGTAAGTGTTGTTAATGACCTTATTCAAATTTCTGAGAAGAGACGTTATTGGACCAGATGTATTGGGGCACTATTTATGCCACTATCTATTACAGAGAGAGGAAGTCATCAAAATCATCAAATCAATATGTGGTACGTGAAGCATATTATCGTACCATACATGGTGTTTGCAGGGGGACCTTTTCATGTTCGCATCAATCAATCAATCAATCTGTGTTATGACATTGTTAATAGATTTGTCATTCCCATGAATTGGAACATTGTCATTAATTTGTCTAACCCCAGGCTGCGGAACAAAGTGTCGTGAGAACCCTCTAGAGCTGGTCTTTGTGATCGACGGCTCAGAAAGTGTTGGGCCCGAAAACTTCAAGGTGGTCAAGGAGTTTGTCAACGCCCTTGTTGATAATGCCTCCGTGAACCGCGAGACCACGCGTGTTGGAGTGGTCCTCTACAGCCACATTAACATGGTGGTTGTCGGCCTGAACCAGCTGTCCACCCGCGACCAGATCAAGACTGCCATCCGCTCCATGACCTACCTAGGGGAAGGAACCTTTACAGGCAGCGCTATTCAGACGGCCAATCAAGTGTTCCAGGAAGCCCGCGTCGGAGTGAGAAAGATGGCCATCGTCATCACGGACGGCCAGGCAGACGAAAGGGACTCTGTAAAGCTGGACGAGGCAGTGAAGGAGGCCCATGACAGTAACATTGAGATGTTTGTGATTGGTGTCGTTGACGAAAGTGACCCAATGAACATGGAGTTCATGGAGGATGTTCTTCTAATGGCCTCTGACCCGAACATGGAACATATCTACTTGATCAAAGACTTTAGCAAACTACCTGGTAAGCTTGATAATCAAAACTGTGCTTACACTCTTAGAATGCAGTATATTCAAATGCACTTCTGGAATAAGTCCATAGGTGGTGATGTAAGACTAGCTGATTGGCTCTGGCTGGAACATAATATCTCTGTTGTCTGTATTGTGATATTTCCATCAGCCTTGGAAAGCACCCTGCTTAACCATATCTGTGAAAGAGAGGAGGAAGAGGCTTTGTTAAGTTCCAGACTTTCTCCTGGAACCCCATTTGTGAACGTCATGGAAACCCCAAACAGGACGAAGACTGATATGCCCATCGCCACTGGAGACTTCAGAAACACACAGATGGAGGTGAGGCACTGTAACACTCACATGGATTTTACTTTCTGGTTTTCTTTCAGCTTTGATTGAGAGAAAGAATGAACCAAATCACTAAAACAATGCAAATGCCTGTTACCACACCAGTAGCTTTTTTTAGACTGTAAATCCATAAATCCCCACTAATATCAATCCAAACCCCTCTAAATAGATTTCCATTTAGTTACAAAATGCCCATTATACAGATTTACAGAATGCACATTAAATGTCTACCCTTCTCTGAGTCAGCCAGGCCTACCAGGACCAGGCCTAGTAGATCAAGTCTTCATCCCACAAGGACCCAAACCAGGGGACAGAGACACCTCGGAATTATACAGGGTTCCCTTGTTCGACAGAGAACCTTATAAGCCCCGTACAGAATTAATCCTCCCATCTGAAGTGAAAAGACCCACCCACAGCATAGCAGAGATTGCACCTCAGACCTCTACACCAAGAACCTTCATCACGGAGAGCAAACCATCCCCTTCGACAGCCCCATTCTTCTCAAGGGACTCTTTTATGCAAGGTATCATACTGTATATCCTTGTGTGTTCTAAATGGTATTCCTTTTGTAAATAGCTGTATTTTCATGCAATCATGATCAATTAGTCGGTTAATCCATAACAGACACACATACATGACTGACATAACTATCAAGCATATGTGACAATATATTAGTTTATAGGTGATTAATACAGAATCTACAGTAGTATATACTGTGGATTCAATCAGATACGGCACCTAATTGCAGTGTTTTGTCTTCTCTACCGCTACTGTTGTTTCCAGATGCGAGATGCAGTCAGACTCTAGACCCTGGGCCATGTCGGGAATACGTTGTGAAATGGTACTATGACTCCATAGCAAATGGCTGTGCCCAATTTTGGTTTGGCGGCTGTCAAGGAAACAAGAACCAGTTTGAGACAGAGAAGAGCTGCAGAAAAGCTTGTGTCCAGGTCTAACACACTGGTTAACTAGATTTTACGGTGTTTGAATGCATTTACCGATTTAAACTATTTAAGGGGTACAGTAGCATTTCAACATGTAGTAAATGTGAGAATACAAAAATGTGGTGTAGGGGCAGCACCTCACTGAAAATCCAATTATTATTTTTTTAAACAATGCTAGTCTTACATGTTTTGTTATATTACGGATGTCTTGAAACATTTTAGGTAATGGTCCTTGCCATAAAAAAGTACCATGTCAGCATGCAACTTCTATCATTAAATATACATGAACTGTTACAACTTAGAATCTACTACCATTCATAACACACTATTTTGCATAAAGAAAACCAGTGTCTGTGGACCCAACAGCGTATAAATCTATTTTGTGTCAAGAAGTTGATAAGGAGGAATCATCTTCTCCAGGACACGTAACTGAATGACTCATTTCTATAAGAAATGTAATTAGGCACTCTCTCTTCACTTGAAATCCCTCTTTGTGACACCAAGACAGTAGCATTACAAATAATTGACGGGATAATTATCATGAGAAAATACAGTATCTTCCTTTTTCCCCGCTCTTTAACAGAGTGAATCCTTGAACTGAAATTATGGTGGGCACTTATGTCCAGGATGGATTCTTGTATCATTCTTCTGAGTTAACAGCTCTTGATAAAAAGACTTGAGTGGTGCCCTCACACGATGACAAAACCAGAACATGCTTTGATACAGTTGTTATTATTATAGAGCATTTTAAGTCTAGAAAACTACAGGAAAAAAAGAAAGTCTCCAAGTTAGATTTGAAAATGGATATTTGCTTACGATTGTCTGACATTCACAAATTGCACAGATTTCAACTAAATTTACATTCACATCATTCAGTGTTTCACATGAGATTACTTGTAGAATACAAGATATGAGAACATGACAATATAGCCTGGATCATGTGCAGGATTTGGGTCCATTCCACCATACAGACCAAAGTACAAGAGGGTGTTGGCTTCATATCCACTAATGTCCACCTGAGAAGAAGAATGAAAGAGACTTAAATACAATTAATATATATAATATAGCATTTAGAGCTATATTTACTGTAGCATATTCTGTATGAAACTAACATGCTAAAGATCTTATTTACCATGTGTGCAAGTTTGCATACTGGTATGTATCTTCTCATTGGCCCAATACAATAAAACACGAACTATTGTGTTTTCACCTTGTTTGACTCAAGTGGAGATGAAAATAACATTTCTGAATACATTACTTTTATTATCACTCAAACATTTAAAAAAAAAAACACATTTTATTTCAAGTTTGAAAGAACAATTAAAAAAATTACAATTGTGCTTATTAGGACATAAAGTCTAGTAGGCATATCACTTCACTTAAGTACAGCTGCAATTCATCCTACACATGGTTGGACACTGTGACACAAGCACAGATGACTCAACTAATAGAGAGAAGTAATTATTATGAGTACAATCTAAGAGTGACATCATTGATAGACAGTTTTTATCACTGTCACATTGGTGTGTACTGTTCAATATACAATATAAACATCATCATGCATATATACCTGTGTATGATTAGCTGACAAATAATACAGCAGTTGATTTATAAAACATTGAAAGATACTGTACCTGTTTTGTGATGTCGATCCTCCAGGGATTGACTTGTAGTCCGTCACACCAGCCCCCACGCCCATATAGCCATGTGCCATGCTCATTGGGAACAGCTCCCTCCCGCACCCGCATGGCACATCCCAGGGCTGAACCTATACCGCAACCCAGCGCACCCACATAGGATCGAGAACAGAACATATAGCGATGGCCGGTCAATCAAATATCGTCAAATGTACTTCAGGACTTTGAACTATAATATTGTATTGGTGATTTGCAATAAAGTGCAAATGTAGTATGAATAACATTTCTTTCACAAACATTCGAACCTGCAGAGTCAAATATACGGGTGTTGTTGAACACGCCATTGACCAGAAAGTGGTGTGATGTCACACAGAACTCCCCACAGCCATTCTCATCACTCCCGTGGCCTGTAATCACTGTATACAACTCCACCTGCAAAAACCACAAACAGAACAATGTAGAGTGGATCAATGACATTTCTTCATAGTTTACAATCAAAATGTTGTTGAAGAATCAGACAGCTTACCTTTTTGGTGGAGGCAGGAACAGTGAACTTTATTGGCTCATATTTCTTGTTGTAGCTTTTGTCAAAGGTTCCCCCACGGTACAATGACAGCAGATTGAAAGGATAAAGCTTGTCTACAGGATTACCTTTGAATGGCAAAAAACATTAATTTACCTGTACATATGCTGAAATGAACTATATATTTAATGAATCTGTGTTCATTTGTATAGAGAACTGCACACAGAAAATATTGAGTAAAGAGAATATTACTGAGTAGAATATACCAAATCCAGCATTGTCGTATCAAAGAAGAAAACCTACGACTTGAGAGAGCCATCTCTTTTGTCTGGGTGACTTATGAACAGCAAATTGACAGGACGTCCTCTACCTTCCAGTTGACAAATACATCTACTCAGGACACACCAGGAAGCTGCTCCATACACCTCTCTCTCAAAGAGAGTGGCACAGAAAATGGTTCAAAATGCTTTGGAGGTGTCCCAGTTCTCCACTCTCACAGTAGGACATGGGTCTCTATTGTATCTATGGTCTCTCTCTCTCTGAGTTCAGTCCCTGTCAAAGAACTACTGTAGCAGATACACACCAGAGTATGTTGTAGTTCACTCTTTATCTAAGATTAACATGTTCTGCTCTTCCTTTTACTGTATTTTATGACAAAATTAACGATATGACTAAACAACGTGGTTACAGAAGCTATATTAAAATCATACAAATCCTATGGATAGAATTAAGACACACCTGATTGATTGATGTGACTAAATCGAAGGTTCAGTGAAACCACCCAGGGCATTGCCCAGGCCACTGTCTTCATTGTAAATGTACACCTCCCACTGTTCAACAGAGGCATCAGTGGGGACACGTCAGTGAGCCATTGTCCTGTTCCCCTGGAGAAACAACAAGATCACACTGTTTAGACAGTGCAAACAGAATGCTGCTGACTGTAACATGATCAACGGTAACATTTGCTTCAGACACAATAGCTTCAATCTGCACAATGTTTTATAATTAAGCATTATGGGGGGGGGAAAGATGCCTTTGAATGAAATTCCAATTATTTAATATAAAATATTATTTTAGCTACTCATTACGTTTTCTGATACTTTCAAATGAGACTTAAGTGGGTTCTAAGGATACATTTTTTGGACAAAGGAATGACTGGTCGCACCTGCGAAACGCTGTTATCCAGCGGCCCAACTCCATGTTGCAGAAGAGACTAAATTGATCGCAGCACACATAGAGCTGCACAGTGTGATCCCAGTGAGCACAGGTGCTGTCTCTCCGCCCAGGACAGGACAGAGACGTGTCCAGCTCCAGCATGTCAAAATCTAACATGTCTGCCAAAATAGTGTAATAAAAAGACAAATATTGCTTTAGCCCGATGTAAATAGCCATACAAACAACTTTGTTAAGAGTTAACTGATTGGATTATAACAGCAGACTGTGTCACATGGAAATAGTAATTTGTTTAATAAACACGCAAGACTGCTAAGAATGAACTTAACCAGATGGCATGTCCACGGTAATGACCGCCCCTTTCTCCCCCTGCATTTGGACCTTATCAAACACAGAGACCACCTTAGCTGGGCTTTGCAGTCGATTCTGAAGACTATTGTAGTAGTCAAACCTAAAGATAGAATGGAGAAGCAGTTAGGTTTCTATAGGGCCAGGCAGGATGGCAACTGTTGGAAAAATTGACACTTTCAGGCAAACTTGAAATACTGTCTTGTGTTTTCTGTTTTGAGTATTTCAGAACAGCATCATTTTCTTAAATTACTATTCCCATTCGTAATAAAGACAAAGTGTCATGCCTTGAAGTAATATGACTTATGTACACATACAAATAATAATTATGCTTACCACTGTGGTAGTGTACTTACCATTGTGCCTGCCAGTTGATGAATTTGAAGGTGGGGTAGAGGAACCAGCCCATCTCAGAGAGAGACCCCTGTTGGTCAATGCCAAAGAAGAAGTTTGGGGATGGGGTTGTCTGGAAAGACACATTCACCAGCTGTCCATGTCTACAAAACAAGATGAGTCGCTAAAAGGACATTCAAAAGCATGTGTGTTCATTTAGTAGACAATTTTATCCAAAGTGACTTACAAAGGGGGATTTGAACTTGCAATCTCTTGATCTGCAGTGAAATGCTCTACCACTGAGTTAGAATTTTAAATACTTTTGATTTATATTCCAAAAATATTAGTGCTAGATTTTATGTAACTAATAAAAATGGTTCATTAGCTTAAAGGTCAAATGTTAAGAGGGCTCAAATGGCTCACAGAAAAGTAATATGACTCCAGATTAAAGCCTTGCATAAGCCTGAACTTACAACAGGGCCTGGGCTACTGATGGCTCCAGATGCACCATGGCAGCGGGTATGCCTATTGGCTCAAAACACTCGTCTGCCACACAATTCATATCCTGGATCGGACTACCACGAAGGGCATACACAAGGACACCTGACGCATTGGATTTGGCCATGTTCTGCACCTGTAAGAACAGAACAACATTGTCAAATATTAGAAAATTACTCTTTGTGGATATGTTTTCATGATTTAAGTCTATCAGAAAGAAAACTGGAAGTATAAAATTGAATGCACTTTCTTTCTAATCTTTCTTTTTTTTATTTCAGCAACACAACTGACCTTGGTGAAAAAAGAGCAGTTGCCCTCAGATACCCAGGCAACAGCCCCTGTGACAGAAGGGGAAGGCTCACATCCGTTGCCCACGTAAATAAGTTGGTTTGTCCTCTGCCCCCAGTGACCCGTCAACCAATCATATCTAGCATCGAGTCTCTTGACAATCACAGGCATCTTCCACACTGTCGGGTAAGACCACATTGTAGAGTTGCACTACATATTTACAAATACAAATGCTTTAGATTGTAGAGGTTGTGCCCTTGTAACAATTGTAGGGCAATCATTGTTTTCATAATAGGCCTATATCAACATCTATATCTGAGAGCCATCAGGGCCTGCAGGTTGAGCACTTCTTTCAAAGCTTCATAAAAACATACTTTGTTCCTTACATGTGGAGGAGAAAACAGCTTGAGAAAGACCACAGTTGTGTCCTGTACAACCCCAGGAGTACAGAACACTGGGAATCCAGTTACCCAAAGCAAATACAGGCACCGGAGAGAAATGTAACCTGGACAAAACCTCTTTTTTTCTGTGAATATAAAACATTTGTTAAGTACATCACATTACATAGGAAGGACAAATCACTACAAAATACTTAATTGCTATACATTATCCACCAGAGTAGGTATGTTAAGGCCAACCAATGAGATGTCAGACGCAGATGCAAATCAAACCTTTTCATAGCCACGCGGTGAACTTGTTCCCTCATCCATAGCGCGTCACTGACGCTTGAATCGTCAAGTGACAAGAAGAGAACTTGGGTGGTTTCGGATAGTTCCTGAACTAAGCTAACTAGTGACGATTCTGAGTTCCACATGCATTCCAAAAAACCTGATTTGTTGGTAAAGGCATGAATTATTAGTGACCCTTGCGTTTCTGTTGGAGGCGGGTAAACAAATTCTCCATCCAGGGTTGTCACTTTGAAATCTGTCGCCTTATCTCTCGGCTCGAATCCCGTAACTTTTGGTGTTCTTTTTGATCTTAAATCAACAGAATTACCAAAAATATTGGATGAAAGGAATGCACCCCCGTTGTCATCCAATTGTGTTGACTTAATACGCTTCAATCTCGACTCAACGGGTATCACATGAGCTGTCATGAAGAAACATATCACCAGACTTTCTGAAGATAACCAAACCATGTTTCTGCAATATATGCACTAATGTCTAGCAGATAACCGTACCCACATCCGTATATATCCTAAAGAGAGCCGGCTGTTTCAATATTGCCATCACAGTAAAAAGCGCATACATATATGGCTTTAGTGGACAATGTTCTGTCCCCTTTCGAGTCCTTTAGCTTCCTCGTTTACGTCAAGGAAGTTTTAATTTGATGGGCATGCCGTGCACTTCTACGGTGTCCCATAAGTGACCAAAAGCATTTGCTTATCCAAAAGTGCGCACCGCAAACAAAACAGGTGTTGTACCCTCAGATGCACCCCCACTTGGAAAAGCACCCCCTCGCGGGAGCGCACGCACAAACCAGTCAAATCAAAAAGTTAAATATTTCGTCTTGACATCGCAACCAAACGGAGGGCAGACAACTGTCTCACCTTTTAATTTTTTGTTAACAGAATAGAAGAGAAGAACGTCGGTTATTTGTGTAAATAATTGATGTTTTTCTCAACACAAAATCCTTAAAATCCGTAATTCAAAACGTTTAGGAACGGATGCAAACCAATACCTTTCTTGTTCCACGGCATCGCATTCTGAGGAAATATACCCCAGCTATGATTACCAAAGGAAAAGTATTTTGTTAATCAGGTTCAAAGTATTTCACATGGCTTTTCTCACTAATAGGGGCCTATATAGGTTCAAAGGCATACGCTTTTTGTTTTTTTGCAGCCTAACTATACTGTTCAGCAGGTAAAACAGTAGGAAAATGTGAATTTCCTAATGAGTAGAGTGTACACGCCAAGATTTATGTTTAAAACTACGCATTTTTGCATTTTGTGTGAGTACCAAAAATTAACAACTGCTTCTTACTTTCTATAGTCGGTGCCCACTGTTCAAAACGAACCTCTGGCTGAACAGCGTTTAGCACAGATTAATAATGGACGCTAATAGGGCCAAGTGACTGACTCACATAACCTTTATTAAAAACCTATGCTCATAACACCTCAGAGATCAATCCCACACCCACTTCAGCTGTGCGTAAAAACGCCGCGCGCACTGTTGCCCTCTTGAGAGACTGCAATGAAGCACCAATGGAGAGGATGCATTTGTATTCTCTTTTTTCTGACAAAAGAGTATTGCTGCAGAGTGTAGCTTTCTAACGCCAGCACCCGCAAATATTTGTTTAATTCCATCGGTGAAGTCATAAAAAACTTTTCCAGACATAGCTGAACTCAAATACAGCAGAAAACCGTTACGCGCGCACACAATGAAGATACTTATGTTAATTATTGTAGTTTTCTTTGTTTTAACGAATATATTTTCCCAAGAAGTTTATTTTGACGACAACTGGAAAGACTTCGACGAGGTATGTTGGATTATATTGTTACAACGGCTAGAATATTAAAACGTTTATATGTATCTTATTTTCTTTATCAAGTAAGCTTGGCTATAATGTGCCAATGATATATTTAGCATGCCTATTTCTCTTTAATTCCAGAAGTTGTGGAAATTGGAGCAATTTAAGGAAATCCTAAATAGAATGACCCGGAAATCTGGACCACGTCAATTCTTTGGTCTTATGGGGAAAAGAGGAACTGGTAAAAACAAATAATGCAAGTTTAGTACATGCATATAACTCGTACTGCGATTGGTTCTGTAGTATCCTATAGGCCCTATTTCCCAATTATTTACTTCTTTTTTTTTTTATGCAGCAAAAACACAAATAACACGGAAAAGTAGGTGGATGTGTTATATCTTTTATCCATGTGCATTATTACATTTTAAATACATAATTGAAAAGGTCTGAAAATCCACTGGACTATGAATACTATTTACTGAGATGTCTGCAGATCATACACTTTCCTCTTTTCCTTTCAGGGCAAAAATTTCAGTCTTTTGTTGGACTGATGGGAAAAAGGAGCTCGGACGAACAAGGTACACAGTGCCATACTCCCAAGTCTTTAAAGCAGGGATGTTCAATCCTGGTCCTTGAGAGCCCCTGTCCTGCATGTTTTAGATGTTTCCCTGCTCCAGCACACCTGATTCAAATGAATGGGTTGTTATCAAGCTCTGTGGAAGCCGGGAATGACCATTCATTTGAATCAGATGTGCTGGAGCAGGGAAACATCAACAACCTGCAGGACAGGGGCTCTCGATGACCAGGATTGAACACCCCTGCTTTAGAGTGACAGCCAACAAGTCACACTTGGACATGGTGTACATTAAACTGAGTTATTTTTCCTCTTTCAGATTCCATTTAAAGAACAACCCCCTCAACTAAAACTGATGGCATCAACATTATCTAGTAATTTACTTTTTAAGCATCAAACTTTTTTTAGGTGTGATGTGCCTAAAGTAGTATCTAAAGCGCAAATAATGTCTGAATAAAACTTGTATCACTACAACATAAATGGTTAATGTTTAATTAATTTCAAATAAATATCCTTCGAACATGTAATCATATTGAAATGTAGGTCAATCATTTGCCACTGATCAGGAAAAATGACACCTTTAGAATTTGACAAATAATGCTGCCCTCTAGTGCACATTGAAATTCATTTTAGTATACAGTATGTGTGTATGTAATGGTGCGTAGGTATGCACTTGTTTGTATCACTATCAGTCACATGATTTCATTGCTTATAATCACAGGTTTATTAAGTGACTTTGTACAAATACAAATGAAAAATAAAATTAAAATGCAGAGAATACAGATAATACATGGCCAAAGCAATGTGGTGTTGACTTTCATTTCTTGCCAATTCTGATCTTGGGTTATGTCAACTTACAGAAATACATTTTCCAGCTCCTTGCACACACTGACTACTGAATGTATTTGAAACAGTAAATCCTCCACAGGAACAGAAGTCTCAGAATCATTTTCTAACATACAAAAAAGTATTATGTAAATTGGCTCGGTATATAAAAATAAACTAACTGAAATGTAACACAAGTTATAAATGGTGGTGCAAGGCTAGTGGAAATTGCTAAGCACAAAAAAGCATTACAATTTCAGGGAAAAAGCTTCAACCATTTTTTGGGGGATAAAAAGCCCAAGGTGCATTAGACTTTTTCCAATTTCCAATTTCTCCTGTTAACAAGGTGAGTGTTTTGACTGGAGACACTTGTTGAAGGTTAGGTTACACTGCATGGGGAGGTTGTTCATTACAAGGTTTACCTGTTAACCAAGTACATTTTGTTTTTTTGTTGTTGCTATTTTTACTTTATCTTATCATGGAAGATACAGATAATATATATATATATATATATGCACCTCTGCTTTTCCCTGTAAACAAATAAAACCTTCACCGAAAAAAGGATTGTACAACAATGCATTTTTTCATCAGTTGTTCATTCGAAAAAATGCAACCTCAGGGGAAGAGGAGAAGACCCAAGGCGAGGACAGTATTCAGTTATAATTTGGGTTTGGCCTAAAACAGTTAGATTTAGTTAACGTAAACACATTTCTTGGTTGAATCCACAGGCAGCGCTCTCTGGTGGTCATTTGTGACAGTACATGCAGAACCATGGCTGAACTGGACCAAAGCTGTTCTGTTTGGTTCAGTGCCACACATAATAGGTTTCCTGGGCTGGCAATATTTGCAAGGTACAACATGGTGGTTCTGAAGACTCTTCTTAAAATATCTTGCCCTTCTTTTTGTTCTTTTCCAGGGTTCTGCAGATTAAAAAAAAACGAATGTTTGAATGGCGGACTTCCTTTTTGCTTACATATGAGAGGGTATGACATTCGAGTGGCTACAAGGGCAAGGCAGGTGTGTGTGTGTGTGGGGGACAGATTACAGCATACCTGGAGGCATCCATTTTCTGCTGCTCCAGGCGCTGCTGGGCCTCCCAGTTGGCCCTGTCCTCCTCCAACTGACGGCGCTTCTCCTCCAGCTCCTTGTGCTGAGCCTCCAGGTTCTTCTTCATCTGCTCGTGACGCCGCTGCAGCTGCATGGCCAGGTCAGGGAGAGCTTGTTAGTATGTGATGATCCACACCCTTCAACTTTGATTCATACCAAATCATATACATATGCGTTCTTTAATTACACCTCATATCAAATAGCCCCAAATCAGCTTTTTTACGCCTATGGCAACAGATGAGTAATTATATAAAGTCCCTTCAACAAATCTAAAATCATCAAGAGTTTGATGGAATGTCGGTCACCTAGAGAGGATTGAGCTCTTATGTCTACCTAAAAACAAGTTTGGCATTCTTATAGGTCTGGCTCTTGATCTCGCTTGAGATTAGCCATGTTTCTTGCGTTTCCTCAGGGCACTTTGCTTTTGCAAGTTTTTTTTCCACACAACTAACAATCCGAACTAGGCATCAGATAAGGACCAGGTCTACTGCACATCCGTTCACACACATGCAAACTCTCCCTCGCAGGAAAGCATCCATTCTGCACATCACCACAAACTCATTGAAAAGTGAAGGCGTTAGACAAGTTTCAGGAAGTTAGAAGTGAAACCACAGAGCGTTGCTGGTGGGACAACATGACAGCCTGCAGAGGATCATTCACCTCAGCCTCGGAGTCTCTGAGCTTCTGGATCTTCTCCTTGACTTTCATCTCAAACACCTGCTCCATCTCCCCCTCCATCTTCTTCATCTTGGCCACGTGCTCCCTCCGCTCCTCTTCCATCTGGGCCAAGGGGCTTCTGCAGGGTCACAACATGTGCAAGAACACACAGCGAGCAAGAGGAAAAAAATACACCAACAGTAGATCAATCATCTTAAAGTGAACCACAACACCCCCTCCTCCTAGAGTGCTACAGTCTGTCCAGTAATGACCCCCCCCCCCCCCCCCACACCAGGAACTGGAACAGAGACATTTAAAAACAGAGAAAGGTAGGACATAGGAATGACAGGGACCCACAAGGCTTCGGCAGAAATGAAACCAGAGCGAAACAAAATCATTTGTGGGTGTAAGCAGTGCAGAAGAGTTAGCAATACATTCATCTTATTATTATAATAATAAGACATAATGGCTTTGTGTTGTCAGCAAAGGTTATTAAAAACTCAAAATCATTCTATAACCACCATAGAAGGTAAAGTTGAATGAGAGGGAGCTGCTATTCTATGGTGGAAGGAAAACATGTAGGCAATTCAGCACAATGCAGCAACACACTAACATGTTTTTTTTTTTCTTTTCCAATTGTGTCTTTTAAGCTTGTGTAAGCTACAATCGGCAACTAGGGATGTAAAAAGCAGAAAAACACACACACACACACACGCAAACACACCCCCTTAACACTGGGAGAGAGCGGAAATGACAGGAAAGGGGGAAAAGGAGGAGATCTTTCAGGAGATTCTGAAAAAAAAACAACCACTTACATGCCTTCAACTGTGTCATTTCTACAAAAACAGAAACACACACACTTAGCATGCAGTGATGAGACATGCACTTAAATGAAAAGCTAACTACAGAAAAAAGATATTGAATACACAGATATGCTTTCACAAAATTGACTAAATAATAAGCAAAGCTTTCAACAAAAAAGGAAACTCCCATGAAGACAGTGTTTGTGTAAGCCATATAAATTAGCAGCCTTTGTGGGTAACTTAGCTGTGTTAGCATTGTGAGGCAGCTTGTCAGCATGGAAGCTGAGAGCTACGTATTGTAAATGACAAGCGCTTGCTTATGGTCTGCCAAGTGATAGTCAAAAAGTGTACAGTTTAATAGGCTCCCAATTAGGGTTGCAAAATTCCAGGAACTTTCTAACTGCGCGTGTTAACTTAACATGATTGGCAGCTATGACAACACAAAGTACAATTACAGTTATTTTGCTGTACTAGCATGTACTAAATCAAATACAAGAACGTAGGTTGTAGTTTTATTGCTTTTTGAGGACTGTTCATCTAGCCTATTTCCAACATTTCTGAAATTCTCCAGCTTAAGTTCCCATGTAGCGTTTTTGGAAATCTACCGTAAACTTTCCTCCCCATTGTAACCCAAGTGCCTTTAACTAACCTGCTAGTCGGATATACCTAAGATGGGTATAAGAGGGAAACAAGACAAACAACACACTGTTTGATCAATGTGTCTTGATAAAGTCAGGGGACTTACTTTGTAGACATTTGACCCTTGGCCCGATTGTTGTCCACTCCATTGTAGGTGACTGCAGCCAACTTCCTGCTGCGGTAGTTTTCATAGTGGACATTGTTGGTCACATCCTTTAGGTCCTGCATGTGGGTTCTGGGCCAAGGAAGATGGACAGATCATAATGCTCACAACTCAGAATTGTCAACTGATCCATCCCTACTAGTAAAATATGATTATGTTCATGAATATTGGTATTTATATTGTTTACTACTTTTTTACCTGATAAGCATGTCTCGTAGTATGGTGAAATCACAATGGTCACTGTTTTCAACTGCAAAATAGGTGGAAATAGAACAGTATTAGACTAGCTATTCATTTTAGCCACATTTGTATTGACCTATGGTATAGGATAGGCATTAACACCATAGAAAACCCTTTGGAGCCAGTACAGCCATCTATAATGTGTGTAAATTGTGAGTGAAACCCTCTCTGTCACACACCTTCAGCCACTCCCCATGGATACTGTCTCCCTCTGCACTTCTTTCCGTCCACCTCGATAATGGTGTTGCTCCCCACCACAGCAAGGGGCAAGCGATCCTGATGAGGGGGAACAACAGATTCAAGGTAAATGGCGTGTGTGTGATGGCAAATGGCACACAGTGTCGCATCGACATTTATCCGGATTTATTTGAAATTGATTTGCATTTTTGTTTTAAACGCTCTCTGTCCACACTAGCGTTTTCAAGCGCTTTCCAAAAGAAATGGGCTTCATACCTTAATCTTCTTCACCAGCCGGTTCTCCTCCTCGTCATCTGTTTCAGGGAACTCGTAGATCTTGATTTTGTGCTCCTGGATCTCCCTCATGATCTGAAAGTACATATTAGGTGGAGAGTTATATGGTGGAGAGTAAGAATATCCCAATGGTAGAAACATTATAATTTAATACAAAGGATACTTGCAACACCAAAATGTTTTACTTTGATACCATACCAATTATAATGCAATATTCTAAATACCACATCAAAGAAAAATAAAGAAATGAAGTGTCTTTAAGATAATACCAATTAGGGAAAATAATTAGGTTCTTTGGCCTCACCCGTAGTAGCCCATTCATCACCCCCCGGAACTTGTTGGAACTATCATTATGAATATTGCTCAGGGATATCATCCCAGTGCTACCGAGAATATATAAGGGACCATTACTGACCTGCTTCTTGAACTGTTGGCATTCTTCTGGAGTAAGAGTGTCTGCTTTGGCGATGAGGGGGATGACGTTCACCTTCTCATGCAACCGTTTCATAAACTCAATGTCTAAGGGCTTCAGCCTGCAACAAGGGAAAAACACGGGGGGGGGGGGGGGGGGGGGGGGGGGGGGAGTTAGGGATCGCAAGAGGTGACTTAAGCCAAACAATACATTGATACTATTTCAAAGCGTAACATAAGGGTTAGGTCACTTTTAAATGACACCTAGTGGAAACCAAAGAACAACGTCTCTGTTCAACTCCTGCATCTGGACTTGCTTTGCTCCCTGTCAGGGACAGTGTCATTGTGTCACTCCAGTGAGTGGGAGTGTGAGGTCAGTCAGCTGGTGGTGTGAGGACGTTGTGTGTGTGTGTGTGACCAGCATATGTTCCTCATCCTCGGCCATGAGAACAGCCCATGAGGACAGAATCCAGGATTGTACAGACACAACGTCCCCATAGGGGATAGTCGCAGAAGAGAAGAATGAAGGCAGTTACGGACGAGGAGTCTCCTCCCTTGCCCTGTCCTTAATACATGCACAGTCCAGCAAACACTCTGGCATCCATCTTATAACTCAATAGGCAATTTCAAAAGTTTCTACATTAGCTAGATTCTTACCCTCACTCCTCTTTAGAAAAATACTCATTTTTTTTTCTCTTCTACGTTCTGTCCTTTCTCCTCTACTCCTGTCTCACTTCCTGCTCTCACTGACCAGTGCGTCACTCAGCGCTGACCACCTGACCAACACCCCCACAGACGTAGAGCTAGAGACCTGCATTTATTTAGACAAAACTGTTCAGTATGTTACGTGCACACACACACAATACTTTTGTCGAGATATTACAATTATATTTGGGGCTACAATCCAACGGTTCGGGGGAACCAGCCCCGACAAGAATTGCCTGGTGACGCCACTGTGTGATTTCCATGACATTTCTACAGGTTGTGAAACATAATATCTCAATTTTCTCTCCCATCCCCATCCCGACCTACCCATGTCCTGAGGGGGCGATGAAGTAGAGACAGCATTGCACTCTGCTGTCAGGCATCTGCCGTCTGTTCACACGTGACTCTGAGTTCAGGTAGTCCTCAAACTTGCTGTCTATGTGGTCAATGACTGGTTGCCAGCTGCACGGTAGAGACGGGTACAAAAAAAGTGAGGAGACCCGGCACACTAAAACAAAATGGCCACCACTCTCAGAGAGAGTACACATCGCAGAGGATACTTACCAATTACTGTTGTCCACAGCATCTCCAAATCCTGGGGTATCCACTATCGTGAGCAGGAGTTGAACTCCACCTTCCTTTACTAACACCTTAGACTGCTCCACCTAAGAAATAAGGATGTGACTGGGAGTTATTAATCTGACACAGTGGACAAAAGGCACATAGACACTTTATTGTATTAAAAACAAAAGTGACAGAAAACTAAAACGATGAGAAGATGTGTGGTTGTCATGGCGTGTCCCAGACACATCGCACCGTGCCTGGGATAAGAGAGAAACAGTAACTAGACTGAACTGTCTCACAAGCTGCCCTCCAGTAAGTGATTTGTACATACAGCACCTGTAGTACAGACTGTGTGCACTATCGTTTAGTGTGGCCTGTGATGCTCACCCTAGTAGTTGCAAGTATCAACCTGCAATGAGATACTGTGCCATTAGCCAACTATGCTGGAAAACGAGAAAAACTGTGCAGTATTTTGGATGGATAGCGGTATGTGTGTGTAGCCAGACATAACACAACATAGTTACACAACTTAGAGGCCACCTTATGCAGGCTTAACTGTTCCAAAATATGGAAAAGTATTTTTAATTGAACTGATTCTCAATAACTGCTAACAAAACGGATTGGCCATCCATAAAAAGGTACTCTTGGAAGAGAGACAATTTGCATGTCCTGTCAGTAATAGGATGAGACAGACATTACCTGCACAGTCTTTTTGATTCGATGTGAAGGCCCAGGGTACTCTGCTGAATACAGGTCTGTCAGGAACAGAGAGTTGATCAATGTGGACTTTCCCAGTCCTGATTCACCTAAAAGTAAAAAAGGATAAAAGAGGTTAGGTTTCAATTATTGTTAATGAAATACATGGATTTGTTATTCGTTCATGCAAAAAGGGATTTTAAACCCCACCCACAGTATCAGCATATTAAAGTGTTCTCAGAGATAATTGGAAGACTTGTTGTGAATTGTATAGGGTAAACGTTCCTATTAAGCTCACCAAATCCGCTTATCAGATATAAAAACTGTATTTTTCCAAATAAAAGCAAACCAACAAACTATCAAAGCTCATTTCATTAAAAGGAGGCAACACAGACATTTATCTAAGAGAATCCACCTGTCTGAGTAACAGTATAAAGACTAGGACAACAGAGAGGGGCCTTGTTATCTTGCTACCAGCAGCTGTGTAGTCCAGGTTCTGCAGTTGCAGCCAGCAAGTTTGGTTTCTACGCTCCTAGTGAATAGAATCATTTGGGCAGTGGAATTGACCCCCGTCAATTACGGCTTCGGCTCAGCCTCTAAGCTCAATGTTAAACAGGATGTCCCAGACTGTCCCAGAGTTGGACACTACTACGTGTGAGGTAACAATGAGAAACGTTGATGTCCAGTGGTACACTGTCATAGTGGTGATATGTGCAGTGAGTACATGGTCAAGTCCTTGCTGTGAAACTGTGCGCCAACTGCTAAATCATGTGGTTGGCGAAGCATGGTGAGACGTGGGCGTCACTGGTGATAATGCCAGTCCTCTCTCACACACTACCATGGTATGCAACTCTGCAGGAACATGGTGGCTCACAGCTTAACAGAACACAGTAGAGAACTGGTTTGCAGGTGCAAAAACACCACGTTACACTCTAAACATGTTCCGATTAAAGTTGTCTACAAGATCGCAACCACAGGATTTAGACCTTAACAGACGAACTTAGAAACCATTCATGATACACTGCCTAGAAATGTTTATGCTACAAAAGCCAGTCCCTGGTCAGGGCAACCCTTTTTGTACATAGTGGGAGGGTTTGGTGACAAATGTTTCTAAATTGCATGAATATACAGTAAATCCATGCACTGAACGTTTTTTGTTTGTTTTCAGAAATGCAGGATGGGCTATTCTTAGCTGTGACAGTTGGAGGAAATGGTTTTGACCCTGAGAAATATTTTCACAGTGGCTCATGAGAATAAGCAGTCTGAGCTACCACATAAGCATGCAAAAAGTACGGAATTAATCCAAAGTAAAATAAGTTTCTGAGCATTAATGTCCAGAATTAAAGTAAAAAAAACGGAGGTGATCTCTCCTACTTTAAATGATTACAATCCCACATAATCATCATGTATCATGGACTCCTTTTGGCTGCAACCTCCCCCTAAACACGTTGTACATCAGAAAATGTAAGTGTGACCTCAATATTGTCTTACCCACGACCATGAGGGTGAACTCGAAGCCCCTCTTGACAGACTTCCTGTACACTTGGTTGGGCAGGCTAGCAAAGCCCACATATCCCTCCAGATTCTTTTGCTGCTGAGAAGTAGATTTAAAGCACATACAAATCCAATCATCATCCAGGATTTCTTCTATTTTAGGGCATTATTTTCACAAAACAAAAATATGATGACCATGACCAATACTTACAGCTATTTTGTGGGGAAACACAAATCATCGTTCCAGAGTCAAAGAAGAGCACCAGGCACAGATGGAAAAGTGTGAGGAGAAAACACAATAAGAATGGCATCCTTAAGATTCACAAACAAGGCAGAAACAATCTGTTTCACAAACCTTAAAGCCTGGGGGAAAATGTAATATTCTTGAGGTAGTTTTCATTTTCAGTAGATGTTCTATGGCTATAACGTTGTTGGAAGAGGCTTTGAGCGACAGTCCATTCAAATCAGTGATATAGCATTTTTTGTTGAATATGATTTTTTGGTGACTGTGTGAGAAATAGATAATATCCGCTGCTTTAGAAATGACACGTTTAGATTGCAGATCCAACAACGGAAGTGGTGACAGGTGTAAATTTGTTCAGGCAAGCCGTGAGCACTAATATGATTACACTGTACATGCCGCCAATAATGTGTCATTGGGCACGTTCACAAGAAGTATTAACATCGACCTTGAACTTCTAAATACCTATAATAATATATATATATAAATATGATAACCAAATAAAAACTATAACATGTTACTGTATATAATACTTCCTGTTATTGGTATATTGCCAAATGAACTCGCGGATAATTAACGCTAGCTATCTAGGCAACATACCATAATATCGGACACACAGAACATGAATAATTAGCCATTAACAAATGGCTTAATAATAATTAATAAACAGCCATCTAAATCAGGTCTTTCAACGTAAATATACTTAAAATAGCTAGACATTGAAGTACAGTAGTTAAGTCTCAATGACCTGACATAGGTGCTCTTAGACTTCTGATAGCCATCAAAGCGTTAATAGAAGCTAGGTGGCAGATTTATTAGCTAAATAGTGCGCATGAAGCAGCAGATAGCAAGTCTAGCTAACGTTAACTAGCGTCGATTTAAAAAAAATCTAATTAAAACACTGCTTTTTTTCTCAATGGAGCGTTCAGATTTCTATGCATAGGATTTTCAACAATATGATTTTTTTTTTTAAATATCTATTTTTGAGTATTGACTATAGACAGTGCTACCTTATTTTGAAGAACGTAAACTTCCGTTTAAGATGTATCCTTGTTATGCCGACCTTCTATGCAAGGTAGCAAACGCAGCAAAAACTAGAAACAGTACTTTCATAAAAGTTCTCAATGTGTATTGCAGTCAACATTTGATGGACTTAAGGGGTCTACAAGCTAACTGACATATTTGTTTTTAATTTCTCGCAAGTAGTCGCTAGCTATTGAGCAAAGAAAAGAAGGTGGACCTGAAAATTCCGGTGCCACGATCAAGTCAGGCGGCGTTCTTCGTAGCCACATTCACTCTGGCTAACTTAGGGTTTCTGAACGTTCGATCCACAAAGTCTATAATTATTTGTCAGTTGTTTAGCCATGGCCAAATATTGTCTACCCTACTACTGTAGCTAGACGGTACAGAGTAACTACTAACAAGCAAGATCCACCCAAACTAGCAATCTTAACAAATCATCGACAGGAAACTACCCACTCACTCCCTTCTGTAGCTAGTATGTAACTAGCAAGCTAGCCTAGCTAGTCTAACTTGTTAGATTCTAGAACGTTACCCCTGCTTTACAGGGTAGCCTAGTCTAGTAACATTAGCTAGTCCTGCTGTAGCTTGTAAATCGTTTTGCTAGCTAGCTAGCCAGATTCAGTAGCGTCCTAACTGGGGGCGGCCGACTGGGCGTTGGTTACCCACACAACTAGCCAGCAAACCTAGACTATCTAGAAAGCACGGAAAATCACTTATTTCAAGAAAGAATTTACCTAGTGCAATAACCACGAATATTCGTGCAACTAAGAACAAGATTTCCTTAATGTTTGGCGATCTAAATGTACGCTCACCCATTAGCTATTTTGATGTTCCCGGCCGCTTCAGAAACCGATCATTCACAACCCGACATTCCCCTTACAAACGGAACATAGCAACGTCTTCCGTTTACGTACAACAAGTTGGCTCTATTGGAGTATACGTCAAATGATTGCGTATAACCATCGAGAATAGGAAAATGACCTCGCGTGCGCACTGTAATGTTCCCGCGATAGCATCTTTTTCCACGCTAAATATCTTGCCTTTCCTGCATAAAAATATATATAAATGTAATTATATAAAATATACATATCTTACACATATATATAAAAGTTCACACTGCTAATTTATCGTTTAGTTTCAATTGTCTTTGAGTCATGATCATCCTGAGATATGATATCCACCCAAATGAATGTGATGGAGTTTTTGATCATAAAAAAAGTATGCATTTATATAAAAGGTTGCTATCAGAACAACAAGTTACATAACATGCTAGTGTCATTATAATTTTATGACGGCAGGTGAGGTGATGAGCGTCGTCTGTGTCCATAGTAACTAGGCTACACACTAACATGACATTTTCTGATTGGTTAAAATATGATTGATTTCAAGTATAACCTTTTCTTATTTGACCATACCTTCACCTGAAAAGTATAGCTGATAAACCAACAATAAACAAAAACCTTGATGAAAAGTATCTAAAAATATTCATGATAACTAGCGTGGTACAACTTTACTATGGTACCGAAGGCTGAACGGGATTTACAGCTCAATATTGTTTATTATGTTTAGGTTACCTACATTACAAGCCGCAATAAAGACTTCAACAGTACTTCTGGACAGAAGTTGTGACTTCAGTTAGCTTACTAGCAAGACAGGTTCGTTTACCATACGGTGTTTGCGCTGTCGGTATCTGAAGATTAATGTCACATTTGTTTGTATGATCGCATGTTATCTTCTGCTGTAAAGCATTTAGTTAAATCCCCCGGTATTGGCCCAATCCTATTGCAGTTTTTAAGATGCCCAACCTGGTTAAAAACGTAAAGCCATCAGAAAAAATACTCCAGAAATCAAAAGGAATTGACTGCAAGTAAGTTTTTGGTCATTGAAATGTTAAACATGTTGTATTTGTAACATGTTTGTATTTGCAACATTTAGATCATATCATAATCAGAAAATACATGAAGCAAAAAGTAGTGTGCGTAAAGACTGACCGGATCCCCAAAATATGTTACAGCGAATCACGTGATCTTAAAAGGCTTCTGTCTATACTTGCAACCACTGCTCCAAGAGAAGAGGTATAACAGTTCAAACCATTATGATATTGGCAGGTGTGTGCATCTTCTTACAACAGAATGTGTCTTCTTGATATTTAGGTGGCAGCACTGAATCAAAGTAAAGTCAGACAAAGAGGGAAATTCCAGACTTCTCTTCTGCAAAATAATGTAACCAGAAATAGGAGTGAGCTTCACACTGAAGCCTTGGCATTGGAAAAATTCAGGTTTGTGTCACCTGATGTAAGGTAAAAGATTCTTGAAGATGTTACTTCCTCTTGACCCTCCCTTGTTTCCCTTTAAAAGTGCAACTTATAGAAACCAAAGGGGTTTCAGCAGCCATCCCCTGCAAAAACAATTTTTGGAGATTCTCACCACTTTGGTCAAAAATAGACTCTGCAGGTAATTATAATTTTAATATTTATATAGTAAAGTTGTTGTCTGTTAATGTGTCTGTCGTTAAAGACCAAAAAAGAAAAATGTATATTCATATTTGTTTAATCACTTTGTAGTGAATGGATGAAGTATGCATCACCAAAGTCTGTCCATAGAGTGCTGATCTGTTTAAGGTTATTGATTAGGGAGCCACTTTACCAGGTAAATCCTCAAATTTACTGATGAATTTAAGATGGGAACACTTGAAAACTCTTAATACGATAATGGTTATTGCCTTTGTTTCCAGATTTCTTTTAATCAGCTCCAGGGTGTCACCTTTCTTGCCATGGTAAGTACTTTCTGACACATTAGTTTCATTAAATGATACTACTAGAATGACTACTAACACCATTTTTCTCCGACACGCTGCAGTACATGGAGTCAGAATCCAGTGTTTATCTGCAAAGTGGGGAACAGCCATTTGCTATGGAGAAACTGGTGACCATGACCTGTGAGTCACATGTACTCATTCATAAACACACACATATGCATCTGCTCACAGACACAAACACACAAATAAACACACGGACAGATACACAGACACACACACACACACACACAAAGGATTATGATATACGACAGTATGCCCTCCCTTAATGACTGTCAAATATTTTTCTTCATAGGTATGTTTCAGAAACTATCTGCTGTGGAGGATCAAAGGGGGTGGGTTATAGAGAGTGGAGCTCACAAGGTACTGGTCATAATTTAAGGACTAGGACTAGTTGTATCATATTAGTATGTCAAATTAGTATTATGTGTGTAACTGGTAACTGATCCTGACCTCCCTTTTCTTGTCATCGATTCTAATGTCATTTAGCTTTTATATATTTTCTCTTTGTGTCAGGCCCCCTTGTAAAGGAGACACTGGTCTCAGTGGGAATTCAGACTTACCCTGAATAAATACAGTTTTAATATGTCTTACTCTAGCCAATATTTTTTGCATATTCTGCAGTATTGTATTGTTTGTGTATATAAACCAGTGTACAGTATTACTGGCTTTTGTTTACATTCAGACCCTGGTAAAACTTCTATCAACTAGAGAGAGTAATGTGTTGCTGGGTGCACTCCTAACTCTCACTACGTTGGCCGAGAGGTAACCTTCCCTTGAAACCCTTTTGGAAAATCCTATAAATTGAAAGATGATTTGGTTAGCTAATGTCTGACCACATCCCGGTATCTCTTTGTTCCAGTTCAAAATGTAAGGAGAAGATAGGAGAACTGCCAGTAGTGGAAAACCTTATTGTGATACTTCAAGAATATGACTTACTTTCAAAGCGGTATGTGTGCCTCTCATAATAACATTCAACGTTACGTACAGAACAGTACTATGAAATGAAATGTTTTTCCCTCACAACCAACACTATTGCTTCATAGAATACAGTAATATGAACAGCTGTAGACACCCTTTGTTCCCGCTGTGTGTGTGTGTGTGGGCATTCCTTCCTGCAGAATAAGTGCTGAGCTGCTAAGACTCCTCTCCCCAGTGGGGCGGGTGCGAGACCAAGTACGGGAGTGCGAGGGCCTTCCCGTTCTACTCAGCCTACTCCACGGGGAGCACTTGAAGCTGCTGTGGAGCGTGGTGTGGGTCCTGGTCCAGCTGTGTATGGAACCAGAGACCCGTGCGGAGATACGTACCTGGGGAGGGGTGCAACAGATTCTCCACATTCTGAACAGGTGGGAAAACCTTGTGTTGGAACACAATTCAGCCCAACAGCAGCTTGTGTCGATGCGTACGAGTTGTCTATGTATGCAGTGGTCACGTCTGCTGGGTCTTTTCTTTCTCAGTGAGCGTATGTATGTTTCGGACCGCTCTACCATTGAGGCACTATCCAGCGCCAATGCAGCAGGCCGCATTCAAAGACAGCACATAAGTGAAGAACTTAGCCCCCAAGAGGAGATGGACAACACCATAGCCCTGCAGTCAGGTAAGGATTGAACTGCTACAGTGTAGCCGTAGCCGTTGATCATGAATAGTTGAGTCTATCTATTTACTCCTTTACTTGAAACTATTACTTTCCCAGCATGTTGTGCGGCTCTAACTGAGCTAGTTTTGGATGACACAACTGCACATCATATAGTCCAGGTAGGAGAGATTCTCCACAGACAGATTCCTTACAGCTTGACGCAATTGAAGCTTACCTTAATATAAATAAGATTGAAATGCACTTCTTTACAGGAAAATGGGATCTATTCAATAGCTAAATTGATTTTACCAAAACGCTCTCAATGTGGACCTCAACCTAACACCTTACAGGTACAGGTACCTCATATTATATCTTCTACGATAAAGTAACTTATATGGCAAAATATTGTGTTTGTCATTAAATTACAACATGTTTTTGGTGTTGACAGTGCTACGCATTCCGGACTCTTCGTTTCCTCTTCAGCATGGAACAAAACCGTCATCTTTTTAAAAGGTTGCTTTACGAGAAAAAAAATAGTTTACCTTGTTCATTGCTTTTTTTTTGATGATTCTGAGAGTGTGTTTTTCTTTTCCAGACTCTTTCCTACAGAACTTTTTGAGATGTTTATTGATGTTGGACATTACGTGCGAGATATCACACCCTACGAGGCGCTGCAAGCCAAAGTCTCTCTCTTCTCTGTAAGGCATCAGTATTGCCTCTTACAATAAGAATTGTCTATTTTGATCAATTATCATAATGTTGTGTTTGGTTACCACTGTAGGAGTTAGCATGCTATTTATAAAAACATTGTCTGGTGTTCAGGATGAGGAATTGGAGAGCCTGAGAGAAAACATAGAGGCTGTGGACCAGAACCGGCCTCCTCTGAGAGTAATTAATGGTTACGCCATACTGGACCACCTTGGCACTGGGGCATTTGGCAGTGTCTTCAAGGTACTATCTTCAACAAATAAATCAATTGTTATTAATTGTTGTTTAAAGACTGTTTGATGTGGACTCTTTCTCCTGTGTTGTTGAAAGGTACGGAAGCAGAGTGGACAGAACCTGTTGGCTCTGAAGGAGGTGAACCTCCACAACCCCGTGTTCGGCAAAGACAAGAGGGCCAGGGACAGCAATGTGGAAAAAATTGTGTCGGAACTCACTATAATTAAGGAACAGGTCTGTCATGTTTTTCACGGGTGATTTCATAACATGGAGATGTATCAATTTAAATGCATAATGTTCTTCATGCTCACTGGACAATTTTTTTTTTAATGTCTATTTTCCCCGAAGATGACTCATCCAAACATTGTGAAATATTACAAGACATTCTTGGAAGGTAAGCAGTATCCAAACAGTTTTGATGTAAAATGTATACAGTATCAGTCTGATATCAGAATATCAGTCTTTCAATTTGCTCTGCTTTGTTCTATAGGTGACCGACTGTATATTATCATGGAGTTGATTGAAGGTGTTCCTCTGGCCATCCATTTCAACTCACTGAAAGAAAAACAGCAACAAATTATTGAAGAAAGAGTTTGGAACATATTCATCCAGGTAACAAAGTATACACAGTAGACACATTGAACAAAAAGAACAACTTTTCACTCATGTCTCTATCAGACATGGAAAGTCTACATGTTGCCTGATCCTTTTCATGTTGATTGTCTCAATTTGGCAGATGTGTTTGGCATTAAGGTACCTGCACAAGGAGAAGAGGATCGTCCACCGAGACCTCACTCCTAATAATATCATGCTGGGAGAGAGGGACAAAGTCACCATTAGTTAGTAGTTAAGATTGTTGGTTGCATATATGTATAATTTATTTTATGATATATTTATTCAACCATTTATTATATTAAAATTTAAATTGTTAATAGAATTGGTTTGGGAAAATAACCTGTGCCACACCTCTATCTAGCTGACTTTGGACTTGCAAAACAGAAACAGGAAAACAGCAAACTAACATCTGTTGTTGGAACCATCCTTTACTCCTGGTATGTTCTCATTAAGATAGTAATACAATTCAAACATGTTGATGTAATATGTATTCAATATTCATATTGTGTCAATATAACTACTCCATAAACAATGTAAATCTGTTCCTTTAGCCCAGAGATAGTGAAGAGTGAGCCGTATGGTGAGAAGGCAGATGTCTGGGCCTTGGGGTGTATCCTTTACCAGATGGCCACCCTGAACCCTCCCTTTTACAGCAGCAACATGCTCTCCCTTGCCACCAAGGTGACATACACGCACACATGCGTCACACACTGACACACAAGCGCATACTTTTTCCTATACACACACAAACACACAAACACTGTGATGTGTTTTGAAAGATTGTGGAAGCTGACTACAAACCCGTGGTAGAAGAGGCTTTCTCAGAACGAATCCCAGACATGATTAAATGGTGAGATCAAGGAGTACTTCAATAAACATTATTATCGTTATGTAAATCGGACCAAATCCAAACATTGCGACTAAGAATCCAATAAACCAATGGAGGTAGTTGAAATGATGTGGAGGAATTGGTTCTGAGGTTCTGAATATTACTGGGTGTTCCTTTCCCAGGTGCCTGACTCCACAGGCAGATCTGCGTCCTGACATAGTGGCAGTCAGCTCCAAGATCTCTGACATCCTGATGAAGTTTATGGATGGCCTCTGCATCAGCCAGCATACACTAGAGAAGAGAGCAGACCGAGACAGGAGGAGAGCACAGAAGTACTTCCTTGAAAGCCATCGAGGCAGTATGAGCATGTCTCGGGTGAGCTTTCACAACAACATTCCCATAGATACCTGTAAGGACAGTGGAAAGAAGTCAGATACAATTTTGTGTGCCTCTTTTTTTTGGCAGATTGTTCAATTTAATCACTGCGAGAGGACAATTCAGGAGTCCAAGACAACACAATCTATTTTAACATGCAGGTCACATAATAGCCAACACAACCTCATACAAGGTGCGTCTCTCTGTTACTGTTCTTATTCAAAACTGGAATGAAGTAAAGAAGTAACATTTTAGATGACCTATAATTAGGAAGTTCCAGTACCCCCTGAGAAATCTCTTGGAGCCATTGTGTTCACAGAATCTGTGCTTTCTGATAGGTGCTGACACAGATGATGATGTTGAGTCATCAGACACCAGAACCATCTCCACTGCATCTTCAACTAAAGACACTGGTGTGCATATATTAACAACACTTTCCTTTCCACTTACTAAAATGGTCATTTTCTAAAACGTTGTGTTTGTCATTATTAAAAGTGCCAGCAAAGCGCAGTGTCAGTGCATCTGACCTACATGACCAACATCTAGCAGAGTGAGTCTCTACAAGTATTACACATACAAACACACATGCGCCTACATGTGAAGTGTATGTCACCAATGCTTTTGCCATAATAACATATGTTTATTTATTTTCTCAGGGGGGACTGTGCTATACCCAAGCCCAAACCTAGGCCAAGTAAAGTTTGAACACTGTCTATTTATCTATGACAACTACAGTTCCCTAATGTTAAGAACTCACCTAGACCTAGTAAAGTTAGTACTTACATTGATAATAATTACGTTTACAGTGACAAATGTGTTATATCGAATATACGTGTATTTTTTATAGTGTCAGAAGGAATCTGCGTTTCCCATAAGAAGGTTCGTCAGATTGATGATCCTATCCAGAGGCTCCTGGTCCAGCTGCATAAGATCATATACATCACCCAGGTAACCATCACCCAGGTAACTCAGTATCAATGAGCACGGAGCTGCATTTGACAAAAGTTTAAACATCTTTACCTTCTGGGTTTTCAACTTGTCTGAATTCTCAGCTTCCTCCAACTTTAAATCATAATGCCAAACGACGGGCGATTGAGCGATTCAAAAAGTCCCTTTTCCAGTATGGTAGTAGTCCCTACAATCTGAAGGTCGAACTCAATAAGGTTGGTGTATAATGTGACTCAGTTGTCTTTGATCACTTTCACATTGGAAATCAGGCATTACCCAGTCTATTTGTAAAAGGTTGTGAAGTTTGATGGGAAAGAATCTTATAAATTAGGCAATTTATGATGAAATAGATTACAAGATGCCCTACTCTATTTCACAATGACTTACCTCATAACAATGGAATACAGGAATAAGTCCCATTTAAATCCTCCTGTTCTTTGTCTTCAGCTCCTCCAGTGTTCTCCAGAGCTGATGGAGTCAGGCTCAGCTGGTTTAGAATGGTGGTCCCTGGTCCAGTCTTTTGGAGGAGACTCCATATCTGCGAACAGCCCAGGTATGTTTAACTCTTTAGAGTAGAATCACAGGTATAATTTAGCTAAACTTGCTAATGTTTCACTTTCTATAGATGAGCTGTGTGATGGAAATCTCAAGGATGGAATCACCTATGACCAGATGAAGGTGAGCATTTTAGATTGAGATTGCATGAGGACATTATATTACAGTGCCCTTTTTGCTCTGTCTGTTATGATCAAGTATAGTTGTACCTTCTCAAGACCACATACTGAGGGTCTCGCTCTTGTCTCCAAAGGTGCTCAAAGGTGTAAAGCGAGCTTTGTATGATCAAACTCTTCACAGTAAGCCACTAGTCACTTAGCCACAGTTGAACCCATTTACCTTCCTCTGTAGTTCCAGGTTGTTAAAGTGGAGGCGGACAGGCAGAGAAGCTGGTGATTTTAGTTGTGTAACAAAGCATGTATCAATGTATATCAAGCACTTAGGTTAACACATACATGATTACGTACTGCCTGTTTTGCAGGCCATCATAGAGGAGGTGCTGGAGGAGAATGAATACTATAACACCACAGCTAGCAGGTAACTAGGACCCTATCAAGAAGAAAAAACATGAACCATGTACAATACATTCTGTACACGTCCTACCATAAATTGAACTTGCACTATGGACTATGTAGTATATTTGTTTAGTATGTTTTGGATTATGCTTGGTTCCTGATACCTTGTATTTTAGACTACAGGACAAGCCAGGATGAAGCTGGAGTGAACAAGAGCTATTCTGCAGCCACAAACGAGTGACCTTCATGGTCCTATCAGGATGCCTGCTCCAAATAATATGGACCCAGCTAATTATTATTCAGCTATGATCAGAATAGTTGATGTAAACTGTATCCATACTATTGTTAAATGTTATGCAAAAAGGTCACACACACACTTGTAGGCAGACACACACAGGAATATGTATACATATAAGAACAAGCTCACATACACACACACACACACACACATCGCTATCTACTGGATGGGACATAATACATTAAATACTATTCCGTGAACTATGCTTCCTTACATGTGTATAGATTTGTAATTTATGATTTTCACTGATGTAAGCACTTTCATGACATTCTCAGGATCTAACGTTTGTGTCTTTACTGTTTTGTTGCGGAATTGCACATCACATAGCATGTTTATTGCCTCTATCTGGTTGGAATGTAATTGCACTTTACCACAGTCTGTATTGTATCAAATTGGCATATTTATGTATTTAAATATACATAGTACAAGGGAAGCTTTGAAGCACTCAATAGAGAACAAGGAATTGACAGCTACCTGAACTTCATGTGTGAAATAAATATATATTGGCGTGTGGACCCTTGTGATGACTGAGCTTCTCTGTGTACAGCAGCAGGTTGAAGTGTAATATCCCCACATGAACACAGGGGGGAGACTGAGCCCTGTGAATGAGAACTACGTACAAGCAAATCTTAGAAGTCAATCCCCATTTTCCACGGAAAGAAAAGGGATGTACCGTATATAAAAAAATACGCTTGTGGAAATTAAAATGCAGATATGACACATTTTCAAGAATGCAATTCGTAGATCATTATTATCTGACATGATCATGTTTAATATCACATAAATTTGACAAAAATGCAACAATAATTATTGAGATAAGCATGGCCATACAATGGCCTGTAAATAATACGCTGATATAAACTGTAATAGCGCATATATAACAAAGCCAATCATGCAAGGAAAAAAATGCAGATGTAAACACTTTTACTTAAAAGTAGGCACCTATCAAAAGCTTATAAACTACATCAGTTACAAATCCAATAGCCACCCCTCCTTTCAAAGAACTACATGCCATGTCATTCTGTTTCAAGATGGAATGTGAATCCATTCACACAACCACATTATTAAGACTTCATGAGAGGGTATGGCTCAGTAGTTATAGCACTTGACTGCGGTCAGCACAAGCAGATTCATATTCCTCCTGTACTGTATGTAGCTGTGGATAAAAGTGTCTGCTACTTGAATACATTATTATAATTATAATATGAGTAACTTTTAGGACTGCACTACACAGATTGTTTGTTGTATTTACAACATAAGAGCCTGCTAGATACTGACCAACACACAGGTTACTCTTAAAAACTAGGTTATATCCAGTTATAAATGCAAAACATGTTACATATATTCTCTCCATTTTGTTCATGTCATTTGTGTAAATATTGTACCATGTTCGTATTTACATTTCCCTTTTGACTCTTGACTTATTCCAGTAATTAAACTTTTTTAAGAATTTGCCTGATGATTTTTTTATGCAATGGGTGCTCATGAGCACATCAGTATCAGTAAAACTGTACCTAACTGGACAAGAATACATCCATCTTGCACAAGTAAAAACATTCAAACTAACAATGTAGTGGTTTAATGAGGTAAAGTATTAATTCATGTGATATATTTATCATGCAAACAAAGCATAAAACAGACAATTGAGCCTAAACTCTGAGGTAAAACCATGAGCAAACAATCTGTTGTGGTGTCTGTTGTTCGTGTTATCATTTAGCTATGTGGCTCCTCTCTGAGCTTATTTCTGAGGTGCTGTTAATTTGACATATGGTTTACCTCAGGCAAAGAGGCCAGAGTCGATGTAGTGTGCAGAGATGTCACACAGCATAGTGACTGTGTGAGGGCCTCCATTCTGCTCTGCTCTCTTCCCCTCTGCCTCTGACTTCTCCAGGTTATCCAGGTCCTCAAGCATCTCCTGGATAAGAGGAGGCAAGGCGCCCGGGATCTCCATCTTCAGAGTGACCACACGCTCAGCTCCTGTGGGGAGAGAAAAACACTATTAATATATTTTTTTTCTCTTTTTTTTCATGTCATAGCTAACCCTGAATTGTACTGTGTGCTTTCTGAATTTGTACATTGTAATAAAGATACCAAGAGAGAGAAAACAAGAAAGGTGAGACATTGTGGGAAATATTATATCAGGCATTTCTATAAATACATTAAATATATGTAGATGTACAGCTTAGTCTGGCTATTCAGATGTTGACTTCTGGGTCCACAGGAATTCACTTCTGACCTTTGGTGCTGATGGTCCGGAGGTCAGTGATCTTCATGAGGGCCTTGGGGAACATGAGGGGCATACTGGGACGACGCTTACGGGAGTAGATCTTCAGGGCCTCTAATAGTGGCTCCTGAAGAACCTCCACCTTAGATGGTTCCTCCAAGCACTGCCGGTCTGTTGTGGGGGAAGAGAAGAGGGGACTGTGATAGGTTTCAAGGACATGGATGACACATTATAAGGCTTGGTGTCGTTCCATGCTCGCACAAAACCTTTGTTTTAGTAACACAATGTTATGTTGTGGGCCATCTCAAAATTGAGTTTGAGTCGAAATACCTCCAGACACCAGACAGATGGCGCTAAGAAGGCCGCTCTCTGTGTCATCCATTTCCAGTGGCAAGAGCTGGCCGGCAAAGGTGAACACCAAGTCAGTGAGGGGCCCAAAGCCAGCATTGTGGATCTGGTTGCGGGTAAGTGTCAGGCCATCAGAGAAGGTCATGGTGTCCTGGCCAGGAGTGTATCTGGTACAGATCCTCAAAATCTGTCAAAGGGGTGGAAAAGGCCAATTAAACACAGTGGGACAAAAAAGAAAGAAAATAAACAGTGATATATTATGGACATCTATCTCAGCCCACTTATATTTAAGTATAGAATAATAAAAAGATAAGGCATAACTAAACAGACTTTTTAAATATACAGAGAACAGAGTAGGATGACTCTTTGAAAGAATCATTACAAGTTTAGATCTAACACCATCAAAACTAAGGTCATCAAGTTCCGACAATTCCTTAAACAAATAATAATCCCACGGTTCATTCTAAAACATACAATTATTGTCAAATGAACATAATCATGCATATTAAAAGGGCTCCCTTAGAGGTGACAGCCACAAGGGACTCATCACTCATCACAAACCCAGCTTTTGATGACTAGATTGAATGATAGCATTGACACTGAATACCAGAGGAGATGGTGAGATGAAAGGGAATAAAACATGCATTCGGTCTTACACTCTGACTGAACCCACCAAAGCTGTCTGCCACGATGACAATCTGATGGGGGATCCATGAAGTGTGAACCACAGGACGCACTGTGGGTGAACTCCTCATAATCGGTCCGAATGATATTGGGTCTACTGTGTGTGTGTTTGCCTGTGTGCGTATGTGTGTCAAATTATTTTTGACAGGCTCAATTACGCTTAACAACAATATTTCACTATCAATGTTCCCCTTAATTGCGCAATCGTTATCTCATTAGGAAAACAACTATGATTTTTCACTGATATTCTTACGCAGATAGGATAAAGCGCTCACCAGAATATCCAGACAAGCAGCTTTGAGGAGCGTGATCTGGTCAGCAATGGTCAGGCCGGTAAACCCAGGTACACGTTTGGCAAACTCCACCACTTTGATAATACATTTGGTGGCCAGCTCACTGAACTTGTCCCACAGACCCAAATCCAACTGTATCCTGTGGTCTGAGCTCGAATTCTACAGATGTATGGACACAAAGGGGGGTGGGTGGGGGGTGGAAAGAAATATAAAGGTCCAAGAATTCACTGTACTGTTGTTAGACAAAACATTTCAACCATAATTGATTGGACTTACAATGAGGCCTAACTGTAAAACAACCACTACAGCTGTCAACCATTACAGCTTTTAAATAACATGATAAGAAAAGAGGGTCATTAGACTTTGTTGATAGACGCAGTAGTGTTCTTGAGCCAAACAACATCCATACTATGACCCTGAGAGCCATTACTCACTGTAGTGTATTTGCCTAACTGACAGAGAGATGGGAATGTATCTCTGTGGGCCCTGCAGATCTTCTCCACTATGAGGCCCAGCTCTGCCGTCAGCTCATAGGTCTCTATTACGGTCATCTTAACAGTCTCCTTCTTCCTTTTGCTCCTGTCGTTCCTCACAGCTGGACAAGAGAGTATAGAATGAGGAAATATATGGCTAAATAATTGACTACAACGAAAGCTGTAGTAGATTTACGTTGCCATGATAGATAAAAGGACTAAGGCTTTCATGAAAAAAGTGTAATTAAAAAACAAAACACTTGTCTTTCATGAACATACTGTATTTTCAAAATAAATAAATGACGAGATTAATTAAAAAAAACAAGCAACAACAACAGTCAGGCATATTTTTTTCATATTATGTTAAATCTGAAAAAAGCAGGTTTTATTAGTTGTTGCTATATTAAGCTTATCACACAGGTCACCAGTTGGACTATGGCAATGGCAGTTATTTACATGTACAAGAAGCTCCCCTTACGCAACAAGAGCCCATATCCACAAACACACACATCTGGCTCATCCAGGACTCCCTGGATGTTTCTGCCCTATTTCATTTATTGATCCCAACACCAAGCAGCGTCAATAATGGTAGTACAGTAGCAGCAGTGTAGTTACATACCGCACCCATGGTGGTGTTAAATGTAATGAAAATGTCATATGTGTGAAATGTTGTGGGATTACTTGGATCACATAAAAAACGAGTGGTTATCTGTCTGCCATTCCAGTTGTAGATGTTACTTTATTGTTAATCTAGATGTTTTTGTGTTTAACAAATAAGAGTTTTTTATTTTGTTGTTTTTTACATGACCAAGGTACCTTAACATCCTGAGTATATAATACCACAACTATAAGTAATTGTTTCACATGCTGAGGGACTAGGAAATTACAAGTGGGAGAAACGTTGCTGGGCAGATTATCAGCAATTCAGACATGGTTATTAAAAACTTTAGGAAATAGGTGGGTTTCTAGAAAAGGTTCAGAAATGTGTCGGTCACTCACACTCCTTGGACATGCCCACTGCAAAGCACCTTTGTAGTCGACAGTACTGGCAACGATTCCGGGTGATTTTGTTGATAATGCAGTTTTTTTCTCTGTGGCACGTAAAGGCTATGTTCTTCTGGACACTTCTACGGAAGAAACCCTAAATCACATGGCAAAAGTATTAATTGAATCAAATACTTCTACCCAATTTCACATAGGTTTTTTTTATCATTTTATAAGCGGAATACAAAATTCTTTATTGAGAGAAGTGAATTTCCATCACATTCAGGAACTGGCCATCAGTTACACAAAAGCAAAAGTTAAAAAGTTTTGTCAAAATGGTCAGTTTACTAGGGCACATTTCCTTTTGTTAGTATGATCATAAACACTGTAGATTAACTAAACACAGTCACATGTCCCATGGGGTTAGTTATTAATTAGCTGACTTATGTACACACACGTACAGGCACTCACAACCCCACGCAACTTTAAGACCAACACAAAGAAACATTAACATATTGTTTGAAGATATGTAACTGTAGATTTAACGAGCATGGTAGTAAGATCCCGATTGGGATCTTACACCTCACCTTGCAGCCTTCACAGGCACTGACGCCATAGTGGTAACCAGAGGACTTATCCTGGCAGACAAAGCAGGGCTTGTAGGTGCGAGGAGGTGGCAGAGGAGACTGAGGATTGACAAACAGGTCTTCAGAGCTGGAGCTCTGGGTCTCTACAGCTGCTGACAGAGAAGCCAGAGAGAGCAAGGAAAGATCATCACCATACATCATTATCCGTATTGTGGATTACATATGGTCAATTCCGGTCCTAAACATTTTATGACGGTGAATGATGTGTATAATCTGTGTAGCTCACACAATAGTATCAAGTCCACTTGGGTAGAGGCTAAACAGTACTTCAGTTAAATAGTTTCATCTTATTTGAGAGAAACACAGTTCAATTGCAGTTGGTTTTCGTCGATTACATGATGCACTGGTCTGAAAGCAGGTAACATTACGCTAAGATAAAAAGTGATTTTTAATCATAAAATATATTCATGGTTACTTACGTAACAGTGAACCTGAAAAAATGTCTTCCCAAACAAAATAAGCAAGCAATATGTAATTGTTGAGCAATTAAAAACATGTCAACTACAGTCACGACTCACAAGGCCTGATTCCCTGTTTACTTATACCACCTCCACTATTACTACATGTACTGTAAGTTCACAGATAACTAAAAAGTCATAGATAAGGGTGAAACAAGAAAGATAGCTTATCTCCATCCCCTTGAATCTACGGCCTCAAGTTGAACTTACCCTCACCCTCAAGCGCACAGTCATTAGCACGTCCTCTCTCCCCCTGCAAAACAATGGTGGACTAGCATGCCACCAGATCCACTAACTAATGAATATGTGGAATGCTTTGTAAGGCTAGGTGTGGGGTGACTACTACTGGTCGAAGATGTTACATGTTAGGGTTGTGTAATTTCAAATGTGCATTTGTTTCAGAATATTGCAAACTGTATCCTCTTTTAATTCTGGAGACACTTAGAGAATGCCAAACCACAAAGATTTTGCACATTAATACTCACGTCTTTATCTTCAAAATAGTCCTTTATTAACCTTATCCTAATAGAAGGTGCTCCATAATGTTATTCTTTTGTCATCATTGGTTCAACTGAAATGAAGTCATAACCACTTAATGTGGTATAAAGATGGAGAAATAATGACGGGTGTAGAGGTTTCCTGGAAGTTCTGCTTTGTTTTAGAAAAAGACAACCAGTCTGGGCCTCGTCTGACCTCTTGAGTTGGTGACCGTACATTGAACCCAACCTAACCCCACAGTGACAATCCTGACCACATGACCACATAGGCTGTGATGTGATGCTCCATAAAACAAAAAACATTTTCCTCAAAAGCCTTCATTTAATTCTGAAACATACATAATTTGAAATTCTAAGAGTTTGTACTGACCTGATTTGGAATAATTTAAGTCATTTGAAAATATAAAATAGTTTAGATTTGACTTACCGTTCTCGCATCTAAAGAATATTTTCCAATTTCAGTTCACTAGCCAGAAATAAAATTGATAACCTATTGCTTTGTTGTGAAAGATAAAGTAAATAGACAGTAATCCCAAATACTTTTTCCAATATTTACGAAAACGTCTTTGGGTAACGTAAGCAACTTATTTGCTAAATAGCATTTTAAACCAAATCTGTTTGTGTTTCCTCAAACAACATCAACAGCATCCAAAGTCGGTGGAGAAATTATATGATTAAAATAATCAGATTATACAATGCACATAAAATGTAACCTACATTGCGCGCTCCGGCGCACTTGCCAATCCGCCTCAGTTAGTTCAGTGAAGCATGCCGAAAGCGATCGCTCCTGGAACATACAAGAACTTGCGGTATAAAAATCCAGGATTTCTCCAGGTCCAACTGCAAAAAAATCTATGTAATCAAACATGATTTGTATTGCACGCGTTCCAAGCAAAGTTTCTTCTCTTTCAAGATGTGTCCAGAAGAGGATGAACGAACGTTAACAACCCTAGTCTAATTGCCACACTAATCTTAGATTCACCCTTTCAAATAAATAACTACTTTTTTAAAGTATGTAAACGATCCGTATTATTTTGCATTATAGAAATCAGATCGGCTGTGCTCTAAATACGTTTTCCATCGAGGTTTTCATCCCAAAAATGTTTGTACGTCCATTGTGCGCAGAGGGTCTCTCCGTCTAAGAAAAGCCCTACAAGCAGTGATCTGTTTTACATAACAAAGTTTGTTTAGGAGATCTTATATCTCATTTATTGATGGATGGGTTATGCTGTTTCAACACAACCTACTTCATACTAGTTATGTCACAGGGACGGATAGAATTACTTAATATATGCGGATGAACTTTCCATGAACCTATTCCGCGGCTGCTAACCTTCAAATGACCCAAATACTGTCTGACATCACCAAGTACCAAGATTCCCTAAGAAGTGAGGAACTTCCATTGTTTTTGGTACTTTGGGTGAATTTCTTGCTCGGAGTTCGATTTGCACTTTGATTCAAAATCTGATTATTAGGCTGCAGACGTAGGTATGGTTTTAAATTGAATTACTAGTTTGGTCTCAAAGAAAATACTGTTCACAAGATGTACATCATAGTGAGTTTATTTGTTTTAAATAGTGTTAAAATACAGCCAAATATCTGTATGTTATCTAAAGCTATGTATAGTCATTTATGAGCACATTATGACCTGTACGATTTGTACCTTCAAGGAATGCTTGTATATGTAAAATAACTTTTAAATTAGTTTACTCTTGTTTACTGTTGTTTGCATGTACAATAGGCTACATCTGTGTTATAGTATGATACAACAGAAATTTAAGTAGTCCTACATTTGGTAAACTATGATACAACTGTAGGTTTTTAGTGCCAGCTATCCAAGGCCACTTAAACTGCACTTAAAGCACTTTCTCTTAATCCAACAAAAGAGGACATTCCAGTATTGGCATTCTTGTAAATAAAATTTGTGTCCCTGAAAAATCAATACTCTTTAGCTTCCGTTTCTCTTAATCCATGTCCACTTCAATTTCTCAGTCGTGACATAAGTAAGACAAATTCACAGAGAGAGTGAATGGGAGTAATAATAACATCTTGTGCAAGATTTACTGTGTCAGAAAGATAGGATGGTAGAATGTTTCCCCCCCATTTCATAATTATGAGATCTAGAAAGTTATCAACTGGAAACATTTCCCTCTTCCTAAACAAGAAGGATTTTAAAGGAAAACAAACAAACAAGACCAAAAAACTGAAGCAGTTGAACTAGAAGGATATGTTTAAAAACACTTGGTCTCCCTCATTGCCACTGCTAACCTCATTCATGGAGCACAGCTCCAATGCTAAAAGGCTAATTACCTAGTATCTCCCACACTCCAGGGAAGGGAGGTCATACAAAGGACAGGCTTGTGAAACATTCCTGTGGCTTGCTGCTGCTGGTGCTTCTGACTGCCGAGCCCCCAATCACTCTATAAAATAACATCTTGATTTGATACAAACATGGCGTTTGATACAACTTTAGCTTAATATTTGAGCTGTAAGAAAAATATGGTTCATAGTTCTTGTTTTACTTCCACAATTCGCTCGTTCTCTGTCCATCTTCTTCTGTAATTTGCTGTGTTGGCGTCCGAAATCCAAGGAAAGGCGTATCTTATCACAGAGCTCTGTGTCAGAAGTCATCAGACGATCAGCAGGATTAGATATGGATGCTTTAAAAATAGGCTGCATAGATTTGCATTATCCTTTCAATAAAGCTCAGACAATCCCACCCACAGTGCCTTTGTTTAGACTGGAAAAGCACAAGGGAAAATTCTAATGACAATCTGTAGTCCAATACAATTTCATGAACGATGAATGATTAAGCAAATCTTATATGTATGTTCTCTTTTTTTTTCTTTTTTACAGATACCACTCGATATGCAAAATGTCAATATTTTGTGTAGTGCTACTTTCTAATTTAAGTAATATTGAATAACCACGCCATTGAGATTAATATGTTTTATAACAGATGTGTCATTATTTTATTATGGTTACAACATTTCAAAATCATTCAATTAAAAACATTATGTGTTGCAGCACAAAAAAGACAGTTCATATTCATGTTCAGTTTTTTCCTGGTTGTTAGGTATTGAAACCTGACATCTTTGAGGAGCCATTTATAACCATCATACATATTTTATACTGGCTTTAACACAAGTAGCAACAGGATGAGAGGGTGATATCTGCTTTAAAACCACTAGCTCTCAATCAAACTTCCTTTGAAAGTTTTGTTTGATTTTTCAGAGGATCGTGCCAGGCCTATTAACCAGTAAACAAAGGAAAACCATGGTCTTGATTGATGTGTGGTTGCCATGGTTTTTTCAATTGGTGCATTCGGGAGTGGAACCGGGATTGAGGACAGCCGTACTCAGGATTGAGACGCTAATCTATGTGGGATGTGTATTTGAAATCACTTGAAGTGTGTACAGTCTACACAGTATTTTAAAGATATATTGTATATATACAATAAAGTTATAAATACAATGAAAGAATTTCAATGAAAAACGTAACTTCAATGAATTACAGTATAAGACAAATTTGGTTATATTTGTTTTTAACAGGAATACCTAGTGACCAGCCCACACAGACATTGAAGGAAGGTACGCAGCTTTGAGTGTTAATGATGCATATCATGTATGTGCCATGTTGCACCATTTTACCGTTAGTTGACTTTTATGTAAAATACTGGGTTTGTGATCGTAATACTGCACGAATCAGGCAGTCCTATGACACTGAGTGCTCTTCAAGAAAATGTTCAATGGAAATACCCTTTTTAAGTTTTCAAACCGCATGGTAATATACACATTGTTTTAAAATGATAAGATTAAGAGAATCCACTTGGATATAAAACTCTGCATTATTTTAAAAATAATATAATTTATCTTTGTGTTAAATGAAGAATTTATACAGTATGCATATACAGCAGTAGCATAGAAAATATGAGCCATGCCTATGACTGTTCTTGTGTGCTTCTCTCTTTTCAGTACATTATGTATCTAATATAAGACTGAGCTGTAGGTGGACAGCTACACCTTGTGGACAGCTTTGTTCAATATATTATTGTATTTTCTTATATATAAATTAATTACTTGGGATATCCTGTATTTATTTAGGACAAATCCATAAATGCTTTTTCTAACTGGAAAATCTAAAATCTAAGCTGTCCTGTCATTCCAAACAGCAAGGCTATGAAACATTGTGACACTTTGTACTTCATTTGAAGTGTACAATGTAAAGAATACAATGCAAACACAGGCATTTAACTTAAGTATGTATTTATTTATACTATTTATATTATTATATATATATATATGAGAGATATACATGGCTATTTACATGGGTTCCATGAAAGACAGACATAGGAAAAACATTTATGTTGCTGTGCTGGAGCATGGAAGAGAGCCTAAAAACATGGAAGTTTAAACACTAAAATCAATGATGCTGTACAGCTTTGAGTTGGTGGCAAATCCGCAACACATTGTGCAAAGTAGTGTTGCTGCAAAAGGTATACTGTGCAGTTTCAGAAAGTAGTGAGGTGAAGATACCTGATACAAGACTAACAAACATCAACGGTTCTGACAAGAATAAAACACACTATACACAAAGAACAGTCAAAATGTAATTACAATAATAATGATTTTAAAATATGAAAAAAAGAATTATACTCTGCCCCTTAACAAAAGGGTAAATAAATCATGTGTCAAGTCATTTACTTAAGGATAGCCATGCATTAGCAGCAATCATCGCACATTCCTTCTGATACTTATTTCCTTATTTTTTAAGTCTGGCGTGTTTTAGGAAATAAGTATAATGTTATCACACATCCTCTTAATTTAAATATACTGAACATCTCACATTCACTGTGTTCATGAGCACAAAACTTTGGAATCAAATGGCTTTCTGAAAAAAAAACGTATGTGGTTCTGAACTAGATCTTTTGTAAAGTCAGTGTAGTACTCACTTAAAATAAAAATAAAACAAGTGTTTCTAACTTTGCAAAACCATGAGCATCTCATACAGGTGTGTGTGCAACATCAAGTTATCAATTTCCTGACCTCTTATGAATACAGACGACGATAATTACTTTCTCTGACCCTTGTTTTAACATCAGGCAAAAAAATAAGAGCTTTACAATACAATCTAGAGAGTGATATACACAATTATGCAAAGTTGAGGATAGGCAGGTCCTGGTGGTGTTGCTAGTGGTCCATAGGGCTCAAGGGTGCACTTTGAAGGCCAGTAGTTCTTCGGAGTGCAAGTTGTTGAGGGAGCGCAGCTCAGGCAGTTTGAGCAGCAGCTTGGTGAAAGTAGTGGCCCCATTGGAGTGGTTCTTTGTGATAAGGTTCCGCAATGCTCGAATCAGGTTGTCCTGAAGGGCCTCCACAGAGTTCAGACCTTGGATCCCTGAACGATCTAACCCCCAAAGATTAAGTAGATTGTTAGCATCATGGCATGGCTGTTAAGCATACAATTAAGCTGATATGGAAAATTACGCAGAATTTGGCTCACAATATAAATCGGAATTTCCAATATTATCGGAGCAATGGTAGACAGGAAAACGGAAGAAGGAAGTGTCTGTACCGGCAGAGACAAGGACGACGGCAGTGAATAGGCTCATCTCATCAGCGTCCAACTGCATAGTGGCCAGCTTCTCACTGAAGTCACACATGGCAGACAGTAACTCGCCAGCACCCAGAGACTGCAGGGTCTCCAGGCTGTATCTCTTGCCATTCAGAAAGGTGACGGTCCGAGCCGCAACATCAAACAACGAAGCGAAACGCACCATTAGCACCTGGAGGGGAAAGGGACGAGATGAATTAGAGATGTGTATGACATGAAGAGATCCTTGATCATCACTGTGGAAGGAGAAAATGGTACATGGTTATGTGCTTGTCAAATGCGCTCACTTCGTTATTTACCTCAAAAGTCCCAGCTTTGAGCAGGCTGACTTGGTCATGCTCGGAGAGGTCTCGGAAGCCTGGGATCTTCTTGGCAAACTCCACCACCTCCCGCACTGCCGGGGTGAAGCTCATGGAGAACTCCTCCCAGATCTCCTGGCTGGACTTGTAGGTTTCTACGTGGGGAGAGTCATTTGTCGCACACACCTGTAGAGACAGACAGAGTATAGACCATCAGCAATAGAAGATATTGAAATATAGGGAGATATTTCTTATACACAGTCTGCTCACAATAAAAACACTGAAATCAAATAGCTTTGTGAGAGTTACAAATATTTATCATATTTTACCAACATGTATATCCAAAACATGCTCATACAAAAGCTAGATCTGCAAACAGCACTCACCAGATGTGCCCTCTGGTCCACATTGTACGCTGATCCACTGATACCATTGGAAACAGTTTGTTTGTTAATGTTGTGCTTCCTTTGGTGGTTGTCATCTATTATTCCACCAATGGTGGCACTGTTTAGGTGGTGCTGAGCCTTCTCATAAATCACCCTCTCTTCCCTGTATGGACCGCTGGTGATTGGTTGGCTGTTACTGTAGTGACTGTGCTGGTAACCATGCTGGTAGCCGCCAACAACACTGTGGTTCCAGCCATTCCAGGTGCCCTGCTGTTTTTCTATGCTGTGGTTGCTCTGCGTTTCCCTGGCAACTAAAAATGTTGTTCCCTGGCACTGACTTGTTGAACTTTGCTTTCCACCATCATATGAGAAAGCACCCTTGTGCTGTCTGGCTGCCATGAAGATAGACTCATCTTCGCCGCTGTCGGATGAACATGAAGAGGCGGAGCTGGAATTGGTGTCCATAGAAACCATGGACTCAGAGTCCTGGGGACATTGCGGTGACGAGGGGTTGGAACATGAGGAGGAAGAGGAGGGGCTAGAGTCATTGGGGAGGGCGTCCATGGTGCGGGCTGGGCTCTGGGTGCCACTGAGCATGCTGTGGAGCTGACCACTGTTGCTCATCATGTTGTTCATGGCGTTCTGCATCTCCAGAAGCATACGCTGCTTCTCCCGCTTTGGGATGCGGCCGAATCTGACAGCTGAGGTGGGGGAGGGGGAGATACTAATTAGATCACATCAAACCATATCAACCAAGTGTTGTTTCCAGATGATTGTTTTTCAGAAGATATTTCACAGTTAAAGCTAATTATAGGGACGACTCACCATCCCTAGACATGCCCACAGCCAAGCACTTCTTGAACCTGCACTGCTGACAGCGATTTCTATTGATCCTTATGATGGTGCAGTTTTCCATCTTCAAACACTTCTTGTATTGGATATTCTGCTGGATGCTCCTCCTAAAGAACCCCTAAGGAACAAGAACATGCTAGACTTAATGCACTATTATTACAGTGTTTGAACAATGAGGAATGACTGAAAGAGTTGTGGGGGTTTGTGTGCAAAAACATGCAGGATGATGGTGTCTCACCTTGCAGCCTTCGCAGGCGTGGACGCCATAGTGGAACCCCGAGGCCACGTCACCACATACCTTACACAACAACACCATGCCATTGATCTCTGCAAGGCAAAACAGACCACCATTATTGCTGGTCGTTACAGACACGTAACCTACTTGTCTACAGGAAATATTCTAGGAGTTCAAATCCTCTCGCTATAACTTCTTATATGACTTATATGAGTATGGTGAGTTAAGATTGTAACTTACTAGTAATACCACTTTTAGCTGAGGATGCAGATCGGCCAGTCTTTGCAGTGCCGTGACCACGTGAGTGTCCTTGTTTGGCTGGGGTAGGGGCGACATCCATCACCATGCCCACCGCTCGGCTTGGCAAAGAGGGGCGAGGTGGGGAGGAGGACAGGAAGCTGCTGTTAGAGCTGTCACTCATACAGGACTCCAGGCTTGAGGAAGAGGTTGAAGAGATAAAGGCTATCACACCCCCTGAACAGAAAACAGGGAAAAATGAGAAGTTATAGCAGCTGGATTGAAAGCATTAACTGGCACTTGAGTTATAGTAGTTGTATTAAACCCATTAGACTGACTAAATGCATCTGTCTAGTTTTATATAAGATTATGATGGTGCTGGTGACCTCTGGAAAACGTGTTTCATTCATGGCTTTGTCTAGGCTCCTATAGTCTAAAAAAGCTTAAGACAAAGATCAATGATACCAAAACTGTACCCATTTGTAAATGTCTGAACATTTGCACTTTTTAAAAAAAAATTTTTTTTATTGTATATTGTTTTTATTGTGTTTTATTGTAGAAAGGCCCAGGGACGAGAGATGAAAATTATAACTTGCTATAATCTCTATGTGCATTACATTGGCTGCAAACTTTGCTCTACAGCAATGTTTATCTGCATTGTCCCTGTCAAATAATAAATAAATAAAATAGCAGGTAAGCAATTGTGTATAACTGATTATTATACACATACAATTTCCCTTTAAAACGAATTAAAATGAGCCATCAAAACATCTGATAGAGCGGTCTATCAGGTCAGTTTTTGATCTATACATGTTTGGTAACATGTATAGCCTATTTCTGGCTGTTGGCTACAAGTGTGTTGAAGTCCTCGACATCAGAAACTGTTTTTACAAAGCACAATACATTCACTTTAACTAGTGTTCAAAAGTTAGCTTGTGTTCCCTGACATTTTTAAAGGTGATTTCATAACTGGTTTTTCTATGGAGTAAAAATGTAGGTCAAAACAACTGTCTTTGGTTGTCTCACGTGGAACTGCATGCGGCAGTAGAGCCAACTCAGTACATAATTATACAATGAATACGTCACAATCTCTTTTTGACCAATCAGCATTTAGAGTCAAGAAACCCGTACACAGGCACATGGCTTGGCTGTTTGGTCCATGTGAGTTAAGTAAAGGTGGAATATTGTTGTTGTGTCAAATACCCTATAGCACAATGACACTCCTAACCTATATCAACAGACTTCCGTTTAAATACGAAAACATAAACATTTTTGCTTATTTTGGTTGGCACACCCAGACAGGGCATTATGACATTACTATTTGTTATATCAATGTGAATCGATAAACAAGTTCAAATGTGTCTCATTCCTTCTTCAGTGTTCATCCTGTGGTTGTTATTGTCACAACGTAATCGGTGATTTTAACAGTTAATTAGATGAAAAGATACATTGTAAATACACATTTTACTGTAGCCCGCAATGGTTCATTCTTACTTACCAAGCTTGCTTGATCCCATTTCTTCAGGCATCCTCTCAGGAAATATACAGAAAGAAACCCGCTGACTGACAATGTACTGTCAAGACCTCGCCAATTCTCCCCCCCAAAAGTAGCCTACGAGATTTCTTGACGCTGTAGGGTGCTGCTCAAGGTTTTCAATAAGAACAAGCACAAATGGTAAAACTCAGTATTCCGCACTTTCAAAGCGTAAATGAAACGTTTGCGTCCAAAAGACAAAAATGATCAAATAATCTTCACTGACAGAATTGAAATCACCGTATTTTTTCCGAATCGTTGAACTAACAAGACGCCAGCACAATCGGATACATTCAAATTGTTTGTTAGAAATTGTTAATTCAAATGTGAGGAATGCGAGACGAACTCCCTTGCTCGTTTACTGTTCTGTACTAAATGTTCAGAATAGTTTCCATGTGACCCCGTTGATGGCCACTCCCCCTTGACTGGCCGCTTGAGGCAGTTTAACCCAGTGACACACTTTTACAGACCAGAGGTGGAGTCAATTCAATGTGAACGTAATAGGCTGCCTGTCACGTTGCAGGCCACAATGTTCAACCAATGAGTATGCACTGTGTATGTGTATGTATTAAGTCACTTAATGATTAACTCTCTGTCTCTCTCATATACATATCTGATATAAGCACATATGTACATTTGCTTGAAACAGACCTATACTATGAAACACTTTATAATCAGTTAAGGCTTTTAAGGCAAATATACCACAGAATTTGTACTTTTTTTTATTGTAAACCTAGACCTTCTGCTGTAGTGTAGAAGTACACTTCAGGTGAAAGTTTGTCGAGCTCAAATGTCAGATGTATCTGACAAATGAAAGGCTCTTAAGTGTCCTAAGAGTTCAAGCAGACTAAACAGCATGTCATGTCTTTTTTATGATGAAGATCATGAGTTTAGAGGAGGCTGAAATTGATTTGACAAAGTTATGCTTTTGGGATGACCAATTAAGAATCCATGTTCCATTAGTACAGAAAACGCACCTTTGCAATCAGGAAGAAAAAAAAAATAGATGAAGAATAAAAAGTCCTATTGCAGGCTTTTTAGACCAAATTCATAGTTGGTGGCATTTAAAAAAATGTAAAGCTCAAAAGTATTTTTAGGAACAAATGCCACAGTAGGTGCTATTTTTTTGTTGTTGAAATAAATGTTGATACAAGACATATTTTCCTTATATTTATTTTCATATTTATTGAGATAACTTAATCATGAGTCAAAAAACAAAACAAAAATACACACACACACTGTTTGTCTCTGTGGGCTCATGTGGCGTAGCGCCTTGTCCACTGTTTGGCTGTTCTGTCATGCTCCGCTCTATTAGCTGTGTACTGGGTGGCGATGCTTCCAACAAGGGGATCAGCTAGACAATTATGGGGGACAGAAGACACAGACATCAGGCAATGACAGGCAGAATTAGAAAGCATTGAGCTTCTAAGTTAGTTTGCCTTGATGATTGCCTAATTGTCAAAAACATCTGATTTCTTATTTAAATTGACTACCCATGACTGATTATCACCTATTTTCTACGTGAACAATTCTCCCCCAGTATCAGTGAAGAATTCCAGGAACACATCAAGAGTTGTCAAGAGTGCCTGTGTACCCCATGTACAAGTTAAACCGACCCAAAATCTTACCAGGGTTGCAGTCTGTGAGCAAGGAGCAGATGGACAACAGCACCTTGGAGATGGTGAGGGCTGGACTCCAGTTATCCTTCAGGATGTCCAGACAGATTACTCCCTGGCTGTTGATATTGCAGTGGTAGATCCTTGTACGGAACGTTACCTGACATGAATGAATACAAGTCAATAGTGTAAAGAAAAAAATATATATATAACCATCTGTCGATAATATTATGAGTTTTATATACAGATGACCCAAGGGCCCCCTGGTGGATGTTTAAGGCCACTTCATGGTAATGAAAGTGACAGCAGACGGGCTTCATAGAATGCAATCCAAATTATTATTAGAAAAAATGTGTAGACATAAAAAAGGCTGCAAATATGATAGTATTACATTGTGACCTATAAATATGATTAAAACAAAAATTATATAGAAAATCAATTTAGTCAAAATAATTAAATGAGTCATCAATTAAAAGAAAAACACTAAATGAGGACCTTGGGTGGTTTGAAGGGGTAATCAGGTGTGAAGGCGATGTCGAGGAAGAAGACCCCTCCCTCATAAGCAGAGCCTGGCGGGCCCAGGATGGTTGACCTCCACTCATAGATGTTGTCTCCTTTGGGACCAGCGCTGGAAGCAAGCAATGTAATTGTGACAAAGTTGAATATGTTTCTTACCTCTTACCCTATCTCGCAACGCAGACTAATAGGCCAGTGATACTCTGGCCTACTTCTGGCCTACTTCTGGCCTACTAAAAGTAAGGCTTGATGTGTCTGGAGAACATGGATGGTGGGGAATGTGTGACGAGGTGCAACAAAACCAACCTGCAGTTTGGCGGAGGGTCCAGTGTGATATCTGCCAGCTCTTTTTGAATTCTGCACATACAATAATGCAATTAGGTCAAACACAAAAATCTTGATTGCAGCCAAATTCTGTTTTATTTGTTTATAGAGGTATACCTCAAGATTAGCTAATAATTCTCTCAAATACCATATTAGCACACATTAGCTGCCTGATTATGCTCCTAATTACTTGGACAGTATTAAATACTTCCATCTTCAAAGCGACCTAAGAGCCATGTGGCAAACACACAAACATGACCGGTGTGGTGTTAACTTAAACTGTCATTATTGTCCTTAATCATAATGGTCTGATAAAAAATACAAAATAAATTATTATCCAATCTTGTGTCATCAATATTTTAAGCATTTCTTGGTATGTTAGCTACCTCTTGGCGCTGGTAGATAACAGCTTAGAGGTCTTGCTCATAGTGGCTTTGCAATCCCGCTTCTTGCAAGATATGTCCCCCTGTTTGTTTTGACTCGAGGAAGATGATGTTGAAGAGCTTGTTCTAGCATGTAAATCCTTATCAGACATACCACACTGACCAAGAGATGAGCAGGTACCTACAGGGTGTGGAAAAACAGTGGGGACATAAATGGGGAACTAAAACGATTAGCTAGGTTGGATTGCCACGATAAAGTACACGCCATGCCTAATATATAAAGCGTAAAAAGCAATCAGTTAACAAATAGCCACTCTGTGCATACCTTTATCCAAAATGTTAAAACAAACAGCTGTAAGGTTTGCTGAAATTTCTAACAAAGACTGGCAATGCTGGTTCAAAACCAGTTTAGGCCTACAGATTTCCTGTTTTGGTGACACCATTGAAAATGTTACCAAGAAGCTAGTGGAAGTGGATTTCAGATAGTCCAACAAATGTAGCTGATTTGTTACACAAAAGCGTATTGTAAGAGGCCGTACAGTACATTAGGAATCATTAACGTATCTGAAGCTAAAATTGCATGATAAAAGACTGCTAAGCTGTTATAACTGCTAAACTGGAGAAACATTAATTTAGTAGTAAAAAACAGACACATTATTGCGCCTAAGAAAACATGTTGTTGTCCTTGTTATTGGAAGTCTGCTCAGCATGTGCAAGTTTGGCCGCTGGACTGTTTTCATGGATAATAATATTTAGTTCAAATGGATATCATGCAAGCTATGAACAGGTGAAGGGATTGAGATGTTTCCACATATAGTCCAAATCTAAGAGATGGTGGCGACATGTCACTAACGCTAACTGGTGTCTTGTGTTAGCTCATATCAGGTTCAGCCAGCTAGTAGCAAGTTAGCCCAACCTCAAATATTGGTTTTCACTTTAGTACTACTGTAGTATTACTACTAGTTGGCTAGCTATTTAAATTACTTAGTCGACAGTTCGATTAAATTATAAACCTTTCAAGAATGACACAGTGTGACCATTCAAACCTGTCAAGGTATACGGCTAGTTAAGGATAACTAACCCTTAACATATCGTTATCTAACGTTAGCAACCTAAACTCGCTGTTGATGTCATTATTTAGCCAACTGGCTAGCAAGCTAGAGCTAGAGGCGAGCTAGCCTTTTTAGCTTACTAGTACTAGTAAAGCCGGCCAGTGACTCAAGTAGACCGTCTTTGATCCATTGCTTTTTCCATCAAACGATTTTCCCAATTTTTAACAGACACTTTATAACATTTATATTTATACCGACAGTGACAGTCTAATTTGTGTAACTTACCCCTTTTGGATTATGGTCTGTATAGTCAACCCCTTCTGCCTAGATTCGTGCCTAGCCAAACGGCGGAAGTAATCGAGCAATGGAATCGCAATGGAATCATGTCTCGCGCCGAGCAAGTGATGGAACACACACAGTCGGGGGAAAACGGGCTAGATTTGACAAACTGTTTCAAGCAATCCGCGATATAAATTGCCATCATTTGAATCAAGAAACTTTGTGACATGGTAAGTTCTAAAGCTCTGGCTTTTGTTTTGCCGAGGCTCACACACGCGGTCTGTAGCCTATTTGTAATATAAGGAATTCACTCTAAAAAAGAAAGTTCTGAACACATAATTGAGATATCCACGTGCATTCGTTGTAAATGAAAATACATGAAAAAGGTCCTAACTTTAGATACTAAATTATAAAATGCCTATGCATCTGATACATGGTGTAATGGCAGATCAAAGTGTGCATATTGATGTGAGATGAGGAAGTGGCTTGTAATGATTCCGCATATAATCGGATGTAAAATATGTTTACTGTCAAACAGAAACCAGATAACTCAGTAATGGAAGAAGTGAGCAGAATCACAAGCCGACCACAGTGTGTTTTATTGGGTGCTTCAGTAATACAAGTGCACAACAAACCACCCTTTCATTACAGAGGTGGCGGGTAGCCAGTAAATATACAAGTCCTGCCTCTTTCACAGGTCGACCTATACTTTTGGGGTCTGCCTCAAAAGCCTTTGAAAAAATACATACAGTACAAACAAAACCAGAGGGAGTTGAAGAGCATGACATTTCTTTTGATGCAAATCACCCTCCTTTTCCATGCACATAACATTGATGACTGAAATATGTAAAAAACAAACAAAAAAAAACACAAAAAAAGTTATGTAAAAGCATATACATTGTTCCTGTAGCCACTAAGAAAACAAGGATACATATTGTATAGTTGAAGGACAATGAATGTTTAATACAATAATTCCAACTTTCAGATATTGGAAAATAAAAATCCCAATCTACTCTTTGTATAAAAAAAGCTTTCAAGTCAACAAGGAACAAAGAACAGTTCTTTACACAGAAAATGAAGATAAAGGTTGAGGAAGTGAAGGGGAGGAGAAGGATAGGTATAGTGTTGCACTTAATGAGTGTGCTTTAACAGACTGGGGAGAGAGAGGTAGAGAGAAGTACAGTGAGGAAGGGTTAGGAGTGGTAGAGGGAATGTCATCGTTAGGGGATCTATGTGGCATATCTCTTTGTCCACTGCTTGGCTATTCTGTCATGTTCTGTTCTGTTGGTCAGATATTGTGTTGCAATGCTCCCCACCAGAGGGTCAGCTGTGAAAGACAAAAGGGGGGGGGGGGGAAGAACAGGCATTTATGAATGAAAATGGCATTGCAATTGCATTGTATTAATTGTAAATTAAGTTTGAGATGTTGGTTTAAAACATGTTATATTTAAGCAATAAGCCCCAAGAGGCCGTGGTTTACGCTGATTTTAGAACAGGTAAGGGGAGTTGTTAGGCACGACGCGAACTCGCGGGGCTTATTGCTTTTCTAAAACTGTTACTACAAATATTTGATATGGTTTCATCAATAAAAACAATTAGAAACAAAATAGTTTATTAATAAACCGTAATTCTTCCGCTACTACAAAGTATAGTTCCTACATAAATCGTTGCCACGCAACAGCCAGATGGACATCTTTGCCGTCTTTTTCTATTTGAAATATTCGATGCACAGTAATATGGAATGTTAAAGAATGTTATGAGGACAACCTGTGAGGTTATGCTGGATTTTACAATGGCATGGAATGCGATATAGCCAATCACAATCAAGGATGGGAACAACCAGTTTTAGAATAAAAGTTAAATATACACAACTAGTATTTTTAAGGACCGGGCAGTAGAAATGTAAATAAATAAAATAATATTAACAACAGCAGTTACAAAAAGTTGTAAATTGGAAGCAAACATTTTCTAGATTTAAAATCTTACCAGGGTTGCAGTCTGTGAGCAAGGAGCAGATGGACAACAGCACCTTGGAGATGGTGAGGGCTGGACTCCAGTTATCCTTCAGGATGTCCAGACAGATTACTCCCTGGCTGTTGATATTGCAGTGGTAGATCCTCGTACGGAATGTTACCTGGCAGAAATAAAAATACACCCATAAAATGGTAAAAAACATTGATAGAAAACATTGGTTATATTAACGTTGCCTTCTATTGTTGGAGTTTGTGAAAGTGGAGTTTTGTTGAAATGTCGCTTTAACACTTTTTGTTTCATATCAATGCAACAAACGTTGACAGGCAAGACTGTATACACATCACTGATTTAACTTGAGTTTCACATCTGTTTAGTCTTGACACCAACACTCTCCCTCAAACATACACATCTGGAGACCATGACCCAGACCTTCCAGAGGAAACTTCTAATGAGCCTTGGCATTCCCCAAATCACACAGGACAAGTTGTTATAAATAACTCCCACAATAATGTTCTCATGCCCAAGGTTGTCTACGAGTCCTACTTATAGCTGCAAAGAGCCTTTTCAGCTGTCTGGAAGGTGCGGGATAAGAACTGTAGGATCTTTAGAAGTCAATTTTTGACTATGGACTAAGACTATGGATAAATGGAGGAATTAGCTGCATATCACTCATGTGGGGTGATGGGAGGGGGGGGGGGGGGCTACTCAGTCAAACTGGAGCCTGCAGTTTTGTTTAAGTATGCTGTTACACCCAGAACTGCTAGTGACACAGCTCAAAGAACCAGAAACAGAGGGAGAAGGAGTGTGTGATAGTGTGTGAGAGTCAAACTCAGAATGAAGATAAGAGAAAGGAAGATTGAGTGCTCTAGTGTAGACAGCAAGAGTTAGTCCCCATTCATTTTGATAATGACATCAACTCAACAATCTAAACCGCTCTGAAGAGCACATAAGACCATTCAACAAAAGACACTGTTTGAAACAATGAACATTAACAAGGAAGGCTTGAAGAGAAAAGGACAGTCTTTTTTTTACAAACTACCTCAATGAACACAACTTGTACAATAAAAGCTTTGGTACATCTAAAGAATTGTGACTGTGCTGACCTTGGGTGGTTTGAAGGGGTAATCAGGTGTGAAGGCGATGTCGAGGAAGAAGACCCCTCCCTCGTAAACAGAGCCTGGCGGGCCCAGGATGGTTGACCTCCACTCATAGATGTTGTCTCCTTTGGGGCCAGCGCTATAATCAAAACAAAGACTTGTCAATATTTAATGTATTGCAGAAAAAAGGAACGATTCCCAATCACCGCTAGCAGCTGGCTTGACTGTGTGAAAAGGTGAAATATCCATACGCATCTGTGAAAGAATGCTCTCATTAAGTAACATATTTTACTCGGTCTTCCAACATTCGTAATCATTTTGAACAAAATGAAGGTCACATCCTAACGACCTCCTAACCCTAACCTCCCAGATGATGTGTGAGATGACATGGTGGCTGCTCCCCACATCACTGCCACCTCTGCAGATCTGACAACCGCTGAGCTCCGGTATTAAGACGGTTTAAAGTACATGTCTGGACTGACGTTTGCCTGGCCCCTACTCCTGCCAGCATGAGAGGGTTTGTGGATTGTTGGGAAGCTGTTCAAGCAGGCTAACCCTTCTGAGCCAATGTCTCGTTTTAGACCAATAGAATGGGAGAGCTGAGGAGCACTGTCAAGGCCGGGGGTTCCTCAGATAAGTGGGAGGCTTGAAATGTAAACTTTTTAATTAAAACAAAAAAATTGACGGTCTGACAAATGGGCCTCCATTAGTTGATGGCAAATCCTTTTCCGCCAGGCATTGGAGGTGAATATTAAACTATTGAATAGACTAATGACTCTTAAAAGTGTCTTTACTGCAAAAATAATACCAATCCATTTCAAAAAGGTGTAGGACTACATTTCCTAATGCTAGGCTCTGACTTTCCTAATGCTAGGCTCTGACTTTCATAATACCTCAAAGGATGACTTGAAACACATTTAGATGGAGACAGTTCAGCCAAACCATCCCACAAACGTTTATAGCAAAGCGATCTTACACTGGACACACAAAAGCAGTGGTGAATACAGATATGTAATATTAGTATTTAATTCCTTGGTGACAAAATATATCATGTATCTTCTGACAAAACCTTGAGCTGAATTTGCATCACTGCTTTGAGAATATGGACCATTTAGCTCATTCCAAATGTCAATTCGCTTGAGGGGGGGAGGGGGTTGAGAAACAAAGAAAAAGATCTGTGGCACCCTCTGCCTCTCAGTCTACATCGACACAGCCTCTGTAGCAAGACGGGTCTAGCCCTCAACAGCCTCCTCCTCTTTCTAGGGATGGGGAAAATACTTCTACCAGTCCCCACGGTCTATGGCCCTAGAAACATAAACATCCTATACGTTTTTTCTCATAAAATTATGTTTATGACTCTAATGGTTATGTCTTGCAAATAATATTTTCTGTGCAATCCCCAATACATCTGCAGCACGTCAGTGAAATTCCTTGATTCAGTGAGTATTTGGGTCAATTGTTCCAGGGGTCTGGGATACATTAGAGTGCGGGTGTCTGTGAGAATGCGCCCCAACCCCGTCCACTGAGATTACACTCATGTGTGAACCCGCTTCAACAGCTGGAGCACTGCATACACAACCAAGCACCCAAATAAAACAGCTTTAAGCTGCGCTCATTTAAGCTGCTTTCACACGGCTGTGACACTGGTATGCATTTCTTTTTGTTACCGTTTCACTTTTTAAACCCCAGCCTTTCCAGTATCTTGTAAAAATAACAGGTTCACGCTGCAATGAAAAGCTCTCTAAATACTGCTCTTAACTCCATGAGTAATACAGTACATTTCAATAAAGCCAAAACACATAAAACACAATTTTGTGAGTTAGTTCATGTCAGATGAAAAATTGGGATACGATGCAATTGCATGTCATTAACAGATTAGTCGTTGTTTGCTTTTTACATACATACTCACCCAGGCTACTCAGCCGAAAGTTGATCAGACCTCAGGTTGAATCACTACACTAGTCCCCATGGATCCCTGCACCATCATAAGGAATGCTCAACTGCTAACCTCAGTTTTATCTAACACCTCTTCAAATAATGAAATATGGCTACAGGGTTGTCCGAGTAGTATATAACTCAGATAGCATTAATGTGTGCTATAGAATTATGAAAACACATATTCTAAATGATCAAATGACAATGACATTATGCATTGACATTTTAAAGACTGAGGGCCTAAAGTCATCATATCGATAATCTGTCAGAAAACTGTGACTGACAAATTATGTTCCCGGACCATCTCTTACATGTATGCAAGCCATCTGCTAAAGTTGGTTGAATTTAAATAATTGAAGTACCCAGTAAGAATATTAACAAAGCAGCATAAAGTGGTCAGTTCCGTGCACAGATTGTTTTTCCATCTGAGCTATCTGTCCCTTTTTCCTTGGCAGAAACACATCTGTCTGAACCATGTTTGTTGCAGTATTTTCTGTGCCTGGACAGACATTAATCTTGGATAGTCTCTCAGAATTCTATGAAGTTGATGAGCAGATGAGTCATGAAGAAGAATTCCCAGAGGACTTTCTGCCTGGGGCGTGCGCCACCCCTTCTCCCAGCCCCCAACCCTTCGGCCGCTCATGAATACTGATACCCAGAGCCATCTCTCCATGGCTCTGCTAATACCCAGCCAGCTCCCCACTGTGTTTAATGGTACGTCTGTGAAAAACGACTCTAGGTTTGTCACTCGCACAGTCCCTGAGGGGCATATCACCCTGCTGTCATCACAAACATGGAAATCATACCCAAGCAACTCGTGTCTTTTCTCCTAATTTAATCTTGCTTTTTCACTGCAGACGGGTTGAGTCAAGTTAGTACCATGCAGTGGAAAGTGTCATACAACTTTTTTTCAGTCAACCTCATTTTAGGAGGTTTTTAAACAAATTGGGGTCCTTGTGAACTTAACATCATACTTTGCCTTCAGTGCAAAAACAGGACTAGGCTACTTCTTAAAGTAGATTTGTAAGTTACCTACATGTGTTTTGTTGGGAACAGGGGGTTCAAATGGAGGGAGATCTAATAGAGATATCAGCTGAGGTATTAATGGTAAAAGTATCACTTAGATGAGTCATACAAAAGCAATTTCCTTGATTGTTTTAAACAGGAACATGTAAATTAAAACATATCCCAAACAATTACAAAACCTACCACATCCACTTCATCTCCCTCAGTAAAAGCCTAATCTTGTCAGACCTGGCCTCCATTTTCTTTCCTAATTTGCCTCTGAGTGCAGAATCTGAGGTAATTACTGTGGCTGTTCTAAACAGGGGGATAATCAATGACAACCTCACTTTGTGTTATTTAAGTTAATAAGGGCTGGCGTCTGCTCCCTGTCCCTAGGGATGCCTTTTGTCATTCAGCGTGGCTGATGGTTTGCCACTTGCCAGCGACCATATCTTTTTCTCATAGGACAGACAGCCATGGCAGCAACACACAATGACCATTGTCTGTGGTATATCCCCAAAAGAACAGGGAAATACAAAAGGATTGAAACCGCTTCTGCAGAAGTCACACTGTTGCATGTTCTTTTTTTGCTTTCCAGCACACTCTCTAGATACAAATGTTGCTTTTCATGCAGGGTTTAAGTATGAGAAACTTGTGTTATTTAAAGAGCAGCTTATTATGCCTTCATTCTTAGACACTGGAGTCATTGAATCTATTAGTGGATTCCAACCCTCTATCAACATCAAAAGAAGATCTCAAGACATTTCTGATTGTTAAGATTGTCTCCTTACCTGCAGTTTGGAGGTGGATCTAATGTTATTTCTGCAAGTTCTTTTTGGATCCTGGAAAACAGTAATGAAATAGGTTTGAATCTAAATGAAAAAGCAAATCTCTGGTAGCTCTGATTGCAGGCTTAAAACATAAATATACTTAATACTGTTAATTGATCAATTAAAATGAACAAACGAGTGATAAGACAAAATAATAAAAACCCAACAGCATATCTACATGTCGATAAGACCATAACTGATACTTACCTCAATTAACAACATCTCATAAAGCATACTAGTAGCTTCTTGAAAGGTAAATCTATTTATTGGCCATAATGTATTATCTTAAATGAACTGCAATGCATCTAATGCTATTGTGGAAGAAATTCTTGATTTCTCCCACACTATGGACTGTTGTCTATGTGCATTGTACAGTCTAGGTTAAAATAATGGTTCTCAGCAACAAAAATGTCTGTCCTTCAGCAAAAGAAGCCATTTACAAGATGTTTATGTGAGGAAATTATATATATATATATATATATATATATATATATATATTATATATGTATACGCTAACTTTGACATCTTTGCTTTCTCCATTGGCCCAATGACAATAGCAATTTAGCCAATACGATTACTACTAATTAATTCATAATATACAGGGCTAGTGTAAACAACAAGGGCAAGATGTATGAGGCTAATTCTGACACCTGCAACACCATGGACAACTGAGCTGTTCAGTACATGATCTAGTCACAGAGGGATGTCGGTTGTGCACACGGAGGAACATGTTCGAAATATTAAAGAGATTTTCCTATAGCCTCAGTTAACCTTGTGCTCAATGTGTTGCCGAATTCTGTCATAACCTTTCCCTCAGAAAAAAGCGTAGGCTGGCAGAGTCAGGTTGAGAACGGAAGGTTGTGGTGCACTGCATAAGATTTTATATATAATTTATATACACAATCAGTTTCAGAGAAGGTGCAAAAAATGTTTTACTTCTGTGAACTGATAGCATTACCATGTGCATTTTTGTTGTATTTGCTATAACACGTACTTTTTAAGATAAGCAAAATACGAATTGCATGGGATTGTTAATGGCATCAATGCTAACGAAAAACATGCCCCCATGAGAACTGTTAAGCAATTTCACATCTCCAAGCACAGTAACCCCCCCCCCCCCCCTCCCCCCCCAAAAACCGTAATACCACTACAATAATCCAGATTTATGTTTTACCTCTTGGCACTGGTTGAGAGTTTGGCAGCAGTTTTACTTGAGATCTTGGTCTCCTTCTTTTTGGGCTGTGCTTGTTCCCTCTCCTGTTCGGTTGGTACTGATTCTCTTTGTTCAATGTCAGAGCTTCCCCCGCTGGTGCTGGGGCTGTCGTCCGGTCTCTGCACCTCACTGGACATCTTGGCCCTGGGATTAGACACACAACTGTGTGATGAGTTACTATCCTTGACACAGTGATGTAAGTACAAGTATCAAAGTACAGCACAAAACTCACAAGCTGACAATACGGGCCATGTGTGTAGATTTGCCACATTGTGTGCTATGGTATATTTATTACAAAGCAATACATCAAATAAGACAAATCGATTAATAATGTAGAGCCCAAAACACCAACTGCTCCATTTAACTTCTTAAAGATGTGGCCCTCACATTGCCTTGATTGGTAGTGCGCACTTATTAATTTGGTAATCTTGATTTGAGAAACGGTTTCCCAGTATTTAAATGATTTCTTCATCACATTAATCATTTTCATTGAGGTTAAAGCGGCATCTTAATTGCCTAAATGAATTGGACCCACACTATAAACTATAATGCCCACATATAATGCCTGCCACCTTGTATTAAGATGAGGGATGGACACAACTTAATAAATTAAATACGGTTAATTATATGCAAAGGGCCTGTTTCACAAGATAATTGTACTTTCTTTGATAAACTATAGATGATTGGGTTGAAAACGATACGACTTTTACCAAGTCTGTCCAGTCACTGCTAATTCAACTGAATCACTAGCCTCAGGAGAGTGTTCACACCAAACTGACCATGTCCCTCCAAAATACAAAATGTATTTTAAATTGAACCGAATAGGATGCAACTGGACATGACAATCTTGGTCGTTAAAAGTAAAACAACTGATATCGGGTCAAAATATGTTTGTGTAGCCTACATATTAGTTAGACACCAACATTAGCCTCAATTAAGATTAGCAAGAGAGGTGAGATGGCAACAGTCAACAATGTCAAATGTTAATGTGATACAATGAACTTATAAGAATCGACTGTTTGATGGCTCAAATCAAAGGGACACTTCAAAGTAGCTGTCACAAAATCTAGCAAGATGGAGGAAGGAGCGTTTGAGCTCAGACAGCGCACAATAAACAAATTGTGCAACTCCCTGAGTAGGCTATGTATCAGGCTGCGGTATGTTTATCTTATGGAGATAAACGCGTTTGAAGAAACGGTATAGTGACTTGAAAAGGTGCATGATATCAACAACTGCTCCGTCTTTTCCGGTGGCGTTCCACGATAAGGACATCATTGTTAAAATGTATCCACTTTACTCAGTCAAATGTATCGTTTTGCAAACACTTTTGTGTCCTCTAGCAACGCCGTGGGAATAATATCCATTCTGACATTATACAATAACGTTTAACGCATCCAACATGCGCATATTAGCCTACCCTGTGGGCCTCTTGTACAGTGGGTTAATTTGAAAAAATATATCACTTTAATGTTTGTTGATGCTTCTATATGTCACAACATTCTAAAACCGTCTCCCATTTGGAGTAAAACACAAAATAGGTTATGCCCCTTTCTCAAATGTCGCTGTCAAGACCATTGTATAGCACACATCATTAGCTGCCAGTGTAAGGAAAAGTAGCACCCGCTGTGATATTCCCTGCTAAGGGAAATTTAAATAGAAAGGCCTCGCAAACTCGCAAAAATACCAGTGACCATTTAGCAGGAATCTTCCTAAACGCAACAAGAGCTCACCAAGCTCGTCGAAGCAAGGGCCAAAAGAAGGGCTTGGAAATGTCTGAATAGACTACCCAACATTCTGGAGTGTCCACAATAAGCTTTGAGCACAGCGTCGGCACAAAGGGAGGCACGTCCCACACATCCCCCTCATTGGAAAACCCTACTTTCGTGGGACATTTACTTACTTTCTGTATATACAAGGGACAGTTAAATACGTAGGAAACGTTTACCTGGCAGCTGGCCGTCGATGCTGTATTCTCTTTAATAATTCCAGTTGAGAAATATATCCACACACGGCCGTCTACTCGCGCTCGTGTCCTTGCTATTTAACTGAAGGTAGCAACAGAAAAGCGATTACAGAAAACTGAGGCAGCCGGACCGGACCGCCTCCATGCGCGCTCCCAGATTGCTCGCGCGCTGCTCGTGCACAAGTGTCATAATCTTTGAGATGGAAAAATGTAGACTGTTAGAAGTTATAATTTTTTCGATCAAAATTAACGTAGCCAGACTGGGATCAGTCTGAAGAGATATTTTAAATAATACATCGAATCTACAGGATACAAACAATCTTAAAACAACGATGTGTGTTATTGTTTTCTTTTAGTTTTGTTTAGTTTGGTGATGATGATGCAGTTTGTTTTATTTGAAAGTTGTTTTATTACAAAGTCAAAGCAGAGTTTTATGTCGTCACATAGTGATGTAGCATATTATAAATGGATTGTGAAACCAAACTAACAAACATCTAACAAAAACGTTTTCTAAATTTGTTTTCAAGGGTCAAGACAGTCTGTGCTAATATAAATAGCAACAAATTAAGCAAGTAAATTGTAGTACCTGGTTAGTTAACAAAGCAATTAACAATTGTAGACTACTCACTTGTAATGAGGACACAAGTTTTCTGATGGACAAACAACAAATCACATTGTTGCTTCCATGATTTCTTCACACTCCTTCCTCTATAAATGCTCATAGATCTGGATCCTCATTCTTAGGCATGCCTTTTGGATTACCCTTCTCGGCCTTTAGGGCAACATAACAATAGGCCTCTTGCCAATGAGGGGGCCGATAGCGACCTACTTGGCCAGCATCTGAATAGAGAAGGCTGCGGTGCGAGTCCTGCCCTGACAGGAGCCAAGGTCACGTCTGCACTGTGTAAAGGGGCTTTGTGATGGAAATGCAGGGTGTAAAGTTTAAACCACAGAACAATCTGAAACCTGGTCTTCCATGTTCCCCAGCCTCTCCACACCAGATCCAAAGGACTAAGCATGCCAAAAGTCTCCTATGGCAGTGCCCTGTTATTGGCCTTTTCTTTGGGTTGGCAAGAGCTTTTTGTGTGGAGTGTGGTGAGTCGAGTGACGTTAGATTCAAACAACTTTACACAGATGTGCTGCTTGGAAGTAAAGCAATGCAATTACATCCATCTGTTGACTTAGTCACCTAGAAGTCTACCAAATCTGTTGAACAAATGTGAAAGTGAATCAAAACATGTAAGTTAAATGGGTACCTCCATTGTGTTATGGCTTTTGGGCAAGGCCAGCAGTAGCACTGTAAATATTTTTGTTATATCTATTAGCAAGTGATTTTATAATGGTGGGTTATCTGTATTTATTTATTCCAATTCCCATTGCTGAGGTCTCATCGCAAATACCCTCAAGTATGCCAAAAATGTGCAATGTTCAGTTGTTGATGGAACGGTGCATCTATGTCCTTAATGGATATGACATAAATACATAGAATTGGTAGCATCTCTTCAACATCTCACTAATTGCTTTCTTTAGCTTCATATTAAATTCAGACTCATCAAGCACACAGTTCTGTGTTAATTCCAACATACTAGAATACAATTGTATGTATGCTAGAATAGTATTTAATCTGTGAAATATCAAGGCTGGAAACTATATATGTATCCAGGCCTAATATATTTTTTTTCACACTGCCAAATAGAATTGGATTGTAAAGGTTTTTACAATTAGAGTTATTTTTCCACTATGTAGATGTATAGAAAGACACAAATGTATTGAAAGACAGCTATTGTATAATTCTGTTTACTGGTAACATGAAACAAGTTTTGCGGTACATTTACATTTACATTTAGTCATTTAGCAGACGCTCTTATCCAGAGCGACTTACAGTAAGTACAGGGACATTCCCCCCGAGGCAAGTAGGGTGAAGTGCCTTGCCCAAGGACACAATGTCATTTGGCACGGTGGGGAATCGATCCGGCAACCTTCTGATTAATAACCCGACTCCCTCACCGCTCAGCCATCTGACTCCCATATGGTATGAGTGTACATCCTTTTAAGGGACTCTCAAAAGCTCTAGGCCACTCTAAATTGAAAGGTAGGATTGCTTAATGATGACAATTCAAATCCCTTTATTAATGTGGAAGGAAATTCCCCAAATAAGACATCTGTCAACTATAACTGTTACAAACGTGTTATGTTTTAAACTGTATTGTAATCCCTAAACTCAAGGATTCACTTTACTTTAATCACAATTTTTTTTTAAATTTTTTCTGACAAGACATACACAGCATGGTCATTGCGCCTTGAGCTTTATCCCCAGTAAGTGCATATTTATCCTTTTTGTAGAACACAAGGTGGGGCTATGAGACCTGCTGTGTGAATCATTTGCAACCCTCTATTTCCTCCCTCTCATGTCTGTATAGTTCACTTTCAAATGTCTGTGTTTTTGGATGCCACTGTGACTGTTTGAAGTGAAAAGGTCTGCAACCTGTCAGTTTCTCTTCCATATAGGAAGGCTGGGAGATATTATGACATTGGAGGAATGGGTATGATCCCAGGTCACATCGTCAGTCCTTTACGGCAGGGGTTCTGCCGTAGGGAACCCCTAGGGGTCCGCGAACCATAGTCAGGGGGTCCTCTAAATAATTTGCCATACATCCTAACATTGTAAAATAAATTGTAAAATTCACGTATCATCAAAAGTTTAAACATAATAATCTACAGATGGGGACCATTTGCACCTATAAAACAAGCACATTTTGTCAATTTAAGAACACAAAGGGTACGCTGAATGGATGTTTATGGGGGGTCCTTGGAAAATGTTCAGCCCTGTAAGGGGTCCCTGGCCCCAAAAAGTTTGAGAACCCCTGCTTTACGGCATATCTTGATCCTCTGAACCCTTACATGGTCTTTTTTACCACATTTAATTTGAGCACAAGACATGTCCACAGAGTGTGCCATGACATTTTCATCAAGTTAGAGTATTAACATAAACATGTTTATTATTCGTGTGTAGGAACTTGAGTACTAGCGGTATTAATAATTAATCAGTTATAACCGCACAAAGTCACTGAAGCATTGGATCAATGGACTTAACCAGTTGTCTCTACAGTTGCAATAGGGTGAAGGAATTACCTTTGTTTTGTGTAGTACTTAGTTGCCCTTTCGGCTAAATAAAATACAATAAAATGTTAAAGGGAATAAACACATTTAACAGCAGGTGAAATAATGGCAGCAAAGATGATTGATTGGGGCACTGTAAAGTAAATGATTTATAAATTACTTCCAAGGTAGATGTTGTTACAAAAAGACAGACAAAAAAACCACAAGCCACTTACTTACAAGTAACAGAGACGTGATTTGTAAAAATGTATTATTTTAACTTCATTTCTTGAATCTCCGGTATAAACATTATGATAAATGAAACTATTTGGTATTTTTTAATCTGGAATGCCCTTATTACATGGTGTCATAAAAATCTAAGCTTTATATTCTCTGAATTTCTTATCTGGTGTGACATGAAGCATATCTAATCATAGAAAACAAATGTAATTTAGTTAGTGTTATCTTACCATGCAAAGAATGGAGATAACTCTTGTCATTATAGTTTTGTGTCCGTATTTGTGTATATTGTGGCAAACAACTTTATTTTCAACTCAAAACTAAGAAGCTAATTTGTTCAGACTGTGGATTGCATTACACTTCTCTCACTACATTATACAATGTCTTCTGCCATTCACTTTTATTGGCAGTTATTAGAAAGAACAGAATTAACTGTATGCAGTTCAACAGCTTGCCTGCAGATGACAGCAGTGTAATTTCTGTGTAACTTTCTGTGTAAAAATATAGAAATGCAAAGCTATTTCCTTTTAAATAGTTACTTAATGCCGGTATTTTATGTTTCTTGACATACACTAATGTTATAATTGTTTTCTATAGTTTACAGTTTATTCTAATTGAGCATTTCATAACAATAACAACAAAAATATTTCCCTTCTCTACTGTAGTAAGAGCTCATACACGTTGCTTGAACATTATGTTTTTGCTCTGCCCCTCAGCCTTACTCTTACTCAGTGACAAGAGAGGCATCTCTTGTGGAGCGGTCCCCAAGAAATAAGATGACAATCAGCAGATCTGTAGTTTGTGAAAAATGGTTTGAATCAAAGTTGGGCAGTATGTCAGTCTCATACAATTCCAATAATGTTTCAGTGCTTTGAACTGCTGAGAAAAGAAATTCAAACCTGACCAAAGCAGTTCTGTCTAACTAAAAATGTCCACTAAAAGAAGGAATTGGCTATGCTGACTTTAAAAACTGTGAGATATCATGTTTGCTTTTAATTGTAGATCGTTTTTAACAGCATCAGAAATGTAATGCTATCACAATCATCTTATCTTGGTGTCTCATGTTGAGTTTAAAGGCAGGTTTTTACTTTGTTGGTGCATTGTTGTGACTGTTACAGCAGACCTGCATTACATCCTCTATAAAGGACATCTCATTGGTGGAGGGAGGGAGAGGTCCTTTTGGGAGGTAAGGGTAGGAAATTAAGTTAGAGAGACGTGAGTGAATTCTATTATGTGAAGAGAGCAGCAGCTGGTGGAGGGAGCTGCCTGTTTTGCTCCCAGACAGGATTGGGAAAAGACCCCTCTGCTCTCTGGCTCTCTCCACTTGATGACCAGAGAAAAAAGGTTGCCAGGGGAGAATACACAGACCATCCACAATATCAGAGAAACTGGCTCCAATAATGTCATTATCGCTTTTATTTGATGTGAAATACATTGTAATCCTCAGGGTAAAATAAATGGTGTAAAGGGGACAATGTTTGGGGAGAGAGAGAGAGCGAAAGAGAGAGAGAGAGTGACGTGCAGTGGTCCAAACCCCCACATACACATATACACACAGTCGTATCCACAGGTTAAAAACACACAAGCAGACACATACAGAAAGACAGTTGCACACAAATTATTATTATCTTCTCAAGCTCTCTCGGTTGGCTCATATTCAAAATAATGTGCTCTAAGTGAAAACCTGCTTCATTCCGACATTCAATTTAGCAGATTGTGTTTGTTTTTGGGGACAGACAGATAAGGCTTTTGAGGAGATAAACTGGATGATAACTTGCATCCACAGCGCTTTTTTCCTCAAAACCAAATTGAAGTGAGAAGCTCTGAGGAATTTTAAAAGACGCATTTATCTGTCCCCCCAAAAAACCTAAATGCAATGAATAATGTATGCACAGGGTACTCTTTCTGGCTGTCCTTGGGGACAGATGTCTTGGAGCGGAGAGCATCCAGGTCGCATACATAAGGTACTCCATGTACTCACACTCGGCCATCCATCAGTGTGTCATAGAAAGTTTACATAGGTGTTGATTCACTGGGCAAAAAAAACAAAACATTGCACTGTGAATTACCAATGCAGCTCTTTTGGTTATTTAATGTGAGGCATAAATAAGAGCAGTAAAACTGAGCTGTGAGCAATACCCATTACTGATAGTGATGCATGGCTGAAAGGAATATAATGACTGTTTAGTAGAGGGTGAAGATGACTTTGTAACTTCCCAACTGCTTAAAATTATGCATTATTGTCTTATTAGCTTTATCCTATCTTTCAGGCTTTGAAGGAAAACTTCCATCTTGTAACCAAGCTGTGATTTTCATTTGACATGGTTGTAAAGATTATATAAAGCATGAAATAACTAGCATAAAAACAAAAACATTTCAAATTTCCTTTGTTCTTTTATTTTACGTGTGGAAACTGGTCTTTCTTTATTTCAAAGGCATTCATTTCCTCTAACAGGCTTTGAGTGGTATTGTTACATTCTAGTGTTTACATTTGCATTATTAAATTCATGTTAGTTCTGTTCAAAGCTTTGCTTTGACTACTAGGCTGATAGTACAGTATGGATTTATTTTCTACGTTTTTGGTGAGGTCAAGAACCTACAGGAACTTATAAATTTTTAAGTGGCTGAAACAACATCAGATAATCGAGGATATTATTTAACAGCTCTCCTACTTCCTGGTTTTCCCATATTTCTTCATTCTAAAAATAATAAAACAACTTTTGCCTGTGGCTGAGTCTACGTCTCTCTCTTATTTAAGATATGCTTTATCTGTCACATTGATTTGGATAGGTGGATGGATGACAAGGATTTAAAACCGAATTAATACTGCTGTTGCACGCCAATGGGGTTTCTACCAAATCTTTGTAAAGAATATTTTGTTGATCTAATTACTGTTCACAGCTATTAGATCCTGTTATGTCTTGATACTCAAACTTTGAATTGGAATTGAAGGTAAATAGGGTACTAAAGGGTTCACATGTTTTGGTTCACTCACAAATAAGCATGGGCATTTTGTGTATGATCCATGTAAAAATCCCATTTGATTTGTTTAGTACTATAATAACATGCTGATTTGATGTTAGATAATCCAATAAATCAAATAAAGGTCCAAAATACTGGTTTAGCCAACTCCCGAAGCCTGGTTTATTCTGGTCCTCAGAGATTCTGATCCCACCATCAAGATAGATCAGGTTGACAGCGAGGAACATTGATTATCTTTCCCAGAGGTTGTCTGTGAAATAATCTGTGCACTGAAGTCCTGCCGGGGCTTTCAGCAGATAATTGACCTCCACGCTTTCAAGGTTTCATGTTCTTTTAAAGACAGAGAGTTGTGTCTGTGGTATGAAGTCAGCAAATGAGATGACTTTATTCAATGTATTGTTAGAATGTGATTTCTTTTGGAACTGGATTTGTTTTCTCATTCACTATGGATATAGATGTTTATTAGAAGCTTGTGTCGACGACTGATAAAAAGGTATTAAATGTTATGATTTCCAATAAACGTTTCTATATTTTGTCTTGTCATTGTAGCTCATTGTAGGTTACATTGTAGGTTAACAAAAAATGTATGTCAAATCAGCATATTCTATTTCTTACAGTTCATTATTTGTTGTTGACCATAGGCCTCAAAGGCTTTACTTACTGTAATGCTTTCCAGGGCTTTATTTTTACTTATTAGCTCTTCTGTAGATGACTACAGCCAGTGGTTAAGTGCCTTACTTAAGGACAGCTACATTCACCCCACACAGGAGACACATTAGTGTTGATCTCTCTACCAAAGGAATGAGCCTCACCATCATGGCTAATGTACTGTGTATACTGTACACACAGCATTCTTCAGACCCCTAGAGCTTACAATGCTGACCATAAACTTAATGGTTTCCCACTGTAGGTTAAAATATGGGGTTAAACCAATAAACCTATGACAAATATTGTTTTTATAAATAATGATGTGAACGTACCAGGTTATTTGCTACAACAAATAAATGAGATGTTATCAATGCCTTTAAACCCCAGAAACTGTGTGAAGAACTAAAAGCAGCATCATTCCTCTTCAGGACAGCATTGTTATCGCTGTATAAGGGCAATGTAACGTCTTCCTGCACCTGCTTTATCTTCCGTTTCCCATCATTCAATGAGACAGCCAGGATAATTAAATATTGATAGAGGAGCAGTAATTAATGATGAGTCTCTACGCAATATTATCTGCCCCCGATTCCATCCAGAGGGCTCTGCTGATTGGGTGAGAGGGTCATAGAGACAAAACTCGTTTGTCAAGTCCTTTGACCTGGATCTTTGGTAAAGGGATAGAATCAGCTATCGATGGAACTGAACAAAATTCACTGCACTACCAGTCAGAAGCTGCTGAGACAATGATATGCTCTCAGCAGTTTTAGGAGGAATCAGACCGTGTATATAGATTGTTAACCAGTCCGTTAGACCAAATTGTTGTGCGTATAAGCAATTATGTGCTGTTGAATGCTGTAGATATTTGTCTTCATATCATGCAGTATTAAAAACAAGCATTCTTTTAAATAATGAATGTATGACTGTTTGACTTCACAGCTGGGTGGCTGTGGCTCAGGGGGTGGAGAGGGTCATGCAGTAATGGCAAGGTTGGTGGTTTGATCCCCGACTCCTCCTGGCCATGTGTCCTTGAGAAAGACACTGAACCCCAAGATGCTCCTGATGAGCAGGGGCCCTGGCATGTCAGCTCTGCTACTGTCAGTGAGTGAATGGATGAATGAGAGGCAACTGTAAGCGCTTTGGGGGTACATCTTAGTGCCACTAAAACACGCAATGTAAATGCAGTCCATTTATCATTTTACATCTATCGAGTCTAATCCATTAAATTGGTGCAGATTTATATATTTTTTTAATTTTTTTTTTTTTTTTTTGATCAAATTACAACAATCTTGTGAGGTAATTGAGATTAGATTTTTGTAGTAGTCAGTACAAGTGTCCGATCTGAATGATCTGACCTTTACTTTGCAAGTGAAAGCAAAAAAAGCAAAAAAAAGGCTGTACAGTACAATGGAGACATTTGAAGGTGCTTGCTGTATGTGTGTGTGTAGGTATTTGTGTGTGTGTTTGCAAGCGATCTCCTGTGTCTCCACTTTACCTGTGTGGACGAGCACGCCTGTGAGTGATGGCTCTGTGTCTGAGACAGGGTTGTGTGTGTGCAGCGGTGCGTGTAATGAACGTTACCATCAGCCCTTACTCCCTTCACTTCTCCTCCATCCCTCACTCTGCCATGCTTGCATTCTGTACAGGGATACTCGCACCTCCCACCTCCCCACAGAGCCCCCTGCGAGTAGGACTGATCCTTTTTAAACACAGGAATTATGTACATGGAGCTATAGGACCGTTTTGTTTTTAATCTTTAATTTCAGGTCATCTGTATAAAAGGTGTCTCTTTCTTTGGGCAGGTAGTGTTTGTGAGTGCATTTCTATCTCAATATGTGCTACAGTATGTATGTGAAAATGTGAAGTGTAATTTCATATATACTCTGCCATCTATTTGATAGAACATAAACCAAATTGAGGCAATGAGGCATGCACATTAAATATTTTTTTTACCAGGAATTCTTTGAAAATTTGAGAACACATAAGTTCTTCAACTAGACTTCAAAGCTACGTTAACCAAATTCCTAAAATGTTCAACCATGACCCAGTACATCATACTGTAGCTCCAATGGCAGTGTTTTCTTGGCATTACAAGTCAACGGTAGCCAGTGTTAACCCATAAATGGGGAACCTCCTGCTGCAGTTGAGTTCCTAATGGCTCTCACACTGTATGTACATGAAGTCGTAGACATCCCTTCACAACTGATACAAGCAGGACCATACTTCTTCAATGCTTGTTTGAGGCCTATGAGCTGAACGTCTGAAATGTGTTCTGAGCTATTTTAGCTGGTATCTTTATCAAGTGATTAAGTGCTCATCAACTCTACTATACTGTTCAGCTAAAATGATTTAGATGTGTCAAATATTTATGATACATGAGTGGAAAATGGAACAACAGTGTTTTTGTAAAGGAGGTGAAAGGGATTTGAAATAAGTTATTAGATGGTTAAGGTAGCCTGCAGTATGTGTGGCTCTCTCTGTCCACCTTTTGTTTAAAATTCAGCCATCGGGGCAAAAGGTATTAGCCATTTATCAGGCAACATCATGCCATCTAGCCCAAAGTGCTGAATATGGGGGAAAATGTGCAAGGGAGGCACATAGTGTGTTGAGAGTTAAGATGAGATGGGTTCACATGTGTGAATGACAAGTAGTTCTGTCATGAACTTTAACGATCAAATCAGATAAGATGCTGACTGTTTTTCATCTCTGAAACATAAATAATATGCATGGGTTAAGGTGGTGTGTGTGTATGTGTTAGTGTACTATGTGAGTAGGTGGGATGAGGTGATGTTAAGGCTGTGTTGAGTAGGATTCATTCTCAAGTGTGCAAACTAAACCTCCCATAGTATTTTTACCTTAGAAATGGTTTCCATAATGCTTTCGCTCACACGCGCGCGTGCACACACACACATAGACTTGCAAGGACACACTCACTCCTACACAACAGCTTGAATTCAAATCACTGGAAATGTTTGAGCTCTTTTCTGATTTCTGACTTTTAAGAGGATAAATGTGTGGTGTGTGTGCGCATGTGTGTGTGTGTGTGTGTGTGTGGTGGTGGTGGTGTGGGTACTACAAACACAGAAAAACACAAACATATGGAAAGCATGTTACTTTCCACCATTCTCCTTCTTTAGCCTTATTGTTGCCATTATTGTCAATTAGCTCAACACATGGTCCACGGAACATGACTAATGGTGAGGAGTTATGCAAGGCGTACATATACCAGAACATTGGCAGCGATTACTGATGTGGTTGGAAAGGATATCTGTGGCTGACTGGCTGGGTACTGACATAATCAAAAAGAAGCCTTCTATAAGTTTCTAATAGATACCAGTTCAAGCTTCTGGGAAATGTTAAGAGTGCTGCTTTTCATCCTTGTAAATGTCTTCTTAGAATCCATTATCACAGATCACATCATTTCAAGAAAGTCTGTGTCTTATTTGTAACTAATACTTCTGTAAGACTATGTAAATGATAGCTGGGAAACATCAGGTTTCCCAACGTCAGGTATGAGTTCAAACAAACATGCAGTGTATAAAATACTGTATCTAACAAACACACTTTTGATGCCTATACGTGATGGCCTTTCGTCAGGATCGTGGACACCTAAGTGTACGGTATACCATGAATTCCAAATGTGGACATGTTTTGGTCAAATACATTTTATTATGGTTTTGACATATCATTTTCACAAGGTTGATGACTGAATATAGAAGTTTATAGTTTTAATGGGGGTGTAGGAGTTATGGATTGGTAGAGCGTTAGGGAGTTAGGAGTTAGTCGTGAGTTAGAGTAACGGGGTTAGTAGAGGGTAAGGGGTAGTATAGGGTTAGGGGTTGCCCAAGAGTTAGGGGTTAATAGGAGGTTAAGGTTTGTAGAAGGAGAAGCAGAATTCATTGATGTTTAAAATGGTAGGATAACATAAAGGGCTGTACATAACTAGTTTTACCTCACCCTATCAGTTTGCACAGTGTGTTTGTGTGTGTGTGTTTGTGTGTGAGCATGTCTGACACACTGACAGCTCAGGAATGTAAGTCTGTTATGAGACAAAGCATTGCTCTCTCTTGAGAATATTATTTCAGACGGGGGCAAACTGGAAACATGCACTTTGTTGTCTGTCATGCTGAAGAATGGCTTTCATTTTTTATTTGATTATGTTCTCATACATTAATATGAATGACACTTTTCAATTCATCAGAACTAAATGCATTAAATGCATTTTTTTAAGTACTTTACTTCTGTAAAGTAATATCTATAAATAAATCACTAGCAATGCATCCTTACATATGAAACCTCCCCATCTCACCTCAAATGCAGGGACCAAACATTCAAATAGCCCTATTATCAGATAAGCGGCAAGCCCTCATTTAAAAATATTTATATATTCTGGCAGGATAGCATGGCTTGAATGAAAAATCTATTAAATATGCTAAAGAAGAGAGCAAGTGAACTGTGTTTTACTGTGTTTGTCTTCCTGTAAATAGAAGCGGGAATGAAGGAGAGGTGCAAGAGCCATTTTGTAGACACCCTGTAGATATCTGTCTGAGTGCAGCACTCACACATGGCTGAAGAAGACAGGTAGATCAGTGGGGGGGTGTCCATCATCCATGGAGAAAGGACAAGGGAACCTTTAAGTCAGCAGGACCCATTGTTGAATGAAGGTCAGACACAACAGTGAAATGAAATAGGGTGGTACCAGAGGAAGGTAATGGAGGGAAATAAGTTTACCTCCCATGCACTTTATGTTATCTTCTCAAACACCACTGTACTCTAACTTTGTACAAAACTGTCAAAAACAAGTTGGTAATTGTTTCTTGTTTTGTCATTGTTTTTGAAAGAAGAAATTGGGTAGGTTAAAGCTGTTTGCTGTATCATTTAACCCAAGTGCCACCTGACTAGTACAAAGGAGCTGAGTTAAAAAATGTGTGCTCTTTATTATGAATTTTCGGTCTTTTCTGCATAACAGAGGAATTGTGCGGTTTTAATGCATGACGTTGATAACATCTTCCCCTTAACTATATTTACCTGGAATTAATCATGTTACCCAGAGGGTAGAATTTACAATCCAACCCCTCTTATATTTTCATGTGTATTTACCAGGGTAATTTTGTCCCAAATAATTATGTTTTCATGGTGCCTGATGAAGAGAATATTGAAAAGCACTGCTCTCGAACCACAGCTATTAATTTAATTTTACTGTGTGATTACTGTCACAGTAACTTACGTTACTGTGACAGTAATGTACAATCTGCTCATTGTCAAAAATGTTACAACTAATAATTTGTACATTTTGTTGTAGATACGGAAACCTAAAATGAAGGTTTTTTTCATCATCACAAACAAGAGGATTATTCTGGGACATATATAGACAGCCGGATGGTGGTGAGAGAGAAAAAGATCCACGAATAAGCCTGTTTTTAATTACAAATGGGCAGTTGGAATGAGCTGAATATCCTCAGCTTTGGAAAGAAGAGATTTGCACTGGGATCAAAGGAGAAATGAGGGATGACAAATATCCTCAGGCAAAAGTCTGTTGGAATTTAACCGTCTGTCTAACCCCCAAGGATAGAAAGAGGGAGAAGGAGTAAGAAAAGAGAGGATATATAGTTAAATAGAAAGGTACAGAGGGAGAGAAAATAATAGATAGTGACAGAAGAAGTGGAGGAAGGTCATGGCAATCTACTTGAGTGTTTGCCTTCCTCTGACTTTTTTTTTTGCCACATCTTGGCATCATTTTTACCCACAAATCACAAACAGGTGTGTGCAATGCTACACTAATACACCACTTTTTACTACAATTGTAACCTCCTCTAGCCGCATGGGCATATACTGTTTCACAATATTTATTTTCCAGTCCTTGCAAATAGTAAAATCATTGCTCATAAAACTCCACCCAATTCCGCTGTCCCATTTCAGTGATCAACAAAGGACGGCTGAACATTTTTTGTGTGTCCAGCTTAATATGTCACCAGACCCTGTCAGTGAAATTGTCAACTATGATGTTTAAGGCTTTGATGAATGAAGTGCAGGTTACCAAAACAGGAAATAAAGTCAGCTGTCTTTCCTCTCATTACAAACACACAATAACCCCAAGCTTTGGGAGGTTTCCCAGCTTGGGCACAGCATGAGTCCCCATCCTCTAAAGGCTTTGCCCAGTCAACCCCAGGCCCACTTTATGAGAACCTTTATTGTGTGCATTTGTAGACTGTTGTAAGGCCACAAAAGAGGATCAAACTCAATTAAAGAGGACTGCCAACTATTTTAACAAGCTATGGAAATTCTTTGTTTAGTTTTTGTCATATCTATGAAATACAATTTGGGATAGTGGATTTTATAAATACAAACAAACAAAAAACAAAAACATTATATTTAGGTGTGCTTGCATCCTATTGTTATCTTACATAATAATTATTATTATTATTTTCCACTCTGAACTAGTCCCTCAATTTTTGCATTACATGGACATGATGAACAGTGTCAAAATGTATGTCTCCATCCTGAATGCGTTGCTTGTACTTCCATGAGGGTTCCGTTGCACGGTTTAGGAGATACTTAAGAAAAAAAGTGCTGCTAACGGTCGCTAACTAGCTAACCACAGTCAGAAAAGTCACAACATCACACAACGTGTGCTTTTCTAAGAAGGCCTGTATAACAAGTCTGGTTTAATGGAGACCAATGCAGTGGATGAGTCATGATGATGGATAAGTCTTAAGTCATTTTGCTACTTGCATAGCTAGCTACTACTGACAAAAAATACAGACCAGGGGTGGTGTTATTGCAGGAAACATAGCTACTTACATCCTCAATGTCACCCTGTTTGTTTTTGTAACTGTTTGTCGGACATCTGAGGTAAAGTTTATTTTTTTATTTTAGTACCCAAATATTGATAGGTATGGTAATCTCACACAAAATACATGTATAAAGCTTGAAAGCCCTGAAGAAGATTCTACTTGGTTTAACTTGGCTGGCAAGTAGAGATGTGGTTGTTAAAAGTGCTATTCAATTTAGCTAATAGATCAACATAACATAAGGGGTTAGTACCCATGAGAAAGCAAGATCAAGAATGAATTTACTTTTGATGATGTCATGTATCTGTTAGCCTTTAAGGTGTTTTTATTAGCTTATTGAGTTAAGGATAAACAAGTGAACATACGCTTTTAAAATGGTGCACCATCATTTCAGCAGTCAGGGAGTTGGCTACACAAGTTTTGGAGAATTGCCAAAATGTTTCAATTGCCAAGAACACGGTATATTGAGTCTCTGTATGGTGCACTGTATCTGAGGGAAATTTAATTCTAGAAGCCCTGTAATAGATTGTGCTGTCTGGTTTTGGAATTGTGTTTTCAATATCCGCTTCAATGGGCAAAACAACTTCTAGCCTGTGCCAGTGTTGCAGCTATCCAGAGAAACTAGTCTTATTTTATTCCCTAAGGTTTTTTCCTACGACTGATCATAATCAGAATGTGCAACTTGCTTCAATTTGCAAAAGCTAAAGCAAAGAGAACATGCACACACATAGGATAAAACACATAGGATTAGAAATATATGTTTGGAATCAGTTGTATATTTTTTCTCAAAGGAACATTCTAGTCAAATGGTCATGAATTAAATATTCCACCTCTGATCTTTGATTCAAAACGGCACAATAAAAAATAGGAATCCTCATGCATATTTAAATCATCATAATTGTAAAATTGATTGATTCAAATCTCCTCAATGTTTTAGCAACCCATACTGGAAAAATATGTTCACATTAAACATCCTTCTACTGTGCAAGAGATGTTCTCTCACATGATTTTCATTGGGTGAACAAGTTAATGCTGAGTTAATGGAATGAGGAATAAAGCAATACGACAATGCCAGAAAGGTGTGTTAGATAATATAATATGCACGGTGTCAGAAAGTAATGTACAATACTTGGATTTCTAACCTATGATGTCTAGACAGTGGGCCTCAACAAACTTACGCCAAAAGCCTAAACAGATAAAATCAACTGTTCCAGAGCTTGATCGAGATCAACCTTTAAGACATTTAAGATATTACAATTATTTAATAAGGGTTTCAAAAATGTGTTAGATAAGATAATGTGTTTATTCCTGCTTACTGTTGTCACTTTGGTCTAAAACCATTCTCAGGGCTCTGCAAGGGCCATCATGCGGAGACCTCTAGTCTCTGTACCTCAGAAGATATTGAATTTGAGCTGCACACTATATGTCACTGTGTTCCTGTAGATAGGTGTTCAAGGAAAAGCTTAAATCATCGCTTTGAAGGAGGATGAAAGAAGATGGTGTCTTGCTATAGCCCTGCTGGTTAAGGAAGCTGAGCTCATCAAAGCTGAGTGGACAAAGTTGAACTCTTTAAATAATGCATGCTGTAGCCTCTTGCCTCTGTTAGCCTTGCAAGATATGGGTGTATGGAAAACCATGTGTACCAAAACGGGAAATTTTACGTTGGCATTAAGACGACACATTTGGCCGTCTTCAGATGAAGGGATTTGCCGTCTTAACATGGCCATTTTTAAAAGTCAAAAAGACCCCCCCTGGTCTCTCACATTGTTTGAACCCAAACGTTGACATGTATGGTAATATCACACCAAACTTTTGATAAAACTTGCCAGCATGCATTTAGTAGGCACTATTGAGTGGGTACATCAACATGTTCTGAGTCTTCCTAACAAACATCACTCTACTCAACTCAACACTAAGGAAGGCCCAGTTGGTTGACCCGTCCTCATCTGTTACCCAGTTAGTGTCTTCCAAGTTTCCATGAATCCCCTGTCATTCCTCACCTTTGTCAACCCAGATGCAAGATATTTCCACTCATATACCCACTGCCCAGGACCAGGGAATCGAGTCAAGAAAAGGCTGAATCTCCACAAAGCTCGTTTATTTCTTTAACCTTGATAGTGGCTTAGGGAGGACGGAGGAGGTGTCCATTTATCTTGTGCCTCAGTGGCGGCGGCTGAATTTATTGGACTTCAGGTGTCATCTATGACAAGGCGCACATTCTTTCTGTGCATTATGGGCTACATGATTGCGGTAGGGAAACTGTAAATTATTTTGAGATTATGTACTTCTTGGAGTTATACATTGTGTTGAATTTATTGTTGGGAGCAGCTGTATGAAAAAATGCGAAAAATACAAAATATACAATAATGCTCAATGCCGACCAATGATAAATGCTTTGTGGAAGAGTATAGGCTACATCCATACCATTTTACCAGAAAGATTGGATCTAATAGCATTGGAACTCTTGGATTTGGACTTATGCTTCCACTCATCATCAAACCATCTTATGAAAATGTAATCAGAAAGATATAGTCTATGTGTGACAAATTAAATACTGCTGTTTACTATCTCTGCTGTCTGCAAGAAATGATCTTGTGACTAGCTACATAATAAGGCAATTACAATACATTTGAATATATTAAAATGGCTGCCGCACACAATATTATCCAATCACACTAATTAGGATCTTCATTTTTCTTTATCTTTCTAGTGACGTAAAGATATGGCAATGATATCAAAAAATGGGTGCGTCTTTGTTTTTTATTAAACTTATATGCCGACATGGAATTGTTTACTCTCATTGTTCAACATAAAAGTGGATATTCGGATAATTGAACATCTCATCTACTTGCAAATTGGTAACTGCTTTCCTGCTTCTGATTTACAATAGCTTCTCAAAACGTTCATGACTGGCTGGACAAAAGGGATGTTAAGTCCACATCAGTATCCAATTAGCAGTTTTTAAGCTGAAAACATCTTGTGTGGAGTTTGGCAATGGTAAACGGGCCAAACCCTTGCTCTTTCTTGTTCCATGTCAGAGCAGAGAGAGTGGTCCCTTGATAGTTCTGGCACAATAGCTTTGGCCAAGACAAAACAATTAGTTTTTGAAAAGCCTGTTTTCTGAGATCACATTATCTCAAAAGACACAGGTGTTCTGTTCCTTTGCTAATAACAATCAACGTAAGATGGTTTCTTTAAGGTCTATCTCACTTTTTGCAAAAAAACATGTTTTGGTGTTGCACTGTTGGTTCTTGTTTCATATATAAATAAATAAAAGCAAGGCACAAAATGGTCAAGGTTAAAAAGAACTGTGTATTTTCCTTACAAGCGCTATTTGTATGTTGCGTGTCAAAAGCTACCACAGATCAATTGTCATTAGATCACTGTGAAAAGAGCGGAACATATACAATATTCACACATAAAAATACATGAAAAAAATTCAGACAATGATTGACTTGTTGTTTGAGCCCAGTAAACATTTGTCCATTCAAGGAATCTTGTTTTTGTCCAGTGATGAGCTTGACTTGAAACCAGTTTGTTTGTCTGAGTACAAAGAGTTCTTTGTTCTCCCGAGATCAATACTCTCCAATCCAGCTCTTCCTTTTACAAGCTGTAAATGTAGATACCAAAGAAAGAGAGAGAGAAAGAGAAATAGGGGGTGATTACCTAATAGTGATTCCTGTTCTGTTGTCTCTGTGATGTTTCAGAGTCTGACGTGGCTGAGGTTACTAGCTGGAACCTCTCAAGTAGTTCTGTGACATAAACTAAGTATCTGCTTCCAATTACTGTACTCCCTCCAGGACTGGTAGTAGACAGACACTGCAGAGAACAACTATTTGGAAGTTTTGATCATTGTTGCTTTGAAACTATTCTAGCAAAAAATAAATTGCAATTGTTATGCAAGCAGATTCCCATCATAAAGGTTTGTTTATTGGTTATGATTTCGAGTAAAGTTCCTTTTCAGTTATACACAAAATTGTGTGTAACTTCTGTTATCTTTTTTTCTTCTTCGTGGTTTTAGATTCTGTCAGGCTTGAAAATCAATGAATTATTATGTATCCAAAGCACAAACCATGCCCACAATTAAAATGCTTCTTCACACACTTAAATACTTAAATAGTGGGAAAAAGTTTTCTTAGAGCCTACTACCCTGCAGGTATAAATGGTATATCCCTCCTGTACGCCATTGACCAAGATGATGTACAACACATGCTGAGGAAATGGTGGGGAACCGAGCTTTAGTCCCAGAAGACCCTGCGGGAGGGATTCAGACCAAACCGCTGTCTTAGCACATGTAGCTCTGGATAAGAGCGTCTGCTAAATGACTAAATGGAGCTGGGCTACATTCAAATTGCTATTGACTCGACATTGTGCCACTTCCTTGTTAGGCTGCCTTTCTAACTGTTTCATAACAGTCATCTGTCATCGGGATTTTACTTTACCATAATGTGCAGTTGAATCTACACTCATTTTGGTATTGTCCTCCCTCAATTGAGTCATGATCTTTTCAGATTCCTCAACAAAGAAAGGGGAAACAGTTTTACCTAGAACTTTGTTTTCATTTCAGTTTTTTTTGTCTCAGCTACCATGTTTCTGTAATAGTTACTGTGTATTACAACATCTTGCATTACATGTGGATGTCAGTACGGACAACTTCCATAAATATTTATAACCTACTCTGCCTTGCATCTTTCTCCTGAGAACATTTGATTCAACATGAAAAGATGACACGTTCAGAATACTAACAAAACAAAATAAAATACACAAACTGAATTACATGCCTGAATTCTGCTCTTCTCAATTTGTATTCTCTTGTACAATTTGTTTATCTAAATATTGTCACCTTTAACCCAATGTTTGACTTTACAGTGAAACGTACGGGTTGTGGTGTAACTGTAGATGACACTGGCCACTGTTGCACGTCAACACACACTCACCCACAAGCACTCGTGCGGGCACAAACACACTCACGCATTACTTATTCATTGCTGTCACACACTGATCTATAGGTTCGTTTGTTTAAGGTCAAGACACCTGAATTGAAACTCAACACCTCTTTTGTACCATCCCCGCTCTCTCACAATTCTCTCACTCTCACTGTCTCCCAGCCAACATTAAACTTCTTTCTTCATCTTCTCTGTCTCTTCTTCCCTTTACTAGCTTGTTCTCATCCCTCTCTCCTCTTTCAGGTTCTACTTTGCTCCCATGATAGCTGTTTGAAAAAGATTTGAAAAGCTATAGAGTTGGCCTGTTGATCAGATATCCCAATAACTAATGAAAAGCGTCGTGGAAGTGACAGGGAGATTAATGAAGTGTCCCGGGCGGCAGTCTCGTGTAGCGCAGCGGGACTTCTCCCTTTCAGTTTGCAAGCGCCACTTAACCGGTATTCACGGTGACAAATATCAGCCTGTCCTTCAACTGACACCTGCAAGCCAAGGTTACATTTACACTTTTGCGACTGGCCCAAGCCACTGCACAGGAAGAGGACACTGAGAGAGTGAAGGAGAGAAATAAAGACATTTGAAAGTGAGAAGGGAGAGAATGATTGAGATAAAGGAGAGAGAAATAGAGAGAGCTGCCGTCTCCGATATGGAATAAACGTATTTACTGGAAATAGGCTCAAAGGGGAGGAGGCAGGAGTGGGGGAAGGGGGGGGGGGGTGCTCGGGAATTAATTGAAGACATGTGTGCGGTGCGAAATGGCCGCCACCAAGGAGCCTAGGGGAGGAATAGAAGAGAAATTGCAACACTTGAGAACATTGATTTTTTTCAGTCTTGAGGAGACAGCTATGATGTCACCAACTGGCAGGCTATTTTGTGTGTGTGTGACTGTGTGTCTGAGTGCGTGGACAGACATTGCTCTGATCAGCACAGACTCATTTGTAGTCAATAGGGATGGTCAGGCTTCAGAGTGGTCAATGCTGTCTGACCTTCAGAAGCATTACAGTGAACCGATCAAAGAGAAAGTGTGAAAACAATGATGAGAGGTGGAGGTTAAGTAGATGTGAAGATGCCAGTACAGACATATTCATGCACACAGAAACATGCATTCCTGTACAAGCCCAGTCAATAAGTGTACATTGACAACCTTACCAACTACACAAACAAACATGTAATGTGCAAACATAATTGGCTGAGACACACATACAGACACTGACACACATACATATGCATTGACTGAGGTGTGATCATATTGCATTCTGTGTGGCTGGTGGCGGTGCCTGGCACTGTACCTGAGGAGAAGAACAAGAGGACAGAAGGGAGAGAGAGAGAGCAAGAGAGAGAAAGAGAGAGAGAGAAAGAGAGAGAGAGACTGAAAGAAAGAGAGAGAGACTGAAAGAGAGAGAGAGAGACTGAGAGAGAGAGAGAGAGAGAGAGAGAGAGGGAGGGGGGGAGGGAGGGGGAGGGGAGAAAAAAAATATAGAAAATGGAGCAGATATCTCAGAGGCAGCAGCACCCAGAGCTGCATCGGAGCTCCCAGAGTCAGATTACAACGAGCCTGAGAGAAAAAAAACTGAGAACAAGAGAGAGACAGATGGACAGGTGGACGGAGAATGAATAGAGACAGGCGGAAAGTTAGTGAGAGGCTATGTCTGGAGAAACCTAAACAGAGAAAGGCAGAGAGAGATTCAACATCAAATGGACACAGATTGTGCAGCAGAGTGAGTCAAGAGAAAGAGATGTATGCATCCGAAGAGAAACTATTGCCGGAGAATAGAGAAAGACAACTTGGAGAAAGAGGGAGGAGAATGGAGGGAGAGAGGACCTCATGAAGAGTCACTGGACCCGCAGCACTCAAGAAGAGTAAAAGAGAGGAGGAGAAAGCGGGAGGGGAAACGAGCAGGCAGAGGACAGCGAATGAGAAAGAGAGCAGAAAGAGAGAGCGCGGCAGAGAGTGAAATTGAGGGAGAGAGAGAGAAGAAGGGAGGGAGGGGGAGGGTGACGAAGGGTACACACACCACAGTGTGAAAAGAGTGCAGCATGTAGACTGGCTGCACACTCCACTTGCCGATAGAGAGACAAACTCTTGCTCAGCACACATGCACATGAAGAGTGTGTGAGAAATGCCCAGGCTACTGCCCATGGACACATGCACACATACTCTGGCAGGGCATCAGAGAGGACATACAGACACCCATGCCTAGAAGCCATGGAAAGCAGCATGTTTTTCGGTGAGTTTTTCACAGTGTTTTTTTTTTTTACATTGAGTGTGTGCATGTGTATGCAGGTGCGTGTGTTTATGTGTGTGGTTTATTGTCTAGATATGGTGTGTGTGATGCAATGTGCATATATGCTCTTTGTCTGCTGCTTGTTCTAGATACTAACAGAACGAGAGGATGGTTAGTCAACCTGATGGGGGGGGGGGGGAGGTGTAAATGCAGACTTCATAGTGTCCGAACCCATCTCTAGGTGGCGATCACTCCCTCCCTCCCCACATGTGGGTTTGAAAGCCCAAGGTTTGGATTTCATCTTTCTGTTTAATAGACTGACTCTGTCCAAATGTGTTTTTAGCAAAGGAATTCAAAGAGTCGACACAGCTAGCTCAAATATCAAGGTTTAAGAGCCACTTGATATGTGTTGTATGCTAGTTAGAGATGAAAGAATGTTCCTTCCATTAGTTTTATGGGGGAGATGAGAGGCTTATGTATACTTAAGGCACAAGTGCCTTGAATTCAAGTGCTCTCCAAACAGATGGCTTAGCGTCAATGTGATGGAGAGTTGTGTGCAGGGTGGGGATGTATTCTTCATGGGATTAAAATGATCTGAAAGTCCATGTTCTTGTTCAATCTTGTAGAACGAGAACTCTATAGCTTGAGGTGACAATAAAGAAGAGCTTAGATAGTGTCCGATGCTGAGGAGTTGGAGTCTGAAGTGTTGTCTTGCTGCAGGGTTGAGGTCAATAAAAAATGTGTCATATCAGTGTTGTATTTTATTTATGACGTTAAAGTAGCTTACTCTGCTAGCCTGTGTTATCCATACACCTTTTTCAGTTTAAAATCAATAAAATACTCTCAATGATAAGTAAATTATAAGTTTTTTTTTTTACAACTATATATTTCAGAAAGAAAATGTATTACTTATATATTCTCTTTTTTCTAAACATTATGTACTTACTAAACAGACAGAACTGTTGCATTTGTAGCGGCATGTTCAGTCTGTAAAGTCAAGGTAGGACATGCTTGTCTCCCACCTTGGCTTCTCCTGTAAGATGGAACCAGTGAGATTCAATGTCAACAGACAGAGATAGAGACACACGTGGGGTTAATAAGCGAAAGCCCTCTGCGGCTGGAACCAAATGTAATATATGCACACTTCTTTCTCATTAAATACTATAAATTAAAGGAAGAAGGTTATTTACGTCAGAGGATATCAAATTGAAGTTGTGAAGGCTGTGCATTGTTCCCTGGAAACGCATGTTGATTAGGAAAAAGGTTCACCTGGGAAGAATAAAGGTCAAACCAACATTTTCCTTTTTTGGGGACAAAAACTGAAAATGGTTGGGATTTTCTGCAAAAACAACATCAAATTCTAAAGCCACATAGATTGTGTCATAAAACACATGGCCAACAGCATTACCCTTTGTGCCTTCCCCTCTGCCAAATAACCCCTTTAATACAGTCTACATGGACAGCAAAATAGCAATATATTGACAATAATTCAGGAGCAGTCCTTTCTTTGAGTGCGCGTCTGTAATCATCCAATCCATTAGCGTCGGTTCTTGATACTTTCGGCACGTCTATCTGTCGTACCACGGCCTTGTTGCCCATAGTTTAACAGCAAGTAAACATTTTTTTTGGTTAACCTCAGATTATAGAGCACTTGGGAAGTGATTGTTGGATCACATTCAGAGACAGCTGTGTTTATTAGAGGTTTGCACCACCAAAGTCATGACAACAGAGCGGGTTACACCATCGAGGGTTGGAGGGGCAGACTGGAGCCAAAGGCTAACACTTAGCAATGCTAGTGTTTTCACTTTGTGAAATATAGGATGTGAAGAGTGAAGCTCATAGGCCAGAGACAAGATAAATATGTTTTTTACTAGCACAGACATATACAGGTCATGGAGGGTCAGGTATACCAACTGGAGAACTGGTGTACGTACAAAGCTGTTCAAATAATTGGAACACATTGGCCTTTGAATGACTTTGACTTGCATTTGAACTCATATTTGCTTCATAATTGGATTTGTATTTGCAGAGCATAATAGGAAGACTGGTTTGCTGAAGATTTTAGATTGCTTGAAAGCAGTTTTCCAGCTGTGAGGAATCTTGGCCTGTTCGGACAAACCTTATCAGGGGAATGATCGCGATCAGGAGAGGCAGAGGTAGAGGAGAGCGTCGAAAGATGATTCATTATTAACCTGACTCTGTGTCCTCCAGACATCATTTTTACCCTCTATATCTCTCTCTCTCTCCCTCTCTTCCTCCTGACACTGCCGCAGGAGTAAAAGTGGCTGAGCCCTGATGGATGTATTTTCTGAGCTGAAAGCTTTTACACGCACCAATATAGAAATATACACAGCTCATCCAACGTACACTACAAGCACACACACACTGCAGCTACAAGTGCGTCCGTTTGCTTGGCTTTGGCAAATGTCCATTTTAGCAATTGTTGACTTCTCAAAGAATCTGAGAAGATTGGAAATGTTCAAAGCAAACTCAAGGTATATCCAGTCATTATTGTATTTTCAGAGCAATTCTGAAAACTATTTTGTAACCATGCAAACATGTTGAGTTTTGCTGTACATCTTAAACATGTGTTTGCTGTTGTTTAGGGCAGGGTGTACCTCAGAGCACTTTAGACCAGATCAAGAACTGTAGGTTAAAATCTACCCCTGTTCTCTCTGCTGCTTCGGATGAAAGCTTCTGCTAAATGAATGCTTTATTATTTGACAATGATGTGATATCAATGATTATAATGGATTCCAACACTTACAGGCAGGTCAGTATGACAGAAATATTCTGTAGAAAATACTATGTGGGTACTTTACAGTTGGATGCTGCCTGTGAAATGTAACCTGGCCAAGCAGACTGAGTAGGCTGTTAACTGTATTTACTGTAATGTCTGTGAACTGATAGCCTCTAAGTGAAGGATTGAGCAGTTTTCTCTGCCTCCCAGCCTCCTATGGACAATACGACAGTGAGTCTCTTAGCCTCTGAATACAGATGATGAACCTTTCCACCAACAGGCCCTGGGAAGTTAGAAGTGGGCAGTGCTTTACATTTGGTACATATGGACAACCATGTAACTAACTTGCGATGACTGTTGTAATTATAACATGTAGATACAGTAACTGTGTGGACAGACTTACATTTAGGCAGTACAAGTTATTATACAAGTGAACTGACATGGGATCAAGGGGCAGGGGGGTCCTCTCCAGGGGTGAATTGATGTTAACACTGATCTTTTTTTGGAAACGCCATCTTTCACTGCCACTCTACAACACCCCTTACTCCACTCACCCATACCCTGCTAACCCAAAGTACCATGAAATTACATAGACAAATGATAGATACGTGTACCTATAATTTAGTCATGGAAGTTCATTGGACACTCATTTTAAAGTGTTTTCTAGATATCATATTTTAATATTACGGCTGAATTAAGTTCAGTTGATAAGCATTAACTTTATATAAAAACGTACTTCTGTCTTGGTTGGACAAGGGTTAGTTGCAGAAGTGATTGTTATACTTCGTTCTCGTTTCAACATAGCAGTGGGCTGATGAGAGCTGATCAGTCTAAATAGTGTTGAAACACTTGTCCCATGAGGTCATGTCAGGGTGGAATGTTGTCCTGTTCGGACATGTTGCTCAGGACCACGGTTGTATTGTTAATGTACCTTTAACAGAGGAAACTGAAAATAACGTCTTCCTTGACAGTGATAGTTTCTCCAATATTGAAAATATGCTACTATTAATCCCTAGAGGGAAATACAACCGGGGTCTGCGATCGCCAGTTATTAAAAGAGTGTAGTGGATGCCTAAGAGTGGTTCAGGAGCCACACCTTAATTGCAGTGAAAGTCCTTTCATCGCTTGCGAGCAAGCCCAGTTCTTAAAAAAGTCTGACTAATTCCACCTTTTTTCCGATGACTAAATTGATGTTGGACAAACTAACCTAACAACGAAATATTTGTATCTCATTCTTCAGCACTCAACACAGTGTGACTGTGGGTCTGCTGGGGTATTTGTGTTGGCTGTTTGGACTGTGCACGTTACATTTTGGGATCTCGATGTGGCTTGCCCAAAAAAGCAACATGTTTAAGGGATGACGTCTGGCCAACACGTCAAAAGATCTTGTTGAGGGATGATGCCTTCAGAAGGATATGCTTTGTTAAAGAAGAGCTGGAACATGTCTCCACAGGAGGGTCGGCATGCTCTCTTTCTCAACAGATGGCAGTTCTCTGGCAAATGGGGGTAAAACAAGACTAAGGATTTCCCCCTCTCGCTTCTTCCCCTCTTTTTTTTGACTGTTTCTTATTCTTTTAATTATGCCTTTACCATGGCCTCAGGCTCCAAATGTGGCAAACCTTGTTTTTATTTGTCTCAAGTTGCTGTTTTGAAATGGTATCGGCTCGCTTTTAAGAGTCATGCTGGCCGGGAGTTTCTCTGTTCAGCATATGGCAGTAAAAAATAAAATAATACAAAAAAACCCTGCATCCCCTGGTTCTAATTACTGCTTTACGGAATGGGTTCTTTAATTCCTAATGTTTTGGAGGGCTGGGGCAGATTCTCAGCTTTTTTGATCCTCTACTGTTGAAATAGGGCTCTTCTGTTTCTAATTCATGGCTTAAAATGCCCTTTGTTGGCATCTCATGCTCTTATGACAATAAAAGTGAAGTATTTACTTTTGTTTTTCCAAGACGTTTGGCCACCTCTCACTATTGAATCATTGCATAGACCAGATTTTGCCTGGTTTAATCATTTTACAATGTAATTTAATGGGATGGTTTATGAGACCAACCTTCTGAAACATTGCTTAGCTTTAGGTATAAACAAAGAAAAAAATGTAATTGGATTAGACTGACCTGGTTTCAAATGATGAAATTAATCTCACTGTTTGTGTGTTTGTGTCTCAAAGCTTTATTTGTGCAGTCAAGACACTCTTACAAATGTGTGTGGAGCATTGTTTTTGTGCTAAAGCAGAAGATGGGGAAAGAAACAAGCAGTATCTACGGTCAAAATACTAAGTATGTAAAGGTTGGCCAGACATGTTAGTGATGCTTGAACACAATGGCAGTCATTGCATATCTTGCAGCAAGTAATCTTTGATATAATAGTCTCTTATACAGCAGGGGTAATGCAGCAAAGTTTCAAAATCATGAAAGCCAGGATTTTGGGAAAGAATGGAAGCATGAGAAGAAAGAAATAAAGTACACTTGACTACCGAGGCAACATACAAAATCATAGCAATAAAACTCTTACATTTTCTGTTTGCAGCATTTCATCTAAAAATTTCAACTTATCAATGCCAATAAAACCCTAATGTTACCAATGGTAATTCTCTTGAAAACATTTAGATTTTCTCTTATTCTTCTCCACAGGTAATGCGTGTCAAAATGGCCTCCTGCCTACTCTGGTACGTCCTACTCTGCCCACGCTCCAACCATCTCTGGGTATGAAGCATTTCCTCCCGTTTCCACTGGATACAGCTTCAGCTGTAAGGCTCTACCCCAGTTTCAGTGCGGTGAGTACCACTCCCAGGTCATGTGAAAAGGGTCATTTCAGGTCACATAGTATTATAGTTTTAGTTGACCCTGGCAGAGGTCACTCAAAATAATATGACTTTTGTCCAACGGTTGATTTAGTGTCATGAGATTTTGGACTTGGAAGACGTGATTTTTCTTTTTCAGTCTGAATCTCATTTAGATGTGTGACTGTAACGCAGCCGAAAGCGCACCGCAGTTCCACCAAAACTTGTCCTTTTACAGCGGTGGCGTGGGTACGTTTCCCACAGAACTGCGGAAGAAGAACAATATAAATCAGGACCCGCAGTGGCAGCGAAGTTAAACCACTAACCTGCTATCCGTTACATGACCAGCCATCTGAGACTGTCACCTTCTGATGTAAACATAGGCCATGGTACATGTCCTATATTGGAGAATGTGGTCATCCGGCATAAGTATGTGATTGGATTTAGGACTGCTGAACTGCAGAACTGCTGTGCATGTAACATGGCCTGAACTCACCCAGTGTGCATTTACTTGGAGTCATCTGTACACTGTTAAGGAACCCATTGATTTTTTTTAAGTAGAGAGGAATTATTAGAAAATATGCAGCCTCGCAAGGTTTGAATCACCAAAGTCATCAAAAAATATGATGATTCCTGGAAAAAATTACTGATCTAAGTCTAATAGTTTGAGCTTTTGCTTTAGAATTTCGGGAATAGCTTAATTTAATGTCTGTTCTGGCAAGTAAACCAGATATATGGAGCACAGCTGGATACAGAGAGAAAAAAATATCCATATAATATATGCCGGGACATCACCAAACACAGTTCAGATAGCCAATGGGAGCCAGATTGTCTCAGCAAGGGAATGTGTCAGGAAGTTCCAGTTCACCCTATTCGTCTTCTCGCCCCTGCTAATGTACATCTAACAGACTTTTCTGCAGATAATGAGTAATGCACTGGGAAACCTCCAAATCTCTGCAAGTTGATACTGGATTAACATGGAGTAATCCCCCCCACCCTTTCTCTCTTTGTGTTTCTCTCCTCATTTTCGTTCTCACTCATTCACTTACTCACTCACTCATACTCACACTCCGTTCATGTTTGCCTCTCTTTTCTACCCTTTTCTGTTCCACCTTTCCTCTCTAAATCCTTGACGTGTAATCACTGGCAGAATGTAGGGTGATTGTAAAAGCTTGGGCTGGCACGAACGGTGCTATAAAAGTGTTTATGCGTAAGTTATTTTTTCTAGTTTTACAATGCAGCATATACTTGTGTGCAATTTGTGTAGGTTCGGTTTCACAGCCATAACAAAGGGAGGATAGCTGTTTCAGGACATGGGAGATTGGGGATCTTAGGAATGTGTTTGATTCCTTTTTAAACCTCCCCTACTGGGTGGCTTGTGGGGTGTTTGGGTAGTTTTTTATGTGAATGACATTCATGAAGGAATGTATACATTTGTGCAATTGTGTTACAAACCATCATCCCTAAATGTTCAGCCTTAATGAGAACTGTAGGTGCAGTTGGACGTGCTGCAGCATATTTAGCTAAAGCTAGTTTCCATCTGTAGTCTTTGGGAGGGATATGGTTCTATCAGTTATGATGAGGTCAGGTTTGCTTATGTGCCTCTGGGGCACACTAAACATTTATTCACTCCAATACGCAAGATACAAAAGACTCATATAGACAAGATGACTGCAATGTTTCCATTAATCTACAGTGGTAATAAAGAGTCACAGTTCTGGCGTGATATAGCTACACCAGATACATTTTCCATCTTCTTTCCAGAGCCTGGAGTTTGCCACACCTGCACAAAATGATAGATGCCAAGTCTTTTGTCAAGTCTCATGCAATCTTGTTTTGGAATGTGTGACTGACATCATTAGGATGTGCTTAGCCAAAGGGATGGCTGTGATTTGACTGTTATCTCTCTCTTTCCTGTTTCCTCTGGAGCAATCTTCAATGAAATAATGATGTGGCTAAAGTCCATTAACACATCCCACAACACAGTCAACTACGTACAAATGACATTCTTTCTTTCTGACCTAAGAAGTTGCATGATACGTTAATTTACCTAACCCAATATGTTAAAGAACAACTGTATAAAATGGTAATGTCTGTAAAATCAAACTGAAGGGGGATTTTGAGATTACGCTGTTTAAAAAAAGAAAATATAAGTGAATGTGAGAATGAAACAGACAATGGATAGAGACAATGGCAATAATCATGAATTGGGTAGAGTTGTCCAGATTTCTATTAAAACAGCTGTCTAAGGTCAAGGTAATGAGATGACTAGCATGAATGAAATAGATCATGTGGGAGTCAGGTGGCTGAGCGTTAGGGAATTGGGCTAGTAATCTGAAGGTTGCCAGTTCGATTCCCGGCCGTGCCAAATGACTTTGTGTCCTTGGGCAAGGCACTTCAACCTACTTGCCCCGGGGGAATGTCCCTGTACTTACTGTAAGTCACTCTGGATAAGAGCGTCTGCTAAATGACTAAATGTAAATGTAGATCAAACCAAAAAAGGAAAAGGAAAGAGCGATTGTTCACTGGTAGGTGAGTTTAGAAGGTGCAATGAAAGAGAAAGGTGAAATAAAAAAACTTTTCATTTAAAGGGATCTTTCTTCAGTGTGAAAATACCATTCATCTTGCCAGGGACTTACATTTGTCTTGGAGAAACAATACAAAGTCAATTTCCAGCCTGAGGAGTAATCAGGAATGTGAGTTATTGATTTCCTCTTGCCGATCTGCGCACTGGAAAATTGCTTTGTAGTCGAGGACTAAGAGTGACACACAGGCTTCAGCCTTGGATGCTCAAACATCATGAACCATTTCAATCTCCCCCACTCCTGACTCAATGCTTGTATCAATATCCATAATGGAAATGTTGCTTTCCAAATGCCCACAGCGCAATACAGCTTTATCTGTTCTGGGCTTTGGGAGATAAATGATAGCATAAGTGCACACAGCATGTTGAAAGGAAAGAACAAAGGCGCTCAGAGACTATTTACGTTCCACCATTTGAGTTTCATTTGATTTACACAGGTCCCATAAAGATCTAATGGTTTCTATAAATTGTCTTCCCAGAAGGACATAAACAATATCAGAAAACTGAGGAAAAAAAAGATCAAAGCAGCACATGCCGATGAGGAAATTACCACCATCCAACTGATTGCCCTCTGAGCTAATTCTTCACAACACCTGGTTAAGAAAAGCACAGACGTTAGACCTCATCATTTAGCACTCAGAGGTTTTTTAACCTTTGAACCTACAAGTAGCTCCCTGTTGGCAAAGCCTCTCAATGTTTTCTCCCACGATAATATTTCAGCTGCCTGGGTACCTGCCAGTGCAGCTCTCACTGCAGGAATGCAGAGATAATACTAAGGACCTCCGGCCCATCTTTATGGGACTACGTCCTGCCAGCTTGACTTGCAATATAAGGTTGACAACACACACGCACACACTTGTGTTATTACCTGAGAAGTACTGTAAGTACTCCCTAAAACAGATCACTTGTTTCATGATTTGAAAAATAGATGAATTGCATGTTGTCTTCTGAGTTCTGGGAGAGATAATGTAACATTGAGGTACGTTTCAGTCAGAAGTAAGGTGAAGCAATGTCTCACCATATAAAAAAAAGGAGCAATCTGAAGTTCTCAAGTGTTGAGCACGATACCATTTATCAAGTTGAACTGTTCTAACAGTGTGCTCATCTGTTTTCCGTGTTGTATGCCCCAGCTGGTGTTTTTGAAAAAAGGTGGAAGCATCCGTCCGGCTCGTTGTCCATGAGGTTCAGTTTGCACGGCACCATGTTTCAGCATTAAAGTAGAACCAGCTGGAAGGTCATGCTAGCAGTTTGCACCTGTAACACCATTGTTCCTTAATGAAAAGCACACTGTCCCGCAGGGAAAATATAGAAGCTTTGTTTGCCACAGAGACAAGACTCTCAGGATTTCATAATTGTTTAGATGGTTGGTTGAGGGACTAAAAGTGTGCATTGTATAAGGTCTTTAGACACACTGTATCATACCTGTCACTATGAAGAGTAACATTTCCCCTCCCTCCAGGGAGCTAGTAAAACTTTACGATACGTATTCAAATGTGTCGTTCACAAAGCCCTCACAGTGAAAACTATCAACTGAAGATAACAACCTGAATTGACAGAATTCTTGTTTTGTAGACTTAAAAATACCTGGTGTAAGATTATCTTAAATATCACTGTCCAAAATTCTTTTCTGAACTTCCACGCTTTTCCAATGCTCAAGTTTGATTGACAGTGGTTTCACAAAATAAGATAAGGAGAAAGACATGCCTTGCTGTGTAGGCGATTGGCTTTAACAGGATTTCTGGAACATAATTGGCTGGAGCGGGTCGTTCCAAAATTGAAAATGAACATTCCATTGGAACTGAGCTGTCTGTGTTGCTAAACAACTCTCAGAGGGCCTCATTAACTTCCACAACACTTTTTTTCCTTGTTGTTCCTTTAATGTAACCTCAGGTAAGTTGATGAATTAAAAATTAAAAGTAATGAAGTTGTGCCAAAATACTTTTTATTGTAACCATTGTCATTGCTGGTTATGGTGTTGGACTTGAAAATGTTAGTTAGCTGTTGCAACATCTGAGGAAGTGCCAATCACACACACTGCACTTCATAATGGGGTCTCAGTTCCTAAGATGGAGGGTCAGATGGCTGAGTGGTTAGGGAATCAGGCTATTAATCAGAAGGTTACTGGTTCGATTCCTGGTCGTGCAAAATTACGTTGTGTCCTTGGGCATGGCACTTCACCTTACTTGCCTCGGGGGGAATGTCTCTGTACTTACTTTAAGTCGCTCTGGATAAGAGCGTCTGTTAAATGATTAAATGTAAGATAAGAAACCATTACACATTCATTCAACACTGCTGTAGTTTCCGCTTATCACTATCTCTGCCATATTTTTTGCATGTAAAGTTTGCCTGGGAAGTTATCTTTCTAAAGCTTGCAGTCAATGATCAATGCTGACATGGTCTAATGATTGCATAATGCTCAAATTAATACAGATTATTCCAACTTGATTAAGCATTGCACTGATCAGGTTGGAGTTAGGGTTGCTTGTTTTGCCATTGAAAATCTATTTCTCAACTTTTTTGCTTGCATCAAAAACTTTTTTTTGTAGTGTGCTTGTATTAGGCAGCCCATTAATTTGTTTCTATTTCGAAGCATTGATTTTGCAAATTCAACCGACGGCCATGCTTATTGGGCTCTCATTATCAACCTTGTTTGATATTCATTGAAGAAATGATGAATCATTGCAAATTTCATTGAAACTTGTAATGAGTGATAAATGTTGCCAGACTGGTTTGATAGAATGATGGATTAGGAATTTGACTCTTAGGGATTTTAACAAAAGCACTATTGAACTTTACCTACAGCGCATCAATAAACTATGATGTCATTTTATTATTCGTTATTTTTGCTCAGTATCAGATCAAGACGTGTGTAGAAGATACAAGTAACACAAAGTTAACGTATGGTTTAAGGTTTTTGATAAAAACAAAAAAATCATCTCAGTGGTTGCCATGTTATCTTATTGCTCCCAAGTGCCTCTTTGGAGAAGAGCATTCCCCAGCTCAATATTTCATTCTGATTGAGACTAGATGGGGTGAGAGCTCAGTAGTGAAGACTGATTTAAAATTTTATCATCATCAATGGTATCAATGGTGTCATCATCGCCAAACTAAACTATCTAAGACCTCTATCTATGTAAAATGGCGGAAGGAGAGACCTGCGAAACGGTAGAATAAAGTTGGTGAAAGATGGACATCAGGAGAGGGAGAGAGAGAGAAAGACGGAGAGAAACAGAGAGGAACAGAGAGAGAGAGAGAGAGAGAGTCAAGGCAGGTACATACCAACACCAATGAACACATGCTTGGAGAAAACTGAAGACTTTAAATTCATTACTGCTTATGTTTTGAAACACAAACCACAGTCTCGACGCATATTGTCTTAGCTCTGTTGTAATGCCTAATGAGTGGCCCAGATGTGCTGCCCTTTGCGGTACATTACTCAGCTTAGCCATTTAAATGGGAAACATTATTTAAATTACTTCGAATTTGCGATGCCTCTACCCTATGAGAGGAGATGAAGCGATATAATAACTGAGGTGAAAAACACTTTTCCCAATGGGCTTTTTGATGAACGATTTGAAAAATATAAAATTAGTCTGTGGTAACTGAGTTAGCATGCCATTCAAATGTGCAATTCAATGATGATTGCATGAATTTTCTTCTCGGGACATTTTTATGCATTTTCTTCTTCAGTGACCAGCCCAAAAGCTCAGATCTCTCTCTCTCTCCATCTCACACACACACACACGCACACACACATTATATTTGTCACTCTTCAACTTACCCTCTGTGATGATGGGAATTCTATATTGCCTTCACTGTATTGTGCAATTTGAATACTACACACTACAGCTTTAACTTAATTCCCCCATGTTCTCACTGTCAGCCCTTTTTAGAAAGCTGATAAACTGCACAGACAGTTATTGCCATAGGGGTAAAATTATATTTATTGTTGTCTCTCCATCTCTCCCCATCTGTCTTATGTTACGTAAAACAGTCCGTCAACCCTTGTCAAGTGCCAACCAGCTGAGCATCTAAGTTAGGACTTCCTTTGTATTTCTGTCAACTACCTTTCTAAGTGAGCCTTCGTATTAATTAATTAATACCAAGTGCAAAGATGTTTCTCATTATGAGGTATATGAACAACCTCCGGATTTGACTTGCAAATGTTTGTGTGGTAACAATCTATAACAGCACTGACTGATGGTAACTAAGTGACTGGTCCAGGCAGCAGAGGTAATTGGAAAATACATAGGAGGCAGGATTACTTCTGACAGGTCATTCATCCCACTTAAGTTAATGGTAAGTGAGCTTGGCGGCTGTGAATGGAACATTCAGGCCTCAAGGTGGAAGCTGCGTTGACCAGTCATTCCATCTATTTCTCTTTTTCTCTCTCCTCCCTCACACTATCTGTATTTTTGTCCATCCATGTAATGCTGTCTCTCTACTGCAGTGGTGAATTCCTCAACACACAGGACGTATACAGGGAGTATTCTGGGAAAGCATGCACTGTTTGATATAAATACTAAAGGGTTTTCCCCTATAGTATTTGCAATAATTTATTTAAACCCCAATTTTTGGGTTTCTCAAAACCATGTGTTACTTATTAAATAATTGTCTTTATTATCCCAGCTCTGCTCAATATTATAATCTGGTTATATCCAATACATGGGGTTGCCAAGTATTGTATTTGAGATTTTGTGGTTTATCACAGCGTTGGTGTGAACATTGTCAATTTTTGCTGTCACATTACTTATCACAACTGCTGCTATTTTAAGTTCTAGCTGTCTGGTGTCCCTGGCACCAAACCTTGTTACAAACAAGCTTCAGCAGGCTGTCAGAGAGCATCAAACAAACAGCCTGGTCTTTCCCCACCAGGGCTAGGCGACATGCTCCCAGTCTAGAACACTTCTGCACGAATCACAATGGATTGACGATGAAAGGAAAAAGACTACGAGTGAGGCAGAGAAACGGAGAAGAGAGAGTGAACAAGAGAAAGGACCACACTACTAAACCTTAGCAGACTAAGAATGGGCACGGGATGAAGATGTGAGTGTGTTGGGCGGGGGAATTGGAGTGTGCTCTCAGCGGTAGGCTCCTCATGAAGTATTTGGCTCAGTGGGTGGCTGATGGGGAAAATGCATGGGGAGTAATGTGTCACTGGCAATGCAGCTGTACTTTGGAGACAAGCCCTCAGAGCTGGGGGAAAGCAGCAGTCAATAAGGAAGAGATTTCTCTTAACGACTCTAGGAGCGATAGATGGATAAGTAGATTTACGGTGGAATTAGAGGGAACGGAATGAATTGTGAGCAACTGAGCTGTCAAGGCATGAGGTACAATGAAATATGTTCCTATTAGCCACTTCTTTATATATTTTTATTCAAAGATTTGTAACATTTCCTCAGACTAATAGTCTGAAATACATGTTGTAATGATGTTTACGCCGCTTCCATATTCTTTTCACAGTGGTTTTGCGGGTGCCTGTGTAAAATTATGTTTCTCAGACTTGAGCGCCATACGTGTTTCTTGCAAGAGCTCATCCTATTTGTGGCCCAGATGTTTTTCACTCTGGGTTGGTTTCCAGTTCTCAACCTCTGGGTTCCCAGCAGGCCCCAGCTAACGTGTCTTGCTGTAGAATTCCTTGCCAGGGATCCGTGCCAGCTTCATGTGTCATCCTCTCTCCCAAACTTGGGTGAGATTTATTATGGAAGATTGTTGCATAAGCTTTTTTTTGTTGAGAGCATGAGCTTAAGACATGCTTAGTTTACAATGCTCAGATTTTTGTACAGTTTCTTTTCTTTTTTCTTTTACAGTTTTCTTTGTTCTGTAATTTTTGGTTGCAGTTTTTAAAGGAACTTTTTAAAGTTTGCCTTATGCCAACATCCCTGTTACCAAATGTAACTTATATGACTGTAATGTCAAGAGAATAAGGGATTTTACTGTAAAGTGATAAAAAAGAAACAGTGTCAACAGATACCTCTGTTGCAGCTAAGTCTACAAAATGTATCCCTAAGGAACAGATGGAAGCAATGCCATTCTTTAAGGCTCAATCACCAAACAGATGGAAGGACACAGAGCTGACAGACGGTGCAGCAATGCAGGAAAATAACTGAATATGGAAACAGAAAAGGACTTGTTTCATACATACCCAGTTCCCTTCCTCACATATTGTGTCTTTGATATAAACATGTTTTCTATTTGTTAAAGCTTGTGTCTTTCCGAACTTGCAAGAAAGTTCACTGTTGAATTGATTGCTACTGGATTGAACTTGATATAGACAATGAAATGTTCTCAGACTGTGTCCACTGGCAAAGACCTGCAATTTATTTAAGATGGAACAAGAAAACTGTGACAGGTGATCAATGGATAACTGAAGTTAACCTCAAAAGTGAAGCATACTTCTTTGTTTGAAGCTCAAGGATCGCCGAAGGTTGATTTAAAGGTCTGGTTTCAGTACTTTTAGTGCCTTAATTATCTTTTGCTCTTTTCTCTTGCAGATGGACCCAATACAGAAAGCTGTTATGCCTCACACGTTTGGAGTACTTCCCTCAGCAAAACGAAAGCATGTCTCGTGCAGTGTGTGCCAACTAAGGTTCAACTCACAGGTGAGTGAATGTCTGAGATGTAAAAGGGTCAAAATGTCACATGATGATGGCTTCAAAACTGGGTTTTTGCTTGCCCCTTTACACACATGTACTGTATGGAACCACTTCTAACATTGAACTTAAAATAGGACCAAACGAAATACAGTGAGGATTTAAAAAGGATGGTTTCCAAAAAACACTAGTTTAGATATCCTAAAAGCAATCAAATTGACTGACACCTCTTTAAAATAGGCTATGATATTGGCTGGATAATCAACTGACACCTTAAAGGTTGTTTTTTGTCTGCTCTGCTAAATGTCTGTCCTCAGTATTTTCAGATTTTATATACCACAAAACAACACAAAGATCTATTGTCAGCTGACAACTACATTGTTATTGCATCATTGTTTATGGAAAATATAAACCTTGAAAATACTGCAAAAACATTGTGCCAGAATTAGCAATTGTACAACTCCCTGATTTTTTTTCATGCAGTTTGAAAATCAAAAAAGAAACACAAACAGTCGCTTTTGAGCCAAGAATTTTGATTTACAAGCTTGGGACATTGATGAATAATTAACCAGGAAAGCTTTATAGACCAGTCTTGGGTTGTCCTGACTGTGGCACACATACTTTATGTGCTGGATTGGGAAATGTGGATTTGTAAAGAATAATTAATTGCTTTAAAGCCATATCTGTACAATAGTTATCAATGACAAAGTAGCCATGGGTAATGGCATTTAACCCTGATTTATAGAAAAATGGGTATTGGCATAATACTGTAGCAAACTTACAGTAAATTGAATTGTTTTTATCTATTGTCACAGCCTGAAATCACAATAGTGGCACCCAGGTTACCTCCCTGACCAAAGTACTTTCTCCTCTTAACATAGTGTACAACTTCAAACACACAACATAGCAAACTAGTGCAAGAACACTTTCTTTACAAGAGTCTACAGAGTTGACCACCTCACACTAGGAACAGTGTGAATGTACCACCTGGCTGTAACGCTGCTTGTCAACACTTGGGCCTACAGGGAGGGTGTAAAAAAGGATTCTTTCAGGGCCAGGACAAGGACACCATATGACTGCTTCTCAAACATACAAGTTATGGAAGATGGGTTACAGTCTCTGTATCTGGCCAGGAAGGCCAAATGTACCCCCCCCCCCCATGCACACACACACGCACCATCCTTTATGATTTCAGTGTCTTGTAAACATTAGTCAATGTTACTGTGAAATAGCTTTAGAAGCTAATGATTCTTGCAGTGCAGCAATGCAGCAATAAAGATATTATTTTTTAAATAGGCCTACTGATTGCATATCCAGATAATATCACTCTCTGGATATGTCTGGATATAGAGAAATGGTGTTTGCCTATCCAACATCTTCACTGTGAGCATGTTAAGAAAAAACTGCACATCTGAGATTGCATTTCACATACAGTTATTATCACAATAATTGAACACTAATTAATTCCCATCCAAGTTAATTGATTATCATTGTGTGTGTCATGGGGAATGTGCATGGTAGCTAAGTGTGTCACAGTGCTGGACTGCATCCATTTTCTTTCATCCTTTTTAGTGGTATGATGATGATGTTTGGGTTCATGGGCTTCCTTAGAAACATCGAGTAGAACCACTATATGTTCATCCTACTCTTCCAAAGGATGTGCATCGCCTTTTCTTTCTACAGTAGGACTGGGACAATAGAGATTTGTTGTGTTACTGGCATCAGGCACAGCCTTCTCCCTTCACAACTGAAGGGAGTAGAGACAGTGGGGACTAGGATTTCAGACAGCCCAGGCATTGGAGAAAGGGTATAATGCCTGATGTCCCTCCAAGTTGCAGTACCTTTAAAAACTTGTGGAACACGTGATGGGTCATGAGCTGTTTGGACACCTGGAGATTGGGAGAGCCATTCATCTTGGCTTTTCATGTGATTGCACAGATATCTCCTAGAACATCAAGATGGTGGTTCGACACTGTGTAGACTCCACTTTGAATTGATCGTAATCAGCTCTCTGATTGGCTAAAAACTGACAGACGGTCAATGATTAGTCCAGAAAGTGACTCAACAGATCCTGCAGTCCTCCAGTGTTGGCTGATCGGAATACCAAACCAACAGAGACCCGTCCCTTGAAAGCACATTGTTTTTTGTGTGTTTTGAGTTTAACGCTTCATCCCTGTGGCTTTTTAGATCTAGTCTCCCTAACTCTAACGTTAACCTTAACCACCCCTCAAATCCTAATGTTAACCCACTTTACCTTTCAAATCCTAACTTAATCCCATCTCAGACAAACCTTGAATACAGATTCCCCCTCCAACCCCAACCATGCTCTGATACTGAAAGCTAACCCTCACTCCTCCAAGCAGGCCAGACAGCACACACACCCCGCCCTGGTCCTCTCAAGCCAGGTCGAGTTTATCAAAGGCCACAGCTCTTTTCTATCACATGGCGACAGACAGCACAATAAAAACCTGCCATGTACAACCAGATCCTAACCTCTACAATCTCCCCACTTGAGACTCGAAGCCTGGGCACTGGCAGGGTTTCAAGGCACTGGTCCTTAGAGCTCACAACCTGTCAATGAATGGCCAAAGGACTAAATGATGACATACTATCATTGTTTACTTAAAGACCATGCAAAGACTAATCATGGTTGTGTCAGATCAAGCATTGTTAAGGCAATTCTTCCACATTGCTGCTTCAATGAAAGATTAATTATCATCATGATTATATTGAACAGTAATCCATATAATTTTGTTGACAGCATAGATAACTGGAGCATGTGTAGGGAGTGATTGTCATAGAAGAGCACAATTAATATAGATATTTTGGTATTGCCACTCAGCTTCTGATTTCAGGCAGAATCTGAAAACAAAGTTTTACCACAAAATATTGTTTCATTATTACTATTTGAATAAATTACCGTCCTCTCTTTCTCTCATTTGTTATGAGTGAAACGTCCCCCATAGCCCGTTTAACAAACGGACAATACCCTGATGGGAATATGGCTGGCATACTGATTTATTCTTAGAGGCAATCGCATTCTTCCTGATACCATTCTTCTTGCCACGGGCAAAGTCATCCAGGAAGTGCAGAGAAGTAAACAAGGACGACTGAACGTCTTTACATATGGCCTTGTCTGAAAAGCCAGGATACATCCGACGTAGAGGTGAATCTTGGGCTACGCGGCTGGACTCTAAATTGTATTCATCAATTACTTATATTTAACCCCAACAGAGACCCACATGTCACATTTGTGTTTGAGAGGAAGACACAATATACTCATCGGGTCATAGGAAACAGAACAGCTTATTCTTTGCCTGAAAAGGCTGGCTTGTGATTTCACAAGTGCACTTTCGATTTTTTGCCCTTTTAAGGCCAGCTCTCAGTTGGAACTTTCTGGCTCAGTTGGATCTTTGCTAATCTCTAATTGTTTTAATATGATAATAACCTGAAACAGACTTTGTCTGCTTTTTCCTGTGTTAGGTTTGTCTGGGTCTGAATTGAGCTACTTATTTGTTATTCTACAGAGCCAAGCCCTGGCCCATTACAAAGGAACCAAACATGCCAAGAAGCTGAAAACTCTGGATGCTCCCAAATGCAAGCTCAAAGGCTTAATGGTCACCAAGGAAACAACCAACCTGGAGATCTCTAGGAACATCAACACTTCAGCAGTCTCCAACTGCACTGACATGAAAGGTTATTCATTTTCATTTTTTTAAACGTCTTGCATCTACAATAGATTTACTTTCTCCAAATCCATTAATGTACAGCATATTTTCTGCAATAAATTGGTAAACCTATTAAAACGTAAGTATAGGGTGCCCTGGTAGCCCACCGGATAAGTGGTGTATAATGTAGGCTGAGGCTATACCTCAGTGGCCTGAGATCAAATATAACTTTTGCCCTTGCTCCATGTCCTTCCCTTTCTTTCTCTGCCTTTCCTATCACACTTCACTTGAAAATGGTCTACTACAGCATGACAAATATATCTTATTAAAAAAATATTAGAACTTATTTTTTACTGTAATACAAATGACAATTATGAGCTAAATGATGTCGTTCCTGTGTACAGTAGCTGTCACATTTATTTGATAATTTAGTTACATTTATTTGATAATTTAGTTACATTTATTTGATCAGTGTAATCATATTCATAAGCATAAGATTGTGAAAGAAACTGGTTCATGATCACGCCTCAAAACTTGGACAAGGTGAAAGTAACCTTTAATAACCCTGTAAAACTGCTCCAATAACGTGGATTCTTAGGAAATTGAAAAAAGACATGGGGTATATTTGTCTGGGTCTCTCCAATATTAGTTCTCAGTATGGCATATTCACAGAGTACTAAAGTTCTGTGTGAGAACATTTTAAACCGAAACACATTTTCAGGAGCACACTCTGGCATTTATATTTCAGCTCAGGTCCCCACATCTTTGCTCTATAATATTCAGCTTTGTTTGTTTTCTGGTCAGGCATGCTCAGTCTCTGACATCCATAGACTCGAACACTTGCATCAACTTAATTGTAGCCAAATTAACAGTTGATACCTGAATTACTTTAAATCGTTTATTCTGTCAGCATATTCAAATCAGCACTTTCATCCTTTAGTCATCCATAATATAAGAATAAACAATGGCCATCTCTGACAGAACCAGTATTCTTCTCCACCTCTTATTGTATCTGGACCACATTGGAACGATGGTACATTTGTCACAAGTGGCACTTGTGGTACTTAATGAATATTTATAGGCTCATATGTCAGAGGAATTAATTGGTGAGGCGGGTAAATTCTACATTATCTGCCAGGCTAAATTATTTGAAGGAATATCAGTGCCAGAAAGCTCCTCTGATGAAAAGCAGGGGTCAGGGAAGAATAATGGCTACACAGAGCAGAAATGAGCAACAGGCCGAGCAGCCACAGACACTTCCACAAAGTCAGCTTTTAATGTGTTTGTTTGGTTTTGCAAACTTCTGCCAAATATCGATTATAGTGTGTGGAACAAGAAGAGGTTCATTGTTTCCATTGTGTGTGTGTATGTCTTTGTGTGTGTGTGCATCCATGCCTGTGTGTGTGTGTGCGTGTGTGTGTGTGTGTGTGTGCGTGTGTTGGAAAAGCGGGGTATATTGATTGTGTTTGTTTGGACACATGCTTGTTATTTAGGTCTCATCGAGACTTTACATCGAGATCTATTTTTTCAACCAAATTAACTCGAGAGGGTCCTGTAAATAAAATGCGGTGGTGTGATTGAATAGATTAGTCAGTGACTCAGTAGCCACCCATCAAGCCTCTGTATGTGTCTGAGTGTATGTCTGCTCCAATGCCAAACAGAGAGAGAGAGAGAGAGAGAGAGAGAGAGAGAGAGAGAGAGAGAGAGAGAGAGAGAGAGAGAGAGAGAGGGAGAGAGATGCCTGTAGCAAGGCTCGACATCTTTCAGTTCCAGCCCAGTGCCCGAGGAAATGTACCCTGATATTAGCTATTAAAGAGGAGATTGTCAAGGGAGCCTTGCCAGCCCTGACAGCAGCTGTACAGCGGAGCAGGCTTGAAGAGGCAGGGTGCTAGCGTAGGCTTGTTCAGCTAGCACCTGCACCACTGCTTCCTCCCACACTCTCCATGTCTTTTGCAAAGACAGGAAAACAAATCTGCCCAAAAAACTTCTTTGGTGAGCACCGGGTTGGAAAAAACCTGTACACAGTCGAGGTACATCAATAAGAAACTAAGATGATGACTGCAAATTACCTTGCCTGGGTAAAATTTGTTAAAATACTGGATAATGTGTCTATCTATCTATGTAACAATTGTAGTAATACACAGTAGTTGTTTATGAATCTCAAACTAGGCAGAACAACAGACTTTTACTACTTGTGTATTTTTGTTCACTTTACTCACCTTAGAAAAAGGTGGGAAAGTAGTCGTTGGTCGACTTGAGGCCAAGGATCACTGCTGTGATCTCACTGACATTTGTCCCATACTAAAAATGATAATTGCAACTATTGATGTGGAATACCTATAGAGCTCATTTCACATCTTCATTGAAATATCAAAACCACATTGTTGTCAAGAGGGCCGCTGTTGATGACCTTTTCTTCTTTACTTTGAACATTGATAAGCAAAAATGTATTTTTATGGAAGATAGAATTCAGCCTTGAGGGATTCCTGTCCTTTTAATGGTTGCGACATATAATGGAGTCTAATCATTTTAATTAAAGAGCTTAATCCAGCATCATTGAGAAAGGTAATCAGATCTCTTGGGAGTCTTGTGATTGCCTGGAAGCTTATCAGGAGGGGAAGGATTTCAGAGGCACATGTCTGCTTTATCACCAAAGGAGATCTCCAGAAAGACTCAGGAGCTATGGAGGTATAGAAACTGAGGAAGAAAAGGATTGTTAGCTCTCAAAGAGGGTCACAGTACTCATCTGCTTCTCCCTCACTAATATCTTCACTCTTTGTGGCACTTACTTCGCCCTCTAACTCGTTCTGTCTATTTAATTGAGTCTTCTTCTTACTCACGTTTTATATCTTCTCTGTCTCTTTGCCCATCCTCCTCTTAATTGTTTCATGTACTCTATCATTCACCTTTTTACTGTTTCTCAACTCCCCAATTCTTCCTTTCAGTCTTCTTTTATCAGTCCCTCTTACTTTTTCGCTTCCTTCCTCGTCGCTTCCTCTTTCTACTCTCACACTCTCTTCCAAAGCTGTCAGCTCTCACCCACAGCAACTTTAGATTGATCACAGTCATTACCTCCGTTAATGAGAGGGGATTGAGTTCTTAACTGGGCCTCCCAGAGCCAGTTAGGTCACAGAGAGTGGTGCTGTGAATTCCTGGAGGCTTTCCTGTGTAGAGGGCATTCTGGGCCAGGCAGAGTACACTTTAATCACCTGCCTCCAATGACCAATGGGTCTTTACGTAATGGCATTAAAGGAAGATGAGTGAATGGTAATGCAAGGACAAACACATGGACAGGTTGACCGGATCCTTCCGGGAGGCAGAAAATGTTACAGTAAAGGTACATGAAACTATAAGGGCCATTACCAATAAAAGTTGTGTACGGTGACTGGTGCAGGAAGCACAACTCACAAATTAACTACACAGGCAGTCAACACACAGACTATGCATGCTCATAAACCCACATTTTAAAGCAAACACATCCTGTATATGTAGAATCCTAATGTAACTGAAAAGTCGCTCATTGTGCTTTCAAACTGGCCACGGAAATGGGTGTGGTGACAGCTTTGGGTCCTTGGTGAGTTGATTCTGATTTTGGGTTACCATGCTGGGGTGTGTTATGATGTCTTTTAGTCCAGAGTGATGTGGGAGTAGGTGGACTTAAATTACAGAGTGGTGTGAGGTCACGGTGTTCCTTTCCTCTCAGCATGATCATTATTCATCACAAGCAAGAAGGTGACTTGCAAATAATCGTTAAGTAAATTTGCCCATGCAAATGGCTGTGACTTTAAGTGACATAATGAAATACAATTCGTATTGTCTATTGAGCTGTTTGTCTATGGAATGTTGGAAATATGATGCTAGGGTTTTTTGCTTGTCATTGTACATGGGATTAAGATGTTCAATTATTGAGAAACATAGATCCCATGAAACATAAATCCTTCCCTGCAATGCATCTTTCTGCAAGAAGCTGTTATGTTGGACCAACTGGCTACTGGGGTGTGGACCCAAATGCACGACTCCACTGAAGGTCAAGTTGACTGGTTTATTGAATTGAGTGAAGGAGAGCGAAGGAGATCCGGTGGGGCAGGCAGGTGTGGCAGGCAGGCTGATGAACCGGAGGATGTGGTCTGTAGCAGGCAGAGAGGAAACAAGGTCTTAGGACGGACTAGATATAGCACCATGTACTGGGAGCCGATACTACCTTCTGGACGAAGCGTTGAACTGGCGATGAGTGACAGGAAAACCGGGGTTGAAATACTGTGGTGCTGATGAGGGGATGGGTTGCAGGTGTGTCAATTACACAGGAGGAATGGAGTATGGCATGAAACCTGGAGCCGGCACAGAAATCCAGAAAACAGAAATCCCTGCCCGGATTAGGCCGGGGACATAACAGTACCCCCCCCCCAACGGGCGCCCCCTGGCGCTCCTCCAGCAGCTCAGGGATGGGCACGGCGAAAGTCCCGGATCAGGGCAGGGTCCAGGATCCGGGAACGAGGAACCCAGCAGCGTCCCTCAGGACCGTAGCCCATCCAGTCCACCAGGTATTGAAAACCCCGGCCGCGGCGGCGCACATCCAGCAGCCGACGCACAGTGTAGACGGGATGACCGTCCACCATTCGGGGGGGTGGAGGGGCAGGGTCGGGAGGGCAGAGAGGACTGGAGGACACAGGTTTAAGATGGGAGACAATGGAACACCGGGTGGACCCGGAGAGAGGAGGGGAGCTTCAGCCGGATAGCGCAGGGGTTGATGACAGACTCCACCTCAAAAGGACCCACGTATCGGGGTGCAAGTTTACGGGAGTCCACTTTGAGGGGCAGGTTCTTGGCCTGAAGCCAAACCTTTTGTCCAGGGGTGTATGTCGGAGCAGGGGAACGGCGACGATCGGCCAGGCGCTTGGATGAGGCAGAAGCGCGCAGGAGCGCAGACCGGGCCGAACTCCAAACTCGATGGCATCGGCGCATATGGTCCTGCACCGAGGGCACAGCGGCCTCGTTCTCCTGTGCAGGGAACAGGGGTGGTTGGTAGCCCAAAGAGCACATGAAGGGGGACATCCCCGAAGAGGCGTTGACCAGGGTGTTATGGGCATATTCCACCCATGGCAGGTAGGTGCTCCAGGTGGATGGCCTAGCAGAGGCAACGCTGCGGAGTGCCGCTTCCATCTCCTGGTTTACGCGCTCCGTTTGGCCATTGGTCTGGGGATGGAACCCCGAAGATAGGCTGACCGTTGCACCAACAGCCTTGCAAAAGGCCCTCCACACCTGGGACGTAAACTGGGGGCCTCGGTCAGACACGATGTCCAGAGGGATTCCATGGAGGCGGAAAACGTGACTGACCAGGAGATCAGAGGTCTCTCTGGACGACGGCAGCTTGGGTAGGGCAGCAAAGTGAGCGGCCTTGGAAAACCTGTCAACTATGGTGAAAACAGTGGTCATGCCATTGGATGGAGGAAGGCCGGTGACAAAATCAAGGGCAATGTGGGACCAAGGGCGGCTTGGTACCGGCAGCGGGCGCAGGAGTCCAGCTTGTGGATGAGAGGAGGTCTTGTTCCGTGCACAAGTGGTGCACGCTGAGACAAATGAACGGGTGTCAGACGTCATTGTGGGCCACCAGAAGTGCTGTCGGAGGAAGGCCAGGGTGCGGGTAATGCCTGGATGGCAGGTGAGGCGGGTGGAGTGGGCCCACTGGAGCACTTGAGTGCGAATGGAGTCGGGAACAAACAGACGGTTTTGGGGTCCCGTACCTGGGTCTGGCTGTTGCTGCTGTGCCTGGGTGACCAATGACTCAATCTCCCATGACACAGTGGCAAAAAGGCAGGTGGGAGGCAAGATGGGCTCAGGAGGGGAGTCCCTTTCGTCTGGAGCATGCAAGCGGGAGAGGGCATCCGGTTTAGTGTTGCGGGACCCCGGACGGTAGGTGAGGTGGAAATTGAATCTGCCAAAAAACAGGGCCCACCGAGCTTGGCGAGGGTTGAGGCGTTTTGCTGACTGAAGGTAGGAGAGGTTCTTGTGGTCTGTCCAAACTACAAAGGGCTGGTCAGAACCCTCCAGCCAGTGGCGCCACTCCTCCAACGCCAGCTTCATCGCCAGCAGCTCCTTGTTCCCGACATCGTAGTTCTTCTCGGCGGATGTGAGCTTGCGGGAGAAGTAAGCACAGGGGTGCAGCTTCTGGTCTGGGGGGAATCGTTGTGACAGGATGGCTCCCACTCCAGTGTCTGAGGCATCAACCTCAACCACGAACTGTAGCGTGGGATCAGGCTGGGTGAGGATTGGGGTGGAAACGAATCGTCGCTTGAGCTCCTGGAAGGCGGCCTCTGCCTCCGGGGTCCACCTGAGGGGTGTGGATGTGGACGTGAGGGCTGTGAGTGGAGCAGCGACCTGGCTGTAGTTCCTGATGAAGCGGCGATAGAAATTGGCGAACCCCAGGAAGCGTTGGAGCTGCTTCAGGTTGCTCGGCGAAGGCCATTCTGTTACGGCCATCACCTTGGCTGTATCCATCTCCATCCGCCCCTTGGAAATTACATGGCCCAGGAAGGATATGGAGGATGCATGGAACTCACATTTCTCTTGTTTGACGAATAACCGGTTCTGGAGGAGGCGCTCAAGGACTTGACGGACATGTTGAGTATGTTCATTGAGGGACCGGGAGAAAATGAGGATGTCGTCGAGGTAGACAAAGACAAACCGGTTGAGCATATCACGGAGGACGTCATTTACCAGGGCCTGGAACACTGCAGGTGCATTGGAGAGTCCGAAGGGGACCACAAGGTATTCGAAGTGGCCCAGCGGAGTGTTGAAGGCTGTCTTCCACTCATCCCCCTCCCGGACGCGCACCAAATGGTAGGCGTTTCGCAGGTCCAACTTGGTGAAGATGGAGGCATCACGGAGGGGAACGAATGCAGAGCTGAGGAGTGGCAGGGGGTATGTATTCCGGGTGGTGATGGCGTTCAAGCCCCGGTAGTCTATGCAGGGTCGCAGCCCTCCATCCTTCTTCCCTACAAAGAAAAATCCCGCCCCCAGTGGGGAAGAGGACGGACGGATGAGGCCTGCTGCCAGCGAATCCCGAACGTAAGATTCCATGGCCTCAGTTTCAGGACGGGAGAGGTTATAAAGACGCCCGCTAGGGAGGGGCGCGCCTGGGAGCAGATCGATGGCAAGGTCATATGGGCGGTGGGGTGGCAGGGACAGGGCATCTTGTTTACTGAATACTGGCGCAAGGTCGTGGTACTCCTGTGGTACTGTGGACATGTCTGGAGGAGCCACAGAGGTGGGGGAATCGGCAGAGTCCGGGGTGGCAGCCGACCTGAGACAGCGCTGGAAGCAGTGACTACCCCAGGAAGTAATCTCCCCGGTAACCCAGTTGATGTGGGGATTGTGGAGCTGCAACCAGGGGTATCCCAGCACCAGAGGTGACAGTGGGCAGTCGATGACATGGAGTCGGATCGTTTCATGGTGGTTGCCAGCAAGGAGCTTGAGAGGTGCCGTCTGTTGCTCAATGTGGGCAATCCTTTGGCCGCTTAGCCCTCTGACTACCACAGGTGGACTGACGGGTTCACAGTCCAATCCCAGTTGCCTGGCCATCTCCCGGTCAATTAAGTTGCCGTCAGCTCCCGAGTCGATGAGGGCTTGGACCAACGTAGAGACTGTGCGCCATGTGAGTGTGACGCCAAGGGTTGAACGCGGAGGGGATGAGCAGGCTCGACCCATCAGTACCTCCCCTACTACTGGTGGGCCCGTTCGTTTCCCGGGCGAGTAGGGCAGGTGGCCACCAGGTGTCCAGGTTGACCGCAGTACAGACAGGCACCCTCGGCTCTTCTGCGTGCCCGCTCCTCAGGAGTCAACCTTGCACGCCCGAGCTGCATGGGCTCAGGCTCGCTGTTCAGATGGGTACCAGGGGATGCCGGTGTTCGAGGTGGGGGTGACTGTGGGCGTCGAAGGGGGGACAAGGGACGTGGCTGGGAGCGAGGAACCCTTTCACGGCGGCGCTCACGGAGCCGGTTGTCCAACCGAATAGACAAAGAGATGAGCTGTTCCAGGTAGGTTGGTTCGTCCCGGGAGGCCAACTCATCCTTCATGGTCTCAGTCAGTCCCTGGTGGAAAACAGCCCGCAGCGCGGCATTGTTCCAGCCGCTCTCAGCCGAAAGTGTCCGGAACTCTATGGTGTAATCGGCCACACTACGGAGACCCTGACGGAGTGACGTGAGGCGCTTCCCAGGATCCGGCCCCCCTTCAGGGTGATCAAACACTTTCAGCAGCTCTCCAGTGAAGGACCCATATGAGGAGCTCAGCGAGCCCCCGGTGGTCCAGACCGCGGTGGCCCAGGAAAGCGCCCTTCCAGACAGAGCACCGATCACATAGGCTATCCTTGCCCTGTCTGTGGGATAGGATGACGGTTGCTGTTCGAATACCAGGGAGCACTGAAGCAGGAATGGACGACAGCGTCCTGGCTCACCGGTGAAGCGCTCTGACATGGGGTTCTCGGTGGTAAGGAGCAGCGACAGGCGGGGACTCTGCCGGAGGAGCAGGAGGGCCCTGGGGAGGCTGTAAGGACCCCAGGGCAGCCAGGACTTCAGCGAGGGTGCGGGAGAGGTTCTGCATGGTTTCCTCATGACGTGCCAGTACTGCACCTTGGTGGCCGATTGCCCTGCGAACAGGATCGACGTCCGAGTCGGCTGGGTCGCTCATGGCCAGTTCAAACTGTTATGTTGGACCAACTGGCTACTGGGGTGTGGACCCAAATGCACGACTCCACTGAAGGTCAAGTTGACTGGTTTATTGAATTGAGTGAAGGAGAGCGAAGGAGATCCGGTGGGGCAGGCAGGTGTGGCAGGCAGGCTGATGAACCGGAGGATGTGGTCTGTAGCAGGCAGAGAGGAAACAAGGTCTTAGGACGGACTAGACATAGCACCATGTACTGGGAGCCGATACTACCTTCTGGACGAAGCGTTGAACTGGCGATGAGTGACAGGAAAACCGGGGTTGAAATACTGTGGTGCTGATGAGGGGATGGGTTGCAGGTGTGTCAATTACACAGGAGGAATGGAGTATGGCATGAAACCTGGAGCCGGCACAGAAATCCAGAAAACAGAAATCCCGGCCCGGATTAGGCCGGGGACATAACAGAAGCAGATTTGTCTGAATAATGATAGATGTCTGGTGCCAATGTTGCTCCGTTCCGTATCTCATTGCTTTGACACTTCTTTTGGGAAGAAATAAGAGCCATACATATTGGCTCACAAAAATAGCACAACATAATTCACTATTGATTGGCCCTCTTGGCTCACTCTGTTTCAGTGAACAGTGGAGTACTGAGAGGCATTGACATTGATCAAGGGATGCTGCCAAGGCTAAATTTCATTTTTGTAAACTAGGAGCAGTTTATAGTAACATGTGTTGTCCATCATGTTATGATATGAGATAATTGTTTTGAGGTTTGAGAGCTAGTCTTACAAGGTGGTTTTCCTCTCAGACTTGGTTACATTAATACCTGCAGTAGAAACTGAAAATGCCATGCTATACATCACAAAATACTGTACATATGAAAAGGGGAAACACAAATTATTAACTTAAACTTAAGTTACACTTTTTAAATATATATTTAATGAAACAATATTTTAGGAAAATTATCTCGGGCTATTTGTGGAAACAGGTGACTTAGCTTATCAACTCTGTTCATTATGTAAACTAACTGAATTAGGTAACATGGTCATGTTACACCATAGAAACAAAACATCTGAAGTATTACTGTAACTAGCTCACAAAGGAGTCCTCCTAAACCATCCAGTACTGTAGGTTTAAAAATAACCCTTCTCTTTCCCTTTGCAGATAACAACCCTGAAGTGGCACATCTGCCATTATCTCCTGTACTCAAATTGACACCGCCTCTGACACCAACGTTGGCACCTCTGGCAACTGAGCTGACCCCAGTTCCCCTCACAACCACACGGACAGAGACTACCTCAGCCATGTTAGAGGATGAGAGGCAGCCGTCTAAGCCAACCTCGCCCCTGGAAGTGGACGAGGAGGCGGAAGCCGAGGCCGAGCCGGAGACAGACACCGAGACGGAGGAGGAGAAAGCCAAGCGTCTGCTGTACTGCTCTCTATGCAAGGTGGCCGTCAACTCAGCCTCCCAGCTAGAGGCTCACAACAGCGGTGAGAGACTGGACTACCATCCCCTCCTCTCGTCCCCATTCTGAACGCAGCTTGGCAAATTCTTCAAGAGAGTTTAATATTTGTTTTAGTGCTATGCCAGTTGGGGTTGTTCATCAAATTGTATGGCATTGACAGGCTTTACATCGAGAGAGAGAGAGAGAGAGAGAGAGAGAGAGAGAGAGAGAGAGAGAGAGAGAGAGAGAGAGAGAGAGAGAGGGAGGGAGATAGAGAGAGAAAGAGAGAGAGAGAAGAGAGGTAGAGGGAGAGGGACAGGGAGAGGGAGAGGGAGAGGGAGAGGGAGAGGGAGAGGGAGAGGGAGAGGGAGAGGGAGAGGGAGAGAGAGAGAGAGAGAGAGAGAGAGCGGAAGACATGCAGCAAAGAGCAATGGCCAGATTAGAAGCCAGATTCAAGCCTGCATTGTATGCGTTCTTATCCGGGGAGCAATTGGGGCTCCCCATCGTCATGGTATTTTAGTGCTGTTGACACTTAAGGAGGAATGTCTATTGAAGAGGGATGGTTAGCTTAGCTTGCTTTCTGTAAAACGTTGTGCAGTGAGCTTTTACACAGCATATGCTATATCGATATGAAAAAATCTTGTAAGGGTATTTCTTTTATGGCTCTAGTTTTGTTCAATCCTGTCAGAACCTTGACAGCCTTTTCTTCAACTGCCCCTAGGTACAAAGCACAAAACCATGCTGGAGGCCAGAAATGGCATGGGTTCAATCAAGTCCTTTCCCAGGGCAGGGGTCAAAAGCAAAATGACCATGCCCACCAAAGCAGCCACGGGCCTGCAGAACAAAACCTTTCACTGTGAGACCTGCGATGTGCATGTCAACTCAGAGACACAGCTCAAACAGGTGTGTGGAAAAATCTCAGTAAATGTTGAAATGGTTGTTTATGAAACTAAAAGATTTTAGTTGAGAAAAATGATTTTTCTGAACCTTACAGCACATTAGCAGCAGACGACACAAAGACAGAGCGGCAGGCAAACCAGCCAAACCCAAATACAGTCCCTACATCAAACCTGCAAAAGACCTGACCAAACAACCAGTAAGTCCTGCCACTTTGTTGATGTACTATTATGCCATCCCATATAATGTCACGGCAGTGCATTTATATAAATAATTAAATGAATAAGGAGAATGTTTCTCTATTTTCTTTACATCTAAAACTGTGTTCTTCACTGTGTTATGTTCCGTACAAGTTGTTACCATTCATAGATTTACAAGCCAAATTAAAGTAAAAGAGTTAAAATCCCTTCCCTTGATTTTACTTGATTTTACCATTAATTTCCTCTCGACACCAGATGATGGTGTTGTTAAGGAAGAATTCGAGTGGCACTGTGTAGATCTGAATAGTCAAGGGATATGGTTTTAATACAATTTATTAGACTATACACATACATAAACAAAGCTTTGCTGATCAATCACAGCGAAGGAGGTGTCATCTACACAGGTCGTTCGCAGGAGTGATACCAACCATCACACATGCACTGCCTTATATAAACTTAAGATCAAATGGCATTCTATAAGGTCAATCAATCAATGTAGCAAACTCTGTGATTGGCTAACTCAACTTAGTGACAGTTTGAAACAATACATCTCCGGTGTGTCCCAAAGTTCTTTGATGTCACAGCTCTCCCCAGAGCAGTAGATAATAAAGCCACAGGGGTTGACCAGTCAAATGGTCAACTGTCCTTTGTGTGACCATCTTCAAACAATACTTTTAATTAACACAAACAATGAAACAGGACACAGTCCTTCTAGCCAAAGTTCAGAGCAACTGTCTCATTGACCCCTTACAGTAACCAGAGGACAGAAGGCCATATAAAATGCTTCACCCATCCCCCAGGGCAAGCTGCCCACAGAGCCATCAGCACCTCACATTCCTTTGAACTCAACTTAATTATCTTGCCTTCCTGTCTCTTACCAATGAACATAGAAGATTATAGATTTCATACACATACATCTATGCATATGACCAACATTTCCATTACAGTGTCAGATGACTCTCATGACCGTCTGAAACCTATGATTTTAAACACCGATATGTGTTTGTTTTTTCAGTTCTCAGTTTCCTCACTATTTCACTGTCTTTCTCTCCCTGGTTTTTAGGTGAAGCTGACCGTGTGTAAAGAAGTATGCCAGCCTATGACAACTGCCCAAATCTTGCCCAGCCACCTTGCAGCTATGGCGGCAGCCATGGGCTCTGCCTTCTCATTGCGTACAACCCATACCCCAAACCACGCCCCTACCCTCTTTCAGACACAGACCCTGTCTGCAGCGTTGCTTCGCCCCGCCCCAGGCCCAGTCAGGACCTCCCATCCACAGATTCTATTTGCTCCCTACTAAATCACAACACCACCCTGTTATGGAAAAACTATGGATCTCATTGTGGAGCGCATCCGGAGGGATATGAAGCGTGCTATGCATTTGGGCTAAAGATCAACTTTGTCTGTAAGATGCGGACTACTGGAAACTATTATCAATTGAACTCGACACCTCCATCCCTCACCTTTGGCTATTTGGATTATCTTGTTCCATATCAGTATCTACCTTCAATCTTCTGTTCAACTGGACTATGTTTTTTTCTTCTTCAGATCCTTAATTTATTTATGGGTAAGATCAGAACCCAGAAATCCTTTTATTTTTCTCAAAAAGAACTTCTGGAAGTTGAACACTGATTGAATTCTGCCTTAAGTTTTAGCTCATGTGTCAGCTTACATGACGTGTGCTTTGCAGATCCCCAGCACCTAGCAACATGATACATCAAAAGATAACAGGACAGAAAGTGTCATGCCCGATTTACTTTTTATTTTTAGTTTGATTTGACTTATATAAAGAACCTCTTTTAACCCTGACAACACAAAATAAACAATGAAATGTAGGGACGCTTAAATATTCATTAGGATTGTCTGAATGGGCTAACTCATGATGCCAACATACATGGATTCATTGCTGCAAACCAGGTCTGACTTCCTGTGTACCTCCCACTGTTACATGCTAATGATCCCACACATCTTTTTCCCTTGCCCATGCACACTCCTATTCTAAAACCCTCGACCTACATTGTACCGCAATAATATATAACACAAACTGCCACTATGCAGTGTCATTTCTGTCTAATGCAAACACAGTTTTAGTTAAAACTGTACAAGGGAAATACTATTCATGAAGCTACTGTGTCACACTCAGACCATTGCTTTAGTGGAGGTTACTATCACTTGTATTTAAGACTAAATATACTGAGAGAAGGAGTGAGCAAGCCCCCTTCCACTTTGCTGTATGCACTTTACACCCCTTCGTTCTCTGTCTGCTTTAGATGGTTAGAGTATTGAGTATTGTATCTTCTCTTGAATAATGTGTGTTTGTGATGTCTGTCAGTGTTTTCCCTGTCCATCTGTGAACATGAAAGTTTGTGTGTATGTGTATGAGTGGTTTCCTCTGCTGTTAATTGCCCCTGATGATGTACAAGCTAGAGTCTGTTCTGAATGACCATGAGCTTGAGGGACCACAAGAAGCTTGTGTACTGTGCTGTGTCATGTCATGTCAATGTGTTACAGGTGAATAATTCCAAATAAAGAGTCTTACTTTCCTAACTTTTGTAAATCAACAAAACATGCCCTCTTTAGATCTCTCTGTCACACACACACACACACCCGCGCGCACACAAACGCAGACATACAAACACACCTCAGTAAGGCATGGTTGAATGAACCGAGCTAAAGTTCAAGCTCCCAATAACAATGTCCTACTCAGGAAGCAGAGTCACTGACATAGGCAGGTTTTGTAGCTCATAATTTTACATTTCGGACAAAATCCCAAAACACCATAAGTCATCACATGTTGAACCCAATACTTCAGTCTTTGAACCTTTCCATGAAACTTTAAGCTTCAATCCCCAGTTTGTAGTAGATTAACCTGGAGGGGTCGGGGGGTTGGAACTGTCTACACAATTTCTGACACACAAAACTGGCTTTTCCGAGTAGTTGAGCTTATTTCCACACCACAATCCCAGCCTGAAAATAACACAGCAGGCTTCCTTGGGACCAGAGCAACTCAGCTAGTGGGATAGCTAACCACCATCTTGCTCCCATTTACTCTCCATGGAACAATAATCAAGAACATCTGTAAGGGGGATGCAGCCTTGTCTAGCTGTGGTTCCAGAGAGCTATCAGCAGGCTGATATTGATTGACCCTCTCCCAGTCGGCAGTGAAAACAGAAAGCTGCAGGGTGCCACAGCTCAGGGAAAGCAGAGGGAAGTCTAAACAAACTGGAAAGCAAATATGCCAAGCTTTTGTAGTTTGAGCTCCTTAAATACAGTTCTCAAACAACTGTTAAATCTTAATGTGGGTGGAGAAGCACAACAGCCCGACAACACCATTACTGGTTTGCCACTCATCTCTCATCACCCCTAGATACCACTGTCATAGAAAACACTGTCTTTGTCTTTAGCTTAATTATGAGCCAGCGTACTATTGTTATCACTGTCCCTTCTGATGATGCACAAAAATTCTGATCAGAAATCCATTCAGAAATGTTTGATAGTTTGGAGGGGGAGAACTTGACTGACATGCCCAGATCCCTGATCCCTGATCCCAACGTCCCTTGGTATGTATTCTAATGCCATCTGTGAGCAAAACCTACCTGCCCAAAATCAAACCTGCATAGATATTCCAACATTTATTGGAAATCTATTCCCAGAAAAGTGGAGGCTGAATAAATGGAACATGGGGACCTTCTCCATATTAATTTCGATCAATAAAGCAAACCAGCTCATTTTCAATTATGGAAAACCTTTACGACTCAGCAGATCAAACTTGTTTTAGTTGACACAGCACAGCAGCAAGGCCATACTTTTCAACAGACTGACAGCTATACAGCCTGGTAACCATTTACACACAACTACACCTTTTGACTTTCAGCAAGCACACACAGGCTATACAGTGTATTTCTGAAAGCTGAGAATAGGACACAAGCATAAAACAAACTCCCTATGTCTTCAGATAATTATGAATAACAAAAAGGGGCTACTTTTCCCCATTTATGCACATACACAGGCTTGAGTTTAAATGGACTGCTGGTCATAATTTCCAGCTGATGCAATTGCTTTCTCACTTCTCCCCCACACTTAGTTAGTTGGCTACAGTAGCAGGCCACCATGTTAGCTGTTAGCATTAGTATGGCATGTTTGTTGATAGAAGCTGCACTGTAGAAATATAACGTGTAGAACAGGGTATGTACTTCAGAACTCTTAACTAATGCCTTGCTCAATTGTTGAAGCTAGAGATTAATTTGAATGTGGAATTACATACAAGCTTGCAAGGATTTAAAAAGGATTTAAAGTCACACTTTGATTTCTTATGTACTTCTGATGGTAGTTGAAAGAGCCGAGTGTGCTTGAAACCTTGAAATACTTAACATACTATAAGCTGGTTAAGATCTCCTCTCTTTTTAAATAATATTTAAGCAACTAGAAACTGATGTGTATAGAGTATAGAACTGGATGGAAGTTTACATTGAGAAATAGAGAACCCCCCCGCCCGCTCACAAATTACTGGTTAAACATTAACAGGACAGTGCTTCTTAGTACTCTTTTCTTTGCTATTTTGTGCAAAATTTAGTTTCAGATATAAATTCAGAAACGTTATTTCGGCTGATTATTCCTCCCCTTCAATATTCTTCTGTTGGTATTCACTCTCATTTTGAGCTTCAAGTGGGATCACCTTGGGAATGCTGTACGTGTCAAAGTGACCAACGCAAACATGTAGGCTACTTGAGACAAATCCTGGCAGAGGAATGGGATGCCATCCCACAGCAGTGTGTGACCAGGCTGGTGACCAGCATGAGGGGGAGGTGCCAAGCCATTGTAGCTGCGTATGGATCTTCCACACGCTACTGAGGTCCCTGACAGTGTAAAATGAATATAGTGTAAAAATGGCCAACATATGTTGTTTTTCTTTATTACTGTGGGAGAGTGCAATCATCCAATCCACCAAGCAACTCAAAACTAGAGTGAATACCAACAGAAGAATATTGCAAAATCAACACAGCTACCCACATGGTTAGCTGTGTTGCTCATTCCACGAATGCATGATCCTTACAAGTTGTACCTCGTTGTAAAGGTGACTGATCAGGCTTTCCAACTACATTAAATACAATACCAATTGGTATTATTGAAGGGGAGGAATAATCGACCGAAATAACATTTCCAAACTTTTTTTGAGGAGTTTATTATCACCCAAGATTCCATCTGTGTATGGCCAATGACTGTTAAAAAACTGTAATGTTTCATGGTGTCACCAAAGTTTAATATACTGCCTCATATTTAGTAAGTTGTCTTTTTTTAGTCCAAACAATCTGTCATGCAACATGGCATGTTTTAGTTGAAAAGGTTGAGAAGTTCACCTCTTTTCATTAGTTGCTATTGGAGATGATTTTCCTTTCTCTTTCCTGGGGTGTATGGAAATTGATCCAGTGCTTGAGTGGCATACAAATCAGAAAATGAACAGGAACTAATTCGGCCTTAGGACACGGGCAGATTCAGGCAGCTTGCCTGTCTACTGTATGTTCAGCTACAGATTCCACCTCCTGATAAGCAACTCAATTATCATTTAACTCCAGTAGGACTTTGACATCTTTATTCCATCTGTCTTTCTGCAGTTTAGAAAAATTTTCCTCCTGGCAACAGTGTTTTGAAATGTGGTTCCTGTCTTGCTGAAGTCATAATACGGTCATCAAGAATTGTAGGTTGCTCTACATTACAGTAGTTTGGGGATTCTTGTCTGCTGGAGTATGAGAAGCAAATTAGAGATCCCAGCTATGTAATGGTTTATGACCCTAACAACAACAACACATCAGTATGACATCATATACAAAACCCAATTCAAAAGCTAGTCAGAACCTACTCAGAAATCAAACACGTTTCAGTGCACTGAGCTGTAAGTGAAGAACATGGTCTCTTAATTATTGTACACTTAAACTGTACAACTAAACTTTACAACTGAATCCCATTTTGATTCTGATGCAGATTTTGCAAGTTAATTTGTCATTTGCAACAAGTACTGTACAAGTACAGGCCCATTCTAGAATTATTGGTCCTGCACCTCTTTACAATTTCCTGAATCAGTCTAATCTAAGTTCTTGGTGGTTGATAGAAAATCGTAAGGGTTTATAACAAAATAAAAATGTTAGGCAAACATTTCTTGAGAACGTACGATTGAATTAATATTTAGAACATATATAAGCCTATATAAAATGTTTATCTAGCTCCTACTGCATGTCCAATGTCCAAATTCCAGTGTAATAACTAGTGTACAAGGTAAATACTGTAATTATTAGTGAAGGGGATGACATTTTTGTGGGTGTGATGAAGGAGGGAGTGGTCCAGCAAGAGCAGGGAAAGGTGGGATAAGGGTGGACAACCACCCCCATATTTCTTCAATTTTCCATTGTTGCGCAATGTCTGCCTGTACAGTATAACATACACAGTATAACATGCACACCGTCTTGATGCTAGTTAAAAATAATGTCATGATCAGGATAGGAGGCCATAGTGTGAAGTAAAGTGATGTTTGATACGTTTTAAATTATTTGTATTCCAATGAACATGTTTTATTGCTTAAGGTCTGATACACGATGACCTTTATGAAGATGGAATGAGCAGTATCCTCCAAGATTACATTTACACAGTAGACCGCTTTTTTGAATTACCATGTGACCTTCCCTTGTTCTAATCACCTTGGCCACATGATGGCCGCATCAACTAGCGAGTCATTACATTTAGACTCCAACAGATGTCAATCAAGTGAGAAAGACACTTTGACCCTAATAAATAATGGGGTGCTATAAACATACAGAGAGCGTGTTTGACCGCTTGGCCCTGGGCTCTCAAGTGTGAACGCATCAGAGAGGTGCCATAAATTACAAAGACAGAGAAATGGTAAAAGGAATGGTTCCGAGTCAGTGACCGCAGGCCAATTTATCAGCCCCTATGATGTTATAAATGCTTACTCTGCTCCACTTCACCTCTAAGAACCAAATAAGTGTTCCGATTTAAAACACACTACAAATGTACTACATTTAACTGGGGCCATATGGGTGAGGTATGCATATGAAATGGGACAGTGTAATGAAACAACAGCATGAATTGAAATATAGAGAAGTTCCATAAATATGCCTAAGACATGGGATGTCTAGGCTTTATATTATTGGTTGCAAAGGAGGTCTCAATTAAAAACCATCATATGTATAATATGTACAATATTATATTTTCATTATAAGGAGGCCAGGTTGTAGACGTGTGTAGGATGTGTAGACAGTTCAGTGTGTGTGTGTGTGCGCGCGGTGCGCGTTTCATGTGTGGTTGTGTTTGGATGTTTTCAAAGGTGCCTCTTTGTCATAAGTAGAACACTACACTCATACTACGATTTATGGGAAACATATCAGTAATGCATTAAGAGGCGGGGGGGGGGGGGGGGGGGGAGTTTTCATTGTAATGAGATTGTCACTCAGCTCACATCTCATGGTTAGTGGTGAAAATCAGGACAGGTACAGACAGAGCCGAACCCCACATCCCTCATACTGTGAGGAGCCCGTCTAATGAAACTGATTTGAATTGCTGATGTTTTGTTGTCACAATATGCACATCCATTTAGTTTTAAATACTTCTTTTTGGGTGAGAAATATGTTGATGTGTACTATAACTGTAACCGTTGATGATTTTTCTTGGTTATGTTGAAGAAAAGGCATTGTTACACATAGGGCTTTATGTATGCAGCTTCATTAAGCGAATTGTCATTAGTCTGGTTTAACTCAGTTTACTGCTGCCATCTAATGGATAAAAGAGGTCAATTCAGGAAGGTCATTTTTGGCTTTTGAATTAACTGTACCCTCCAGCATATTTGTTTCTACTAAAACTAACGTGTTGCCATTTAGATCAAATCCTGAACTAAAAACAGCTCACATAAAAAACATTTTGCATGACTGCCTCTAGACACAGCACTCTGTCACAGTGCCTTTTGTTACCAAGGAAACTGTTTCCGTGGGAAGGCCTGTAAACAGCTGAATCCAATCTTAAGTACCGTACTTCAACCACTTCAAGCGAGCCTAATGGACCTATGGTACAGATTAATTCACATAATCTACATAAATACAGTACATTTACAGATTTTCTCAAGATCCATGTAACTTATTATTACTTGAAATGCAAATGTATTCGAATTTACTCATAACTCACAAATTCAATATATAGTAAATTAGTCATGTTTCATCCCTGACTCTTTGCTTACATTTGCTCCCTGAGGATTGTCTGGGGTCCACTCCTGACTCTGGCAGCCCCCATACTTCCCAACACAAAAGACTTGATACCAAAACAATCTCAGATTTCGTGAAAGGTGAAAGGCACTCCAGTGCAGGGGCCAAGTGCGTGGAGGCTGAGCATCTTTGCCACATGCCACAATACAGAGTCAGTACACACAAAGGGAACAACCCCTTGGTCCATGCTGTGGCAGCGTGCGAGGAAAAAAACGCCACGTGGAAAAGAGATATGGAGGATGTGACAGTCTATAAGGAGTGTTTTGGAGGCAAGGAGGGGACCAGTTTCTTTGGGATCTTTGATGGGTTCCATGGACAGAACTCTGCCACAACAGCATCCAGGGAGTTACCTCTGTTAATACTTGATCAACTTTCGAAACAGGACTCCTCCTTGTCCTTGGAGAAATACCAAGCAGATCTCTTGTCCCATTTTGACGCTCTATTCCAGGAGGACTGCAAGCCTCAACCAGGCCAAGGTCCAAACACACTAGTCGCCTCAGAACAGGAGAATGAAACCAAAGTGGAGCAGTTGAACCTAGTCTTCAATACAGCCTTCTCTAAGATGGACAGGATTTTGGGGCTGGGGAGGAGTGAGTCCTCCAGGATTCGCTGGAGTGGCTGCACTGCTCTGGTCTGCCTTATAGACACAGACGCTTCCCAACATGTATGGCAACATGTGGGGGGACATGAGAGTGGAGTTGCTTCAACAATCAAACCAACTTTACAGGAAGCTCCATGTGGAAGAATTCTCATTGCTAATTGTGGTTAGTAGCCTATTAATAATATGAGCTAAGTTAGTGTTACTACCAAGTGCTAACATGTAAATGTAAGTCTCCCTTTACATAATGGTAAAGTGCAGCAGTGATCTCATTTCAAACTGTGGTTAACTCTTTCTCCTTCTATACTGTGATGATAGGAAATGTGCATGCAGTGCTCTACAAGAAGGGACGAGGTTACCGCCTAACGGAAGACCACAGCACTTCCAATCCAAAGGAGCGAAACCGTATCATGCGAAAAGGGGGCTCTATCAGCATCAATAAACAACATGGGCTTGTTGAGGGAATTACCAGAGCCACCAGAGGACTCGGTCACTACGGTGACAGTAAATTAAGGAAGTCAGTCATCCCTGTGCCTCACGTAGTATCTCTCCCCACTGAACAGTCTTACCGACTCCTGGTCTTGGCCTCCAGTGGTCTTTGGGAGGCCTTGGATGTGAATGCAGTTGCGGAGATAGCCCAGAACGTCACTGAGATGACACAGAACTCATCCATGTCTAAGGTTCCTGAACTTATTAAAACCTGTGAGGAACCATCGTCCATTTCAGATACTCGTGGACAATCCACACAGGGGTCTCTCATTCCAGATGACCAAGTACCCTTTAATGAAAAAAATGACTTGCAAGTTAGGATCCAAAAATCTGAAACCCTGCAGGGGGAAGAAGGAAGTGAGGTCATAAGAATAAAAAATACACAAGGAGAGGGTTTCTCCTCAGTCTTCCCTCAGGAGAATGAACCCAGTGGGAAGGAGCATGACGTCTGCACTCTGAGAACACTTCATGTGGACTATGAGTGCCTTGCAGCTGACATTTGCAGAGAGCTGGTGGATGCAGCAATTGTTTCAGGTTCAAGGGAAAATATTTCAGTCATGGTCATTCTGCTTCGGAGAACGGACGCGATAAACAATTACACTCTCAGCGAGGAGACTTGACAGTTAATTTTAATATCTCATTTTTCAGCAGTCAAAAAAGTATTAAATTAATTTTAATGTCTCATTTTTCAGCAGTATTCAAAAGTATTGTGAAAAAAAAATCATCTTGACTTTAGCCTAACACTGCAATACAAACTTGTATTTATGTGTTATCAGTCAAATATGTAAAACAATAAAGGCAATGGATAGACCTCAGGTATTATATTTATTAACTTGGACACATATTAATCAGTCCATCGCTACCACTGTTTTACATCCGTGAAATTGAGCAAAAAGACAATTAGTTTGATACCTAACTGCTTTTAGCGGTAGGCTATGTTAGCAAATCCAAGAGTTCATCAGTTTTATAAAATGTAATGGGCATTAACTACAATATAACAAACAATTGTGCAATGCAATAAAAGACAAATCAGACATAAAATGTAACCAAACACAGGGGAAATGCTTTGATTTTGTTAACACTAGGTCTACATATATTTTAAAAGACCACCATTGATTATAATTTGACCAGTTTGTGATGAAGTTGCAAAACTTTGAGCACAATTGTTTGGAAAAGTTAATAACTTTTTCCTGGCAGGTTGTACTAGAAGAGGAAGAAGACAACATTGTCAGCATCCTGTTATACAGTTATGAGAGAGTATTCCACATGCTATGATGAAGTCAAACCTTATGCTGATCGTCTACTACGTCTACTACGGTACTCACCTGAAGGACATTAAATCTGACACCGGTTGATTGCTGAATAACAACAGTGAGTATGTGGGAAACAAACACTCAAAAGTACTACTAAATTGTTAAAGTTTTAGCAATTCATAACAATTCACAAAGGACTCTTCTGAGCACAACAGCCCATGGGTTTACGACCATGGGCGTTCTCAATTATATTGTTTTTGCTGTCCTTTAAAGTCCCAGAATCAATTACTGGTTGGATGTTGAATGTTGCGGTCTGACAAGGTACTTTCCCATGATGCAAAAGTCGGTAAAAGATTAGACTTCATCATCCAGTCCAATCAAAACCCCCCGAAGAATCCTGTTCAACAGGTTGCTGTGGGGTAGAGGTGTAAAGTCGCTTGGTGTTCCTGCCAAACTGCTTAGCAGATGATGTTGTGTTTGCAGAAGGTGCAAGGAGAAGGAATGCTCGCTTGGAATGAGTCCTTGCTTGACACTGCACTTGTCACAACACAGCACAAACAGTCAAAGCCTTCAGGCAGGTCATTATGGGATAATTTGGTTTCTTTTAGTTGGAAGAAAACTCAACCCACAAACAAAATGTATCAGAGGCTAATCAAAGACAACTTCCTTTCCACCCACTCAACTTAATTCTGTCAAATAACAAGTTAAGTTACACCTTTGCTTTAGGGAATCATCCCTGAGCACACACCCTTCATACATACACACACACTCAAAAGTTGCTCATTCTTTCAAAAGAGGTTAGTCCTCAAACTGAACTGAGTTAAAAATGTGTTTTAGGCCTTGTAGTGATACATGCATCAATTATACTGGTACACACTTAAAAAAAAGAAAAAAAAAAGAAGAAGAAACAAAAATTAAGAAGAAAAAAAAAGAAGAAAAAATCGACATAAATTGTATTACAAATGCAGCTATACAGAGTCTTTTAACTATTCCAGGGGAGTGAGGTGGAGAAGTGGAAGGTCTGTTGTCTGTAAGGGGACTTCCATATCCAGATGTTATTAAGAGTTAGAAGGGAGAAGAAGTAGAAGGGAGGTGCTTGTCAAGAGGGTGGGGCCTGGGGGCTGAGTTAGTTGCTACAGCATGGACGGCTGGTGGGCTGTGCTGTCTCAGTCAGGTCCACTCCCCTGTTCCGCCCACTGCTTGTTCCGGCAGCCTGGGGCTCATTCTTGGGTAATTTCTTGGCTGCAAAAACAAACATGAAAGTTGGTTATGTTGGAATTAATTTAGCTTTTTCATAAAGTATCATAATAGTGTGTCGAGTTTTAAAATTCATAATAAAATGAAATAAATAAATATAAAAACAATATATATATATATTCTTCTCAGCTGGCAATTCGTCTTCCACTTTGATGGTAAAACACTTACCAATGGCCATAAATATCTCGTTAACATTCATAGAAGTCTTTGCTGATGTTTCCATGAAAAGCAAACTGTTATCATCTGCATATGACTGTGCATCCTGCGAAGCAAACAAGTACAACCCTGAGGTGACAATTCAGACATTTCAATTAACTCAGTCATTTTGTATTACTGTCTGTTTCTATGTTCGAGAACAGACATGTCAATGTGGCATAGCATGTCAACACGGTAAAGTCACTGGCGCAAACCTGAAAGTCCAATGCCCTTTTGTTCGCTAGGTCAGCCTTGTTCCCAGCCAAGGCTATTACAATATTTGGACTGGCTTGTCTCTGCAGCTCTTTCACCCAGTTCTTAGCTCGTGCAAAAGACTCCTGGCAAACAGAAAGGAATCAGGGGATGACATTTCTACAAAAATAACAAGCTTCATATGAAGGAGCGATGCGGACAACAAGACCCTCCATCCAATCCCACGCTTCGCTTCTGGACTTTCATTTTCAAATTTCATGGTATGGTCTCATTATACGAGAACACTAATGACAATAAGTGTTTCCTAATTATGTGCATTATGTATGGCGGCAGTCTACAAGATGCATCTTGACTCAAGCATCGCTAGCAAACCTGTCTCATTGATAGTGAATAAATTACCTGTAGGCCACATAACCTGGTCATACCATTCTGTACTAGAATGTTTTATATTTTTAGTACACAGACAGACAGAGACAGACAGACAGACAGACAAAGAGAGAGAGAGAGAGAGAGAGAGAGAGAGAGAGAGAGAGAGAGAGAGAGAGAGAGAGAGAGAGAGAGAGAGAGAGAGAGCACAGTCATATAGACAGTGCTACTTTTGTATTTAGGACAAATTGCAAGCTGGATGAAACATGCCCAGGCTGACTCACCTCGTTTGTGATGTCATAGACCACTATGGCGGCCTGGGCACCTCTGTAGTACATTGGTGCGAGACTGTGGTAGCGCTCCTGACCAGCTGTGTCCCAAATCTCAAACTTGACTGTTGTGTCATCCAAACATACTGTCTGTGTCAGAAAGGCAGCTACAGAAGAAGAAAATCATCAGCATTTAGAAATGTGTCAGTGATGGTATAAACAAAAACAACTTGCATTGGCCTTGTTGCTAGAGTTCAACCTGGTATTCATCAGAATTGTGGTCAAGAATTACATGTTAGACAGGTGCAGTATATTTCAATCATCAACTCAAGAAACAACAGAAAGTCAAATACATGATATGAACACACATTATTTGACAAACCATTCTGAAGTATGCAGACATCTAGTCTTAAGTTAACATACCTCCAATTGTGCTCTCTTGGAATTCATGAAATTGGCCCTTAACAAAACGGAGGACCAGACTGGACTTTCCCACTGCAGACTCTCCTAAAAGCACTAGCTTGAACTGGCAGATCTTGTTGCCTGCGTTGGGCCCATTGGGTCGTGTTGCTCCACCTTTACTTGCCATGTCCTACGTGCCTATCTCAATTACAGACGTATTGTTTGTTATCACTCCAAAACCTATTCAAAAGGAAGAACGCATTATTACCTGGCCTATATAATATTGAAATTGCCAACAACGTGCCCTGCAATCTAACTAACTACAATGCAAATTAGCTCTGACACAGCTAACTTTTGTAATGGAGGCTGTAGACATTTTCTTGTATAAGAGTACAAGTATACACAAGCTTGTCAAGCCAAAAATACAGTGAAGTGGGTTGAAATCGTGTTACGTCACAGTCTTGACCACAAATAGCCTGACCACTGTTGATTGGCTCATATTAGCTGACTAGATAGCTAGGTACAGGTAAACAAACTAGCTTTCAGAAGCAGGGCGGCTAAAACTGGCAGGCAAAAACTGAGTCTGGATGGCTTGTTTTTAGCTCGCTAGCTCCAACTAGGTAACGCTATATGTAGCATCAAGCTTAAGCTAGTTAGCTAACGTGATATAGAGCTATAGATTGGCAAAGCACAGTACTTGCAAGCCAATTACTTAGTTATGTAGGCAGTTCTTTACTTTAATATTTGCCATACATTCAGACAAGTTAGCAACATACCAAGATAATAATACCAAGACAAGTCATCAGACGAGCTTACGTCGTTAGCCAACTAGCTAGCTAGACTACTGGAAATGTAGTTGACATGAGCTTGCTAGCACTAGCTAAATGTATTGCATATCGCAGCCTCATCCACCCATAAATGCATTCCAATGGAACAATAAATCAGTTTCAATGTATACATATAAACACAACCAGGTAGCCGTATAGTTAGCTAGTAGTTAGCATGAACACTTGATTGGGTAATGCTAAAACATAACAAAAAAGAATGTTCGGCCTAGGGGGACATAAGCCTAGTTTTCAAACCTACACTTCTTACCACAAGTCAGCTTCCAAGATAATGTTACACACCTTATTTCCAAATGAAGGAAAGTTTCCCTCTGATGAATATTTGCGACACTTCAATGTCTATCCAACAAAAACAATTTCATAAGGCTTGTTGTCCCTTCCCACTTCTGTCAACTTCCCCTTGGCCTGGCTAGCATTGTACGGTGGATGATGACAGATCGTACGACTGGAATTGACATTTGCGTAATGGAAATAACCAATCACTCCTTATTTATTGTCCCTAATTTGTGCGATTATTGTCATAATTAAAAAACCTCTTAGCCACCTGTACACATCTCAATTATAAACAATGGAAAAAGTGTAAGGGAAAAGTTAGAGAAACTATTACATTAAATTGTAACCCTGTATACAGTATACATCTGAATGGGTGCAGAAATGTTTTTACATCACAGAAACATTCAGGGAATTTTGATTGTTCCTCCAATTGAGTCTTTTAACACATTTTTCAAAAGTCAGAAACAGTATACTATCGTTTTGTGATCAATACATTTAATATAATAATTGTATATACAATGCTACATTGATGGTGTACAGCTCGTTGCGTTCTTTTGTTCTGTTAGAATAAGCATTTAAGTAATCATTTTCCCGCCACAGTTGAATTCACCTGGATCATTTTAACTCTGGTTTCCAAGCGCCTGTTGCCATAGAACTACAGAGGAGATAAACATAACATTACAACAATGTCTGATGGCCAGAATGTGTTAGCTAGTTAGCTAGCATAGCACTAAAGAAGTTTAACATTTGTTCTAATCCATTGGAAACATACCACAAACGTTTTTTAATGTACAGTAGGATTAATGCAACAAAATGACTTTAATTGAAAGGAATGTAACCCACAACTGTAAATACACTGATAGATTCCCCGGCATACCAACGGTACTGTACAGTAAGCAACTAGCTAAAACTGAGAGTACAGTACTAGTAGTACTGTATTGCACTGGCATAGATAGTGCCGTTAGAGATACCTGTAGTGAATTTTTCCAAGTCTGACTGTCACGGCTGCAGTGCATGCTTTTAGCTAGACTTGCTAGCCTAACTGAGACAACAATTTCTTATGTATACTGCTTTGCATTCTTATCTCGTCTTAGGCAGGAAAAGTAATACCTACAAGCGACAGAGCAAAAACCTGCTTACAGGAGATAACACCAAGGGTAAGTCATAATCACACACCTTATTTAGCTCTAGTACAGTACATATAAACAGCTCTACTAGTACAGTACATATAAACACTCTCTTGACTGATTATTTAACATTATTAGATGAGTAACCAGAGTAAGTTTCATGCATGTAACACCTTCCTAGCCAGAGTTAGCAGGGGGGTGCATTTCATGGCAGACTTGTATTACGTCTTGCCACGAAATGCACCCCCTGCTAACTCTGACTAGTAAAGTGTTACATGCCTGAAACTTACTCTGGTTACTCATACTAGTCCCCTCATTGTACAGTAAGAATCATTTGATGCTGGGATATACAGAACAGACATTAGAGGGGGGTGCATTTCATGGCAGACTTGTATTCCTTCTTGCCATGAAATGCACCCCCTGCTAACTCTGACTAGGAAAGTGTTACATGCCTGAAACTTACTCTGGTACTCATACTAGTCCCCTCATTGTACAGTAAGAATCATTTGATGCTGGGATATACAGAACAGACATTAGAGGGGGGTGCATTTCATGGCAGACTTGTATTCCTTCTTGCCATGAAATGCACCCCCTGCTAACTCTGACTAGGAAAGTGTTACATGCCTGAAACTTACTGTGGTTACACGTAGTAGCCCCATCTTGTGTAATGCACACACTCACCAAACTCACTCGTGTAGGTAATCCCCAAATAGAAAGGAAGCCTTTGTTCCACAAAAGTTTTGTAAAAGCATGGATCTTGAAACTTGTTATACATAATGATCACAGTAACATGGCACTAGCATCACTGTATTGCTTTAATAAATGTGACTGTAATATACAGGGGGGAACCACTTTCCTCAGGCCTCCAGGGAAATTTTTTCACACTGTGTTCTCAGTGTAAAAGATAGATGTATCGATGAAACTTGTTACACTGAACTGAATTCTCCGGAACACCGGAACGCCGTTAATTTCGAGCCTACATATTTTGAGTACTTTGAATTAATTTGGAGACAGTTTTCCTAACTCTGAAAAATATCTTGGTCTTATGAGCTCAATATCTATTTACATTTTCATGAAACAAAATTGAAAATAAGGGAGAGTGAACACATAAGATCAACATATGGTATCAACTTTTTCCCTCCTCCAGCCAACCACCCCACCTGTGGTACGAAAATTTCTTAACACCACCAGACCAGGTGTGGGATCTATCCGGGTATTTCATGGACGAGCCAACGACCCAGACATTGCCAGCAATCTTGTCCATGGACTCTGCACTAAAACAGCTGCTTCGGTGATTAGTCTTTTTTTTTGTTTGACAAGGAAAAGAGGACAAAATGTATAATGTACTTATCAGACTTTTTTTTAATCCAAATTTCTTGATCTGCAGGTAAATGCTCTTCTGCTGAGCTATACCCATTCCCCATGTACTGGCTGTACCCAGTACATTTGTGAGGAGCAAAATTTGGTTGTATGCAGGGTAAAGAATGTGTATCATATCCGCAGCCAAATATATGAGGTCATATTTGTTGTTATTCCCAGGGAGGAACAGTTATCAACCCACCACCGAAGACAATTTACCAGCAGAAGTTACACCGGTTCCGTGAAGATGTCTATGCTACCAGTCAGAAAGCTCCACTGGGCAAGTCACATGATCAGAGACCTGGACTTCCTTATGGCCTAAACACAGACAAAACAACATTTGGCATGAAATTGTCTAAAGGTGAGTCAAACAAAGATGTTTGTCACTTAAAGACTTTGCCAGACTTTATGACCTGACGAACCCCATGCCATGAGTTCAGCATGAATGTTGTCTTTTATTCCTGTGAATACATCCAGGCATGGCAGCTGACGAGTTAATCAACCCTCCTAAACCATCACACCAAGTGGAGAAAGAAGCTCAAGAGGGACACAATTCCTATATCCGTTCCCACAATGCCTATTTTGTTGGTAAGTTGCTGTATATTTCTCTGTGTCTTTATGGTTCACTAACTAATGTCAGATAAAACAACTAGTCTACGGCTCATGAATTCATCTCTTAACACTCATTTATCTGACTGGAACAAAATAATAATGCGTTCAAGGTGAGCGTGTTGACAGGAATTACAATTGGAGTCGCAGTAGCAAAGACAGTAGATTTGGAGTATCCACTCCGCACTACAACAATGGACGCAATGTCTTGAGATCACTTAATTGGTTGTGTGACACAGAGAAGTAAGTAAGCTTTCCTTCTTTATCATGGTTAACATCTGATCTTATAATTATTTTACCTTCAATGTAAGTAAAATCTATCAAAAATAACATCTAACTTCCCAGGCATCACAGTGCAAAGTTGGTTTCCAAGATATGTGATGACTTCAGAGAAAAGACACAGTCACAAATTGGAAAAGTACATGACCCGTGAGTATATACAGTAAATACTGTACATAAACAGTATTTATGTGTGTGTGCTCTTCAAATGTTGACATTGGCCTCACTATGTTCAGTATCTGCCAGTATCACTTTCTAACATATAGCACATTGTTATGTACCTTTATCAAAAACTGTGGTTTGGTACTTACAGGATAACAGACACCCTGAAAGTTCCACCAAATCATACATTTGGAATATTGCTGCCCCCTGATACTTTTGGTGAGAAAAGTGTATTTCTAAACATTATACACTGTTTATTAGATTGTATTTAATCTTTATGTAAGCAGAGTATCTAATTGAGAAAAATATATCTTATGCAAGTGAGCCCTGCAAACAAGTAACAAGTAGACGTTCAATAATACATACATTAAGTACAATGAAATAAAGTAACTTACAATTCAAACAAACAATGTGAGCAGAAGTAACTCATAAACATCAGAATAAAACTCCTTCACAAATAGTTTTTACTAGCTCATGGCAGTTTGTCTATATAAGAAATACGGACTTTATAAGTTCGGAATTGATTTGGAGGACCTCAGGAGTTAGATGGTCATGAGTCTGAATCTTTTCTGCAGGGCCTTGTACATTTTGGTAACAACACAAGGGATCAATGTCATTGAAATAGGGCTCTCAGGTAGTTTAGAATTGTGTATATTGACATGGTATAGACACATCATCTTTGGCAGTATGGTTCTGCTTCACAATGGAATCCCAAATGGAGAATTGATCTCAACAACAGTGACAGAGAGCTTTGATATCCTCCTAACAGACTGGGTTGGTGGGAGGAAAAAAAAAATATGTAGAACATTTGTGACTTATTTAGCAGCAATGTCAGAGCAGCATGCGAGTTCCTGCTTTAAAATAGGCTGCCTTTCCAATGTTGGTGAAGGTGATGGGAAGGGGGAGAGATGTTCACAATTTAATAGTGCTATTTCCATATCACGCAAAATGCCCCTTGGAGCCCCTCGCCTGAAACAGCTTCACCCATCTAAGTTCAAAATGCTAGATTTAACTCAAAGGGCTAAATGTAAAGTCTCCATTTTCGTATTTAAAAATGTATTAAGTTAAGTTACATTAATTAAATTCATTGGACATTTCTACACAGGTGCAGGTGACCTGATCCACTCCACTTCCTCAACTGAGTACCTCAGAGGCACGGACAGACAGCGTGCCCTCGTCAGTGCTGTGCGCCAGCACCTCAAGAAGGCCAACTTCCACAACTTTAACTCTTTGCTACACGCCTTCAGACAGTATGATAAGGTCAACCACAGTCAAGACACAATAGGATGTTTAATGGACAGCAAGTTGACAAGAAGACATATACTAATGTCAAGTTTATGTAACTGTTATTAGAACATTCTAAATACGTAACGACACATGACTATTGAATTATGTGTGATATAGAGGCAGTAGCAAACATAAGTAGCAAACATTCTGTCACAGATGTTTCAAATGACATTTTTTGTATTTTGTACAAATGTAAAGTGTAAGATATGTATTAGTAGGCAGTAAAGGTCTGACAGTGTTTTTTCTACAGAAAGGCCAGGGTATGATTGACAAAAAAGACCTCTGGGATGTTTGTCGTCAGTTTAACCTGGACTTGAGTGGTGCTGTACTGGACAGTCTGATGGACTATTGTGATTTATACAAAGATGGACACATAAACTTTCTGGAGTTTGCCAATTTCCTAAACTGGAAAGACAAGATGCCCATCAACAAACTGGAGCAGCGTATTATAACCAGCGGTTAGTATGTTTGGTTGCCTTTGGATGTACGTATTCTGTTAAGGGCAGGGTAGGTCAGCTTTGCTAAACTAGTACTTTGGTCTTGAGTTTGAAAGGACTTATCGGATTTATTACATTTTTCTTTCAGAGGTTTTATTGATTGGTATCAGGATGTTAAGTTTATGTCAGAAAATATTACAGAGTACTTCTCAAAAACATACCTACCCTGCCTTTAAGATAGGCACTGGAAACTTGAAAACGTAGTTTTATTTATTTCTCTTTCAATCAAACCCACTCTTCTAGAGCGTCGAACCAGCACAGCTCCTGCCAACATGCAGAGAATTTCTTTCTCAGACCAAAAGGAACCTGCTGTGTCAAAGGCTCTGGTCAGACTTGATGACCTGGAGCCAGCAGTGGTGGGAAGCACACTCAAGACCCCCAAAACCCTGAGCCGTTCCAGGGAGGCCCAGGACCACTTTGTCACGTCCAGCTCCACGATTCAGGCAGTGGTGGGAAGTCACCCTCCAACTGGTGAGTTGGAGACATAATACATGTAGAAAACAAGGTGTGATAGGAAATACTTTTAGTTTGAAAAGTTATTTTAATCCATGAAACAAAAAAAACAAATAAATAGTATAAATATTTACTGTTCAGATTTGAGCCATATCAGTAATTACTAACATTTACACCACTCATCATTTACCACTTATTGTTAGATAGATTTTTGAGAGGTGGTGACATCTTTCTCTGCAGACTACCGTCCGTATGGGATTCCTACTGTGCGTACTGATCTGGCTGCCCCTCGGATCAAGCGTGTTAGCGACCATACGAACTACGGAGATGGGGCCACAGCTTATGAACTACTCTATCCCACACTTCTCTCTCTCAGGGGAGTGTATGAGGAACACTTATTCTGCCCCCGTACCAAGGAAGAGGTTAGCAATGCCCTGAGATGCACTTTTAAGTAAATACTAGTTTTACTGGGAAGAAGAGCACATGCCCATGTTCCCAAACTTCTCCACGTCCATTTTTTACGACTATGCTCCCGTGCAGCCTGTCATACTTCGGGCATTTCATATTTTTCATGCTACCTCAGATGCGTTTGCGTAGAGTAGTAGGCGTTGCAAGTTATGGGTGTGTTGGGAGGAAGAACAGCGCATTAATGCAGTGCCACTGCTCCTCCCAAATGGTAAATGTATTTATTTAGTGATTTCCGATTTCCGCGAGAGGTTATGTCACTTATGTCTATGCAGCAAACAATTATTTACGAAATGTGTAACTTACCAGAGGGAAGGTAAGACGTGGCTGATAGGAGACAGTGATTATCCATAAAATATCTGGTTCATCATGCCATACTGTTCAATAGTTCTCACCTCTCAGAGACAATACGCCTTCCATCAGTGCAAGGTCCCGAGTTGTAATAGATATCATATTTGGCTGAATGCCTGTCCACTCGGGTAGCACAATACAGTCATCAAAAATCCAGTGCCTCCTTGTGAAATGTTGCCTTCTGCACAATATTGCCATAACTAATGAGTACCACTTGGAAACAACAAAAACAGAAGACACTGCAGGGCTGAATAGACACATGATGGAGAGCCAAATGAGCCGGTAGCAAACGACCTGGGAATTGCACCCACAACACAAGCAAATAGGGACCATTAAGAAATGCTGTTTCCTACTTGGTAAGTGAATGCCCATAGAAGTCATTACCAGAAAAGCATGTGAGCTCTGAGCCACACAACTCACAAACATTTGAAACATTTGATTCTCGTTGAATCTGTTCTGTCAAGTTTACGTAAAAACACTTATTGACATCAAACAGTAATACAACAATCTTTGAATTAACGTTTTCGTCTTCTCCCACGGAGATTATGTTGCCACGTTTGATTTGAAATGTTTTAATCATTAAGGCAGATATAATACAAATCTTATAAGTTGAAGACTTTTTACACAATTATTGGTGGTACAGGGAATATAAGGAATATATTGTGTGTAAAGTTCCTGAGGTACTAGACTCTTCTCCACTTTCCCCTAAACTAACTGAGGTGATGGTGTCTAGCTTTGTAGTGCTCAATTGCTCAGGTGTTCTTGAGACCCAAGACCAAGACGCTCTGCCAGTCACTACTACTTCCTCCCACGCGGTTCGAGATGTAGCAATCCCTGGGGGATGTTGAGCAACTTCATAAATCTTATATGTTCATCTTTATGTGATAAAAAATCTCTTGATCTCGGCCTTGTGAATATAGATTTAAATCTCTGCAAAGTTTCTCCTTTTCACACAACTCCTTTTAGTATATTCAGAAAACCCAATTGGTTATTGAGACAAGTCACATTACTTGATTATGCAATTATTTTACTCACAAGGTAGAGCCTGTCTCGCCAACTTCTAGATGAGTTACTTTAGCAAGATACCAAAGCGAGTTAGACAACAGTGTTAAAGTAAGCTGGTACCCTGGAGCTTTAGACCTTACTCTGGAGCCTTTGCGGTTCCATATTTTAAAGTCAATTATTGATGAGAACAGCATGTTGAGTATTTCAAATGTACATTTTATTCCTAAAAAACTTCAACCAAATTCCTTTGTCCAGGGGGTCAAACTAAAGAAAATTATGGTTAATACCATTGCATTGTCAGCCCCTAACATCCTCGATTTCCTTTTCAGATTTCTAAGATTTTCCAAAACGTGGGCTTGAGTATTTCCAAGGAAGCGTTTGAAGAAGCATGGAAACTGGCGTCTATGAGACACCCCACTGGGGAAGTTTGTGTGGAGATCTTTCGGAATGTTTTAAAGGAAATTCCACCAACTCAAAGCATTGAGTAAATGTATTTATAAAGTAGTATTATTTTAAGGGTATATATTGTATTTTGTCAACTGGTATACCATTAAGTGTTCAATGGATTGTTTTGTTCTTTCTCTTTTAGACTGGTAAACAATTGCTTAAATGATGAATTATCAGTTCAGTTTTTAATTTCTGCCGGTGAGAACATTTGAAACTGCATGTCAAACCATAAAGTGTTGAGCACAGTGTTGTCTAAGCCTTGGTCATATTTATTTTGTCATTCTTAGATTAGATTTCCCTACACAATTACTTTTTAATTAAATTAGTCAACCTCATAATGCCAGTTTGTCAAAGCACACTTATCGGTGGTTTTTAAGAGCTCAACTGGCGAATGCTTGCCGTCTCTCGCACACAGACCTAAATATACTGTAGATTGTGTTGATTACATTTACAACTGATTAATACAAAGTTCTGTTTTCCTCCAACAATGTCAGACCGGTAAGAACTATCAATACGATATTTAGTTTGTGTGTAAACTTTTTTTAAATTAAATGATTCTGATACCACTCATCAGGTTAAGGTCTGAACTACCTTTTACATATACCGTGAAATGTTAACACCTTCCCTCCGTTGAAATGTATACTTTGACTTACATTTAGCAGACACTTTTATCCAAAGCGACTTCCAAGAGAGAGCTTTACAAAAGTGCTTAGGTCACTGTTCATAACAACGAGATTGAATTTGAGACAATTTGAGACCCTTAACATTGCGGGTAGCCAAAACATGAAGCATACATTATGAAAAACCAAATAAGTGCCAAAGGCAAGAATCATAAGAGCATGTAGTTAAACAAGTTACAATTAAACAATATGAACCTCAAAAGTGCAAGAGTACCTGTAGAAAAGCAACCTGCAATGAATAACAGTAGTTCATGCCGTGATGTGGACACATGTATGAAGCAGTGTGTAAATATACTGTAGACCAAACTACTGTAGATTATGGGGAAATAGCATTTCAAATAGAATAAGGCATCCATTTGTGTCAACATGACAGGTTTATGTTGAGCCAGTACTTCTTGGAGTCTTAGAAGGATATTCCTAACAAATCAGGGGAAAAATCAGAGTCATGAGGTACCTTTATTTTTCAAGTTGTGGTTCTGTTTGTTTACAATAGATAAGTTAGCACTGTGTTCAATAAACAGCAGATCTATCTTTTGATATAATTCAGTCAGTGGATACTGTTTGGGGAGGTTTGAATATCTTCCAGTGTGTAGATGATATACAATTTCACCTTACTATAAACCAATAGTTTGATGATATATCTTAATAATTAAGATGCTCTTAAGGCTTGTGTAGTAATCACTCTTTTAATGGTATTCCCCAGTCCCAGTGCCAGATGTTGGTGATGGTCCAGTTTGAATCTGCCCCCTTGGTCAGGTCCCGGTGGAACCTGGAAGTAAAGAGAATGAGACAGATGAGAATCTTTAGAATCATACCCAAATCCATCTCATGTTGCAGTGCTTCCTAGACTGCCTTGTATGTTCAATTCAAAAAGGTGAACTTTAGAGATCTGGAGACAGTATTTTTACGATGACTTTAATCGGCTAACTTGATGGGTATTAAGACATATACACCATACTTCCAAACAGGATTTCTGATCAGAAAGAAGGAGATTTGTCCTGCTAAGTGGTAAGTGGATTTATCTCATCTTTGTCTCTCCAGGAAATCGAGTGAGTAATTCCCACCCTCTCAAAAAGGCATAGAGGAGTAGACTTTTCTTCACTGAACTATCCATATTTCTACTTAAGTAAGTGCCCCACTCGCTTTCTTAAGGGATAAAAGCTTAGACTGCTATTGTATCAATAGGCATAAACTGTCTCAGTACTGTTAATTACTATATTGTCTAGGAAATGCAGGCCTGTGTGTGTGATATGCTTGGATTCCTTATGGCAATGCATTTAAATACCTGGTTGCTTCGATAGTCCCTAAGAATGTATACAAACACTCAATATGTTGTTCTACTATTAATTGAAATATTTACAGTTATTCAAACACTTATTTCCAGAGCATCTACACACGTTTACGTGATTTAATTGTACTAAATGATTTCTGTTTAGATGTTAGCAAGGTGCAAAGCTTACTCATAGACAGCTGTCACTATTTTCTGTGATTTGTCACTATCCTCTGTGGTAGCCATTTTGAAGATCTTGGTACTCTCTGGATCATCTGGAGCATTGGTTTTGGACAGGTACCAGAACCGCATCTCTATGACGCAGGATTTTCCACCTGGTAGGAACAAAGGTAAGCCTCACATAGCTCACACGTACATAAATGCATACATACCCCCATAATAAGGTTAGAATGACTGAGTTATAAATAACCATACCACGTCTATCAAAGACAACACACACATCCTCTGGAAGCAGAAATAAAATGTCATCTACAGAGATAGCCAGTTGTTGTCTCTGAGCTTCTGATAGGGTCTTGCACTTCTTCTCGACATAGTCCACTGTCTAAAACAACATACGTACTTGGTTATGTCGCATACAGTATCATAAAATGTAGGTGAAGGTCAATATATTACCATTTAGAAAGGTGTGGAGGATATAAAGGAGGGTACCTCATTGGACACCACACCCCTTAGTTCCTCAAAGTTGCCATTGGACATCATGTTGGAGACATGGACCAATGCCTGTAACAAAGACTGAGTTAGTCAGGTTTAGTACATTTTGGCCCATAAAACAGTATGGTCAGTCTAGGGTCCCAGAAACTATGATAATGGTGTCATCAAATGAAACTGATTTAAGGATATTTCATTGATTACCTGCTTCACTCCATTGTCAAAATCCACAGTGGTAAGGCCCAATTCAAAAACAAGTTCTATTAAGATAATGAATACTTTATTTATGATCCACGTAAATGGATCTGGACTCCCAACCACGGAGATGTTTGGATGCCCCTTAATGCTCTTTCGGTCATTGTCGCTCGTGCAGTAATGTCTGTAATTCTGGAAAGCGAAAGGCGTACTCTGTCGTCTGACTTCATACAAGCCGCAATTAAATGAGACTGTATCTTTGACCAGGGGACGTGTACTCCACAGACTAAACATACATGCCTCCGTAAAATACTGCGGCCGCTTGGGTGATTGCTTGTTCCAAGGGCAGGCAAAGCACTGACGCGTTGCAATTCCTCCAAGTTGACGGTATGTAGCAAAACTCGTAATTCGTTGCATCATGCATCAGAAAATGCTAAACACAATAGTAAATGTTGCATTTTGAATTTAAAAGCAGAGCACAACGTAGGCTACTCTCAGGAAGGAGCTCCTCCGGCTACCTTATGAAACGATCCCATGCTGTACCCATAATGCTTATGGTAAAATCCACAACAACGGGGTTTATCACAAATATCCAGTAGAGGGAGCTAAGAGTCCACTTGTTAGCCAGAAGATGCACCGCACCATGTTGTATTAACGTATCTAGACTTTGTGGGTATATAGATTTCTGCTCTGTAAAGTGGATGCTCGCATAATGTATCATAAATGTTGAATATTACGCATACTAAACAATTAGCATTTAGTCAATCGAATTGGTTCTGTCTCAATTGGAAAATCAAATGTTGGAGAAAATATGTTTCTACTGCGCCCTACGTCTGTAACATTACCTGACTAGATTAGGCTACTTCAAAAAGTGATATGGTGTGTGCAAGTATGCGTACCCAAGCTTCACTGCATAGTTGGCCAAATTTTTTCAAATAGTTTCTACAGATTTTCAGCAACTTCCCACACAGGTGCACAAAATCATTGTCTCAAATTCAAAAATTTGATCAGTAGACCAAAACATCATTAAATTCCCGCTGTTCTTGATGATTACAGGTCAGAGCGTTTGTGCACGCTTGGTATTTCGTTTTCTGTTTAGTGCTCAGACGAATGATGATAATGTATTCTAGCACGAGATAATAGTCTCACGCATGAAAACAAGCCGAGAGAGAGACACCTGCGCTCGTCCCCGCCCCTTAAAGTTCTGTAACTAATTTTATTGATAAATAATTGCTAGCGCAGTACTTGATTATTGAGATTGCGTTCAGATATGGAAACCTTCCTAAGATGTATTATAGTAATTAACAATGTCAGTTGGGGATGCTTTTACATCTGTGAGTTGAATGGTGCAGAATATTAAAATTGTCGTCTTCAATGCATTATTCAGTCTTGATTGCTGCTCAGTGAATCTTTAATTTGAAGATTGAAAAAGTAAAGTAAGAAAGTTAGACGAAACACAGAAATAACAACATCTAAATTACATTTTAATAATCCCCCAAAACACACAACCTGCCACCTGAATAAGATGTATGTTTCTGCCCTACCACCTTTTTTTGTACTGCCTGTGTGGTCTTCCCCTGACATGCCACTAAAAGGCACTGTTGCCCACACAAGAGAACTCATGTCTGGGATCATTAGAAATCATCCTTTACTCATTCATCAAGTGGAAAGACAGAACTGCCATTTAAAATAGCCTACTCAAATTGACATTGTTTAAGTAACTGGAAACACTGAATCAATTTGTACTTGGGGCAAAACCTAAAAAAGAGTATATCTAACTTTTCATTAAGTAAAATTGTATTATTTATGTATTTACTTCTGGTCCATTATGGAAATGCATTTTCATACAGGCTCTAGACTACAGCATCTTTATATTAAAAGTTAGGAATAATATAATCATTAACTTAAACGTTCCCCATCCACTTCCTAAATGGAATGCCCTGATAGTCAGACCTAGTATAAAAGTAGTTCTGCCATGAACAGAACTACCTATCTGTGATTTTAACAACACTTAACTTGTTTTTGTATGCTCAATGGGCAGGTAGCCCATTGCATAAAATCTGTCTAAAACAGCTACAGAAAAAAGGCACAGGTGGGAAATAAAACGAATATAGGAAACAGAAACCTATATGTAAATGTCACTTTGGACCCTGTTTTAATAAACTAAGTCTAGATTATTTTCAGTATCAAGATATATGACTAGTCTGAGGTATCTTTTCATCTAAGGCACAGATAAATTATAAGAAATTAAACAAATGCTTTAAGTAATAGTTCCTGATTTCTTCCCTCACAAATTATTTTTCTACTTGTTTTTGTATCTATGCATAAATAAAAAAAATCTGCTGAAATTTATTATTCATCTGAGATGTGATTAATATGCAAAATTATGCAAATTAAGATGCAATTAGTCTCCAATTCTCTAGTGGAATTTTCCATTATAATTTAATACAAAGTAACAGAGTAATTGGTGTCACGTGTAATTATGGTTACTCAAGTGTACTTTTAGGCATGCAAATCATGTGCTATATGTTGGTTATCCTATGCAAATGTACCATGTGGTGCTTTAACAAGTTTGTAAAAATGACAGTGGCATGAGATCCAATGGTCCAAACTGAAAGGTAGATCCTCCAATGCTCATTACTTTATTATGAAAGGGTATTATTGCTGTTGGCTTGTAAGTATTTGCTCAAGTCCCTGAAAGTGTGACCAAAATACTGTGAATGTAGTGCATATTGAAGTTCACAGAACCCTTTTACTTCCACCCAGGACCATCTTAGAATAAGAGTTGGAAAAACAGACAAGTCACAAAGGGACACTGTTAAAGTTTTCAGTATAGGTACCAAGACACAAACATGCTGAATAGGCTGTGGACAATACCTACATGGTATGTTTTGGTATTTCACTATTATTCACTATCACTATTATGGCCCAAAAGATTTCACAACCAATTCAACAAGCCATGCATAAGATAAATCCCACCGTAGAGGGTGACAGACTATCCAGTGGTAGTCTACACTAAGCGGAAGAAAGTGATTATGTAATTGATATCTATTTATATTGAGTGGAAGTCCTTTAATGCTTCTCGGGAAATGCCTTTCAGGGAGCAATTCCTTCTTGGGAGGCAAATTGATTTTAAATTGTTACATGGCTGGTTACATGTCCTGACATCTCGCTTTGAACTCTCTCTCTTTCTCTCTCCCTCTCTCTTTTTTTTCTCTCTCTTTCTGTCTGTTGCTCTCTCTTTCACACACACACACACACACACACACACAAACACACACTCACACACTCACTCTTTCTTTCTCTCTTTCTCTGCTATCTGTCTTGTTCATGATCATTGCTCTAAAACAAAGACATCCTCCCCACCCTCCCCTTCGCTCTCTCCACCTCCACCCTGGGTGCCTGCCTGCCTGCTTGCGCACAACTCTCTCAAAGAACATAATCCCCAACAAAATGACAGCACAAAGGAAACTTGAGCTCAATCCTATAACACACAGACAGAGCAGACAATGCCCCCTCCCACCAGTCCCCACCCCCCATCCCCACCTCTCCCTCCGTAATGCCCTGTGGCACAGATCAGGCTTTATCAACCCCCCACCCCCCCGGTCCATCCATCCATCTATCCATCAATTTCTCCCTCCCACTCCAACCAGGCTTACTGTATAAGAACCCACCCATTCATCCTGCAATTCCTCCTTTTCCTATCCAGAATTTCCCAGACTTCCACTTTCCCTTCTCCCATCAGTTGAGCTGGAGAATGTATTGATGGTGAAACGGTACAACTGTACCAAAGTCTAGTGCAGTTTCGGAGTTGCATTGTGGATGCTGGGTAGTGCAGTTAAATGAATGTCCCTACATAATTACAATAATTTATTTGAGGAGTGTACCAGCTTGTTAAAGTTATTCTCTAGCATTTGATACCCAGAAAATGTATCTATTGTGTATAACATGTCCTAGTACATTACAAAACATAAAAAGCACAAACTATTGATGCCTCAATTGCATTTTAAATATTAAATATGCAGAGAAGATAGGAATAATGGGGTCTGTGGCTTTTGTTATGTAGGTCAGTGGTGGTTTGCATGCATGTCTTTACCGCTTGCAGCCATTTAGCTATTAGCGCTCAGCTAATCCTTCGCAGACACCTGAGTGGCAGCCAAACCCTGTTGTCTCTGCTCTGTGTGTTGTTTTCAGCGCCTCTACATGGTAGGGATGCAGCGAGTTTGTGAGGTAGGCGAGAGAGGGGTGGAGGTCTGATGTAATCTGCTGTCGTGGGTGTTGGCACAGGCAGGGTTCTCATTCACTGTGTGGTATCCAGACAATTCCCTCCACCTCCCTGCCTTTGCTTTCCCTTGTGCACCCACACCCTCCCTCAGTTCGGGAGGAGACATGCGCTCGGCTCTTTACCCCATCTGCTGATTACATCAATGACGCGCAGGCAGACATGACACAGTGAGAAAGTAGGCCACCCTTGCTCGCTGTTACAGGAAGAGGATGAGCACCGGTGCACCTTCACCTGTCTCAGGACATAGAGAAGTGTGACAATCATGCACATCTGCCGCTACTAGTTGTGAGTTCATTGTAGTATTCAGGTGCAGAATTTCTTTGTAGGGTGTGTGTGTGTGTGTGTGTGTGTGTGTGTGTGTGTATATATGTGTTTTCTTCATACTTTTAAACATCCTATAATTTATTTTCTGAATCAAAAATCAAGTGTTTTGTAAATTGCATGTTATTTGTAACAATAACTCAATTATTTGTCAACAAAAACTCAATGTTTTTTATATACAGAACAAATAATACAGTTATGTTTTAAATTAATAGTATATTATATGTACCGTGTATATGTTTTTATTTTAAAGGATGTGTTTATTTTCGGGGAGGTTTCTAATCCAGCAAACAATTAACCCTAGTCAATTAGATTTTTTTGAAAATACTTTAAGGAAGACATTTTGGGATTTTACTCATGCCAAGAAATATGAATTTCTACACAAATACTAGCACACATTAGAGAAAGATGGGTACTGGAGGGTACTGAATGCAGTCTATAAATGTGTCCCTTTTTGCATGGATTACTGTCATTTGCCATCCACCATTGTGAAAGCTTGCCAGGCCTTCCTAACATTCCTGGGCCTGTGTTTCAAACCTTGATATATTTGCCAAATGAATATTTGAAGCTCTAATTAAATTTATCCCACCTCTACACCTTCTGTAAGATGGCCACCTTGCACATTTCTCATATGGCAAATTTCAGCTGGTTTGGGTAAAATCCGACAGCTTGTTGCCATTTTTAATTATTTTAATTGAGGCTATTTTAGTGGATACTGAGCACATTTGAGCACATTAACAATGGGCATGTGTATAGAAGTGTTAATGCATATACTAAGAAGATCATGCCATTATGCCATAGCTGTAGGTGGCTATGTTGAACTGAGACCATATTGAAGGACAACATAAATTGTAAATATGTAACAGACAAGCTATCCAGTCTAGGGACCACAAACATCCTTCAGAAAATATTAAACATCTTATATGTTTATGCAGCTTTTTATAGCAATGTATGGTAAAAGTCCATCAATTTAAACATTTTTTGTTACGAATGTCACCATGCTGTGACATTAAAAGTTGCCCCATTAAGTGTATAAACGGGTTTATTGCTCTATCTATATTAAAGCATTGTCTTCTTTATAATGATACCAAATGTAGTTTTAGGGATCTCACTGGAAATGTAAGTCATTCTGCTATAGTATGAACATTTGTTTTTGTCTGTTTAAATCGTCTCTTCAGATCAAAGACACTCTAGGATAACTATTTGCTAGCATCCAATAAGTATATCTCACACCATCATCCCCCAGTTGAATCTTGTTAGGTACACTTCAAAGGAGGCCTCTCCCATAGCCCCCTGAACACCTCCTCTTGTCTCTTGATAATTACTACTGGTTCCCTAGCACCTTTGCATAGCGCTTATGGTGACATAATTCATTAGTGTTTGCTGAAAGAAATGATTTAAAGTCTTTAAAGTGCTCCTCCAAGCAGAATAGCTATTACAGAGGCCATATGCACCAACTTAAAGTGTTAAATGGTTTGTTGAAGTCAACTAGGGTACAAGAGATGATAAACATAAATTACGGCTAATATACTGCACCAGTGGTTTTTTAGAAAATAAAAAATTACTGACACAGGGAAACCACTTTGGAATCACCGTCTCTGCAGAACTGCCCCCCCACCCCCACCCCCTCCTCATCTGTGTGTGGTGAAGCGAGGATGTAGAAAACACAACACAAATGGCACAGCGTCACCTTGAACATTCAGATGGGTTAGTGCATTGTTAATGCCTGGATACACAAGTGTGATTACACAGCCATGGCATCACTGTGATTGGTTGAGATATAAGACAACACACAGTTGTTTGTGCAGTTTGCATGTCTTTTGTAATGGCATGTTTTTTCCACGAACGAAGTGCCTGCTTTGAGTGACTCTGTTACATTTAATCTAGTTATATTTAATCAAACTAAATGTCAATTTACCTCAAACCTATTTGTTGTTGTAAAAAAAAATCAAATCTACGTTGCTTCAAAACTTGATCTCCTCATTATCATTTCTTGTGACAAGTAAGAATGGATGTTGAATGTCAAGGAAGAAGTGTATTTTTACCATTCCTAATAAGCGTAAATGAGCAAAGTTCCAGTAAGGCTTTAATTAAACTGTCAATTAGTGCTATTATTGGATGTTTATAACTCATTGTCGGTGATTCTTCTCAGGGTTAATATTTAAGGAGAATACATGTAAAGTATGGCTCAACGAGTTTTCTGGAATTATTCAGTTTCCCTTTTAAAATCCTGCCAACCATGTTAGTCAAGTTGTCAAGTTTTAGCAGGATATAATGATCATTATCTTCACTAACATTTATATGTATTTTACATTTTAACAGGCTAGTTGTTTTGAGGTAGACGTAAAAAAATATTAACTATTATGTTTACATGAACTACAATGGTTACAGAATAGATTCTTCCTTCTAGTTTTGCATGGTCAGTAGAACACTGACCTTGCAGACAGTCCAGTAGCTGAGATTCCATGAGAGTCCTTTGTGAAAGGCAGTTTCTTGTTAGATTGGAATGACTATTACCATATACAAGGCATTCAATTCTTTGCAGGAATTATTAGAGGCTTAGCATTGAGAGGGCCCCTAAGTAGCTGGAGGGGTGTAAGCTTCTTCCCCGAGTCAAGGCCGACATAAAGCTCAGAGCCCCAGTTCCATTCAGTGAAAATGTACATGTCAGCAGGGAAACACCATGATCCCGTTCTTCTCAATACTAAATGATCACATTCTTTCTTCTCTTCGTTCTTTCATTCATGTAACACCCCCCCCACACACACACACACACACCCTTTATGCCAAAGAAAAATCACAAAAAGTACTAACAATAGTTGACAGAAAGCATGAATCAGCAGACAATTCCTAAAGTATGGAAGAAGCTGAACGTCTGTATAGTAATGACGTTCTACACAATTCCAAACCCTTGGACTTGGGCGTAGGGGAAGTTGGGGGGGGGGGGGGCTTTGATCCTTGGGAAAGCTGCAAATGGCAGTACTGCAGAATACCTCTGTGTCTCCAGACGGCCTGATTTGGGAACGCCGTGAAATCTGTGGCACCTCTCCTGGCTTCCTGGCTGAATGGCTGCCATATCTTGTGATGGACTGAGGCAGGAGAGAGAGGCAGCCAGCGATGAATACGGCTTAATCTTTACCCAGGCCACATGTGTGTGCATGATAACATGGTTGCTTTCTTCCTTTGCAGGGTTATTCACTGGCGCTTGCCAGGTTAGCTGCATCATACAGCCATGTTTTGTTGCGATATTTGCCTTGTGCTAAAAAGAACTATTGCACCTTAGGAGGGGACTAATGCATGTTTTTGGAATTGCCTGTAATTCCTGACACATTTCGAGAGACAGATAGGGTCTTATGGCGACTGACAATATGTAAAAGCATCGACATATGGCCTGTTTTTGGTTCTAATATTTAATTTGTAAGAACCATGCTTACGCAGAAGATGGGGGTTGTTTTTTTTTGCAGAAACTAAGGTGCCAGAAAAATCATTTTGATTTACTTAAACAGACACCCTAAGTGGGACATTAGGTGTTCAAACATAAAAATGCCCTGAGTGTAAGATTCTAATGAGATGGAGTATAAAGCTTTCTGAATGAGCAAAATGGCAGTGTTAACATCAGAATCAAATGTTGTCATAAAATGTATGTGTGTGTGTGTGTGTCTGTCTGTCTGTCTTAGTTTACATGTCCATAAACACTCCATAAATACAATAACACAATGTACATGTCAGCTTTGTATAAATCTAAGTCCACATTTCCGAGGCTACAACATCATTTCCTCCCTCCGCCTTATAAAACAAAGTCATTCATTATGATTGCATCATCATAAATGATTTTATAACATCTGCTTGTCAATAATTATCGTACAATTTACCTCGCCCTCTGACCCAAGGTTTGGATGAACCCCAGGTGTATGGCACCGTCAGGCTAATGAGTATTGTGGCGCTAGTACATTGTCCCCACGTCACTGCACACTGGTATACAGTACCTCTGGCACTTCAATTAAAACACAGTGCAGGCCTTAATATTAGAAGAAAATTAAGAATCAGGCACTAATTGATAGCATTGGATTCAAGAGCAAGCCTATAAACAAATGGCAAGGATATTTGATCAAATATTGTGGACTTTATGCTCATCACAGGAATGTAGAGTGGGATAATGATGTCTGTGTTTCTTCACAAGGAGAAAGTATATACTGCTGTGCATTTCCTTAAAAAAAGAAGAAAACAAAAAGAAACCTCATTCTGTCAGCGCTTACTGGATGTAGGATTGTATTAACTTATCGCAATGTACTGAATGTTAGGGTTTGGCTACTTTTTCCAAAACCTTTGAAACATATTTCTGCCTCTTTATGCTTGCTTTTTAAAACAATGTATTGTAACAATGTATGCTTAGCTATTGCAGAACATGTCAATCTATTAACCCCGTAGGTTTGTCATCATACAGTAATGTTGCTGTTTTAGACACTACTGCAATGTCAGATGCAGATCTAATTGAAAAGTTAATTATCTTTTTGAATTCATCAGCTGTCATTTTGGCAGATTAGATTCTACCACAGTCCCCTGGGACTAACTTTATTTCAGTCTTAATGGCTCGGGACGTTCCATTCTGCTGTGTGGGAACATTTGGCCATTGAAAATGTAAACTATTGTTTATTAAAGTCAAATCAAGAGAACTATATCCAGAATGTAATTTCCTGTATGAATACCTCTCAATACGAATGTGGTACAGTGGCACACCACCTTGCACTGTCACCTCACAGAAATCCTGGAGCACTGTTCGGTGCTCAGGGAATCTTATCTGTGTTGAGATTGCATGTTCTCCCCATGCTCACATAGACAGTAGATCTTGAAGTAGATCCTCAATATCAAACCCATGCAGAGCAGATTGCTCTCCTGTCCCTGGCAAGGACATGGGTAAGCACTTGGACTTGGCCCCCAGTCACTTTGACATTGCTTATTTACAAATTAGTCATTTTAGCAGACGCTCTTATCCAGAGCGACTTACAGTAAGTACAGAGGCAAGTAGGGTGAAGTGCCTTGCTCAAGGACACAACATCATTTAGCACGGCCGGGAATCAAACCAGCAACCTTCTGATTAATAGCCCAATTCCCTAACCGCTCAGCAATCTGACCCCCGTATTCTGCATGTGTTGGTGTCGCTGCTTCCAGTAAAGTGTTTCTCACTTTGCATGACCAATAAGACAATACTTTATTCATCCATTTTCATACATTTCATAAATGTTCTAAAATCTAAAGTGCAACTTGTATAATCAAACTTTGTCATTGTCGTTCCTTTCCTCTTGAGGTCCCCTCAGTTTCTCTGGTGCTCAATCACATATTATTTTGTTGACTGCACCCAAAACATAACTGTAAATGACTCACAAAACAAAACAAATCCCCGGGAGACTGCAAACCTTATCTTAAACACTCTGTAAAGTAAATGGGTTCTCACACTGTGTATCTGACATACGTTGCTTTCAAAAATGTGGCCTGAGTTTTTTTTTTTCCAGGAACAAAGGCCTAATGTTTCTTTCCTGTCTGGAATTGATAACTGTCTAAGTGTTAAAGTCAATGGATGTTTTTCAAATAGCCATCACATCGGGAATACTGTGTACCATTGTGCCCCCCTACAATATCAGCTCACAGGCCAGGGCTTTTCCAAATTCTCTCTATTCTTCTCCTTCAAACCATTCAACTCAATATGTTGTCCTGACAAATTCAGTGTGTTATCATTCCCCTCCATATTTATCTCACAAGCCCTACAGTGGTCACATGGTACTTCCTGGGGGTCAGCATCTACTTAATTGATTCTTCTCCTTCCATCCTACTGTATGAAGCCACTTGTGCTCACCATGGGAACTGCTAATTGGTTCTCCCCGATGAAAACTTGGAGAATCTGGGCAGATCAGCCTTGCAGTGTCTCCGTCGTGTCCAGAGGGACAGTGGCTGATAAAAGATTCACTTCATCATACTACTTGCTCTCCGCTTGCTAAGTCTCAAGTGTGGAACAAGGGATTGGTTTCCATATTGTATTATCTTTCAATACATCTTATGATCTTGTTTTTGTCAGAAAGAGCACACTACGGTCACCTAGTAATCATATCAGTTCCACATGATTTCTGATCGTATTTGCCAGTAAGAGACAGTTTTGGCGCAGCAAAGTCAGAGCAGCGTCAAGCAAAATGGGGACATACCCCTCTTGCAGTGTAAACATATTTTACTGTAACAGCCAATTAACAACTAGCTGCATGGCGTCAATCTGGAGTATGACCTGGCCATTTCGTATCTTTGCCCCTATTGGCCAACCAACCCTACCTGTGCCTTTACATGGAATTTAAGAAAAGAAAAAAGATTTTCGCTGGAACATTGTCATTTGCAATCTCTACCTTGCATGTGAAATGCTAAAACAGTACAGATCTTTTTTCCACCTGAAACAACTAAAAAACCTTTAATTGTGCTTAGGTCTTTTAACTGCCTCCACATCAAGAACAAGAACAAAAGAGCAATAAATCTATGTCATTTTATAAAGTTCACCCAGTGATATCCCTAATATCTTAGTCAGAAACATATCCATAAATGAGTCTCAGTACTAAGTTGATGTACACACAGAGATATAATTAAGAATTTACAGTAAGTCGATTCATATCCAAAGTAACCGTTCTGCAAGTGAGAATGATAAACCCACACATTGTTTATGACTAATAAAAACAGCTTTGGACACATACTTTTGCTTTCATTTAAACTGTTGTGGCTGTATTTTTTGTCAAAAACGTGAATTTACCTGAAGCAATTTATATATTTTTTTTGCAAGAGGGAAGTGTGAAACCTAAAAGAAATGAACTGAGATCAAAACCACAATCTTCTTGTTTAACAACTTAAAGACCTGAGATGGAGATGTGACTTTTTATTCATGCACAGTTACTGTGTGGAGAACAAATTGTTCTCACACAGTTTAATTTGGAGAAATGACTTGCAAGATAACTTGTCAGTCATCTCTACATAGCATGTATCCATTCATGAAATGTGCTGCTATAAAATGCAGTTGTAAGTGAATCCATTGATAAGTGTATGCAAATACAGCAGTTAGTGAACTGTATTAGTATAGATAAGAATCACTATGAACCTCTCAGTCCAGTAAGGTTTAAGGGTTAAATCGAGTTATCTGTTCTGATTAAGGAGTGTGTACAGGATACTGCACCACCACTGAGACAGCCCTGGGTGTCAATAGGGCTAATTAGCTCATTACACCAGGTATTTAACTGTGCCATAATCATTCCATGTCACCACTTACACCCTTGCAGAGCACCGTGGCTCTGAAGAATGAACACATTGCAACCTCTGAAATGATCTAAAATATTGAACAGCCCAGATGATTTGACAGGAGGTTGTACTGGGGACAAAATAACTGACAAAGTGGTTGGTTTAAAATAAGTCAGACAGATTTTCTTTAATGTTGCTGCACTGCACTTGTATTATGTAAATGATGTGAAACTACAGCCATCTAAATATGATGCTTTAAGAAAAGTCTATATTTTATGACTCCATGTTCTTTTTAATAACAAAACCCCTTGCTAAATCAATCAGTTTGATTAACTTTTTTTTGTCAATTGCAGAACAGGTCTCTGTGAAATAATGAATTGCCCTTTACCGCTCAAATTCTGCTATTCCATCAGATGATTATGCTTTCATAGACAGTGTTTAGTTGGAGGGGGAGACAGGAAGACTTCAGGCCCTGAGTGCTGGCATGGTGTTGACCATGCCAATGCTCTCTATGTAAGGAATGTGTGGCAAAGTTTACTGCTGGCATCTTGAGATGGGCAGTCGGTCCAGTCCAAACATGCCACACAGTTACACGCGCGCACACTCAGCAACAACCCCATGCTGAGCAGTGATAGGCAGAGGACGATGGATGGGGGCTCCTTATCATGGCCAATCCAGATGAACAAAAGACACGCTTCCCCAGCACCCCAGACCCACTCTCTACATTTTTTGGCCACCATTAGCTGTATTTGAGCTGCAGCAGTCCTAAGGCTAGGCGGCTGCCACTGCCAAGGCATACCCATGATTTGCTCCATCTCTCAGAGCTACAAGGCCTCTGGGCTTACTGGCCCATGGAGACTTAAGCTCCGACCTCCCTAGGGGCTCTCGGCCAACCCAGGCGCTTGGCATGGACTAACCACCGAAAGGAGCCATCCAGGAGCAATGGATGGCTATGATATGCTTCCACCGGGGGCCATTTCTGTCACGCAGGATTGGGATGAAGAGAATGTGTTTTGCTAGAGGTGGGCTGATGGGGAGAGAATTGTGCTCGGATTTCTTAACTTAGCCTTTACATCCCAACCATGTGATTTTACGGTGACAAGTTTGCGGAATAAAATAAATCAATTCAATTTGGCTCAATCCTTTATTTACCCTAAACATGAAACAATGTATAGAAACTACAGACAAGACCTGGTTTAGTCAGAACTGTTTATTTGAATGTTACAAGGATTTTAGCTTTATAATACTGTGGGTAAATGTATTATATACTGTATAATACATTCACAAGTCCTGCGACGATTCCAGCTAGAGCCCCCCACATTGTTTAGAACTGTTCTATCCTTAAAATGCATGAAACACAAATACAATAGAAATGCATTAACTAAATAATTTCTCTTCTGAACAGTTGAGAACAGTTTTCTAGGTGCTTAACCTAGTTTGCTTAGTTTGATAGGTTATTGTCCTGTCAGTCGTGTGTGCAAATAATACTTTCATCTAAATGAATTAAACGACTGACTGAAAAAAAACATATTCTGCATAGTTGCTCTATTACTGTAGTGCCTACATTCTCCTGTGTGAGATGTATGACCCATACAGACATCATTATGGCATGTTTTTCTGCATTTCAATAAGACTGTCATACGGTGACAAAATAATTCAAAAGAGACCAAGCACCAAGCAGACATGCAAGGGGTTAAGAGCACACTGATGAAGGATTACAGTAATTTTTAATTTAGACGTGTTGTTATTTTAATTGCTCTGACTGCTTTGCCTTGATGGTTTTGATTTATATCACCAGGAAGTGTTTGTGAACAAGACGCATACCACGATTCATCTGCAAAATAATCCAATCATTACTAGCTAATGACAGGGAGCTGAAAAATGAGCTGGGTGCTTCATCAGTTCCCCAGCATGCATTGGGGCCCCATAGACACGAAAGATCGGAGGCCCCACCTGTCACGCCGTTGCAGTAATTGCATTGTGGCTTGTCTTTCTCACTCTCTCCCCATCGCCATCCTCTACCATTCAGCTGCACAGACAATACTGGTCTTAATGAAGCCGTCTGACGAGGTGGCAATTATAGACTTCTGTCACTGTCACCGGGGGCAACCCGTAAAGGGGGAGGGGCATGCACACCCCCGAGGGCTTCTCCACACCCCCTTCATTACGTTTATAAGAAGGAAACTAAGCTGCTGTCAAAAGCAACTTGTGAATACTGGAGGATTACAATTTACTGTACAGGTGATTGTGAAAACTAATACAATGGTTTGTGGAGATGGACAATGGGGGGTGTTTACCCACAGTGGAAAACTTTGTTTGTTACTGAGGTACATTGATGCATGTATGACAATGTATATATCATGCAAATGTCATAGGCAATACACTAAGAACTCTTGATTTAATACTTAATGTAGTTTTTGTTGTTTTTGTTTTAATGTATTGATGTTTAGCTCTTAATTGACCTCAGAAAGCACACACAAAATCAAACTGTCTGAATCCAATTTGGCAATGTATTGGACATGCTATGTTCAAGTTCAAGTCTTTTATTTGTCAGGTACACAGAACAACAGGTGAGACTGGGCACTGAAATTCTTAAGACAAGACAACGCAAGCACCTGGCATAACATGACATTTAAGTACACAGAACATAATTTACATCTATGCTGAGCTTAAATAAGTGAAACTTCCTAAATATACAGATAGCAATAAATAATCGACTATACTAACCCTAAATGCACATAACACCTATAACAACCCTATAACCTATTCTAACCTAGGTGGAGTACAGTACAATAGTGCAAAATTGCAGATCAGTGACTATGTCAATGACCATACAGGAGCCTGATGGCGAAGTACAGTGAGGTGCTAGGTTTTTGCGGAGCTCTCGTCGGCGCAGCCATCTCTAGGCGCACCGGAAGATTCCGGTGGATCTATGGATGAAGTAATTAAACACTCACAATTGTACAGTACATCTAACCCTCTCCAGATGGTTGTTTAACATTGATATAACATTTTTTACTTTATTTCTCTATTTGGACAAATGTTAATTGAATCAGGTTCTAAATGCTACGCTCAAGTGTTTTGATGGCTCTAATGAGGCTGACACTACCAGTGCGTTCACAAAGCTGTTCACTCACTCTCCTGCCATCCTGCACACTCTCACACTGATGTACGTGGGCATGCACCTACACACACGGACACACAGACACACACCTCCTGCTACCTATAACCCCTGATTGGCTCCAACACAGGTGTGCCTCAGTGTCTAAAGATGTTGCTATGGATACATCATGCCTTTGACTCCTACTGTATATAATTATGTTGAATAACTTGATAAGGTTTCTCAACACATCAAAATAATGAAAATATATTCAAAGATCCATTCCTTTTGTTTATTTCCATACACAGATAAATCAGGATGCCTGCATCAGGACTTACTGTAACAGATATTTTCTATAGCATTACATATTGAACTTCATGTTTCAAGTACAACTTGAATAAATTACTGAGGAACTAAGGGAGACCTCATTAGTTTGAATTACCAGTGACCCAATAACATAGGAGGGCATATTACCTTCTGCCTTGTCAGGACTCCTCATTTGGGTTGGAGATAGAAAGACCATTGTTTGGAATCTGTATGCCCTTGATTTAGTCTTGTTTGCTGGGCATGTTGTAATGAGTTCACTATTAGATGACTTCAAACTGAGATGCTGGGGGAAAAGAAAGTTCAAATTCAAACGGGAGCTCACTGTACTCTCCAGTTACTTTTCAAACTTTTTGGTTTACTTGTTATTGTGCACGTCTACAATGTACTGTACGGATACATGGATTTGAATTCATCTGACAATGATGTTGTGATGGCTATCCAGAAGTTAAAGGGTAAAATGAGTGGTACTGAATCCCTTTGTAAACCTCCCTCTGCAGTCACTCTCAATGCACAGCTTTTGAAATTGTGAAAAATAGAGAAAATCCAGAAGGTTTATATATTTTATGGATTTGCAGAAAGTTGTATTTGAGGTTGGACAAAACTTTAATTTTCATACAGTCACAAAAAACTCAAATTCCCACAATGCTCACCTATCCATACATGACACTTACTGGAAATAATAACACATTTGTTGAAAGTGAATGTCTTAATACAAAGAAATGTTGTGAGGGTTGCAGTGGCAGGCTCCTGCGATCTAATGTATGATAATCATTAATTATGGTATTAATTCATCACACCTGTTGTGGCATCCCTGCTTTATACAAGTCTGCAAGGGATTCTTATCCACTGTAGGGATAGTGACAAAGACCAGTAGGCACACAAGCAGAACGTTTTTGTTTTTGTGCACCATGATGTTGCATTTCATACTCCAAAGTAATTGAAGCTAATTTTGTGTACCTGTTACTTGAGATCATATTTTGTGTAAATATGCTAACTTAAAATGTGGGTCTGTAATCCAGCAAGAAGGTCATGGTTTCAATCCCTATATGGGGCTTGTTGGTGCTCAGATGGGCTACATTTCCGCTGGGAGTTTGCATGTTCACCCCGTGCTAACATGGGTTCCCTCCACAAAAAGACCCCAAATAAAAGAAAACATGCAGAACCGATTGCTTTCCTGCCCATGTCCCTCACCCATATCCTTGGCCAGGACATGGGTGAGCACTTGGACTAGGCCCCCAGGGGCTGCTGATGTAGCTGCCCTGGGAGGAAGGACAGCAGGAAGGAACAAAGGCAGATGCTAATATCTCTGGTGAATGTGTGTATGTGTGTTGTTCACCGCTCCCTGTACGCCCGTGTGTGTGTGTTCACATTGTGAGATTAATACAATAAAGGATTTTTTCGATCCTATTTTCTCTCTACATGGTATTGTTTTGATAACCAGCAGTGCCTGAGTTAATCTCTATACAGGCCAGTGACCAGTGCAGAATTCCCTCAACTAATGATTGCCACAAGTTATTGATACTGTATACCACACTATCACAAATATATAATTCACAAATAGACATGTTAGTCACTTGAATAAACCATGAAGTTCACAATTGGGCATGGGAGGAAGTTGAGTATAATAGGTACCATTAATAATGTGTAGCCAAGTGTGACACTATCCCTCTGTGACTCCTCTTCATGTGGTTGTATCCCTATCAGGAATTCAGTTGTGTGAGTTTGGATCAGTCTAATCACATTTGTTCAATTAAGCACAGCTAATATCTTTCCTGGATATTTGGTGTCTTGCTGTGATGGGGAGAGTGGTGTTGAGATGCATGTCAAACACAGAGAGGAGTACTGGAGGGTCTCTGAAGGCTCTGCATCGAGAAACAGGCAGAATGGTGAGGTTAGACAAGGCTCAGTACGAGTTAACGAACAGGGAAACTGGAATTTGGTAGGAATTCCCCCTTTTCTAATTAGTGGCCGACAGAGTTATGAGATTATATCACGTTGCTCTGTTTCATCCATCTGTTTCTTAAAATGTAACATCAGTGGGATTCTCTTTGCTTCACACCTAGGTTTGGGTATGAAATGATTGAGAATTACCTGTATAGTCAAACCTTTTCTAAGTGGTAAAAAGACACTTTAAGTGTCTACTCATACCTTTCCAGTAACTAGTGTCTAATCACCATTGCTGACCTTCAGCAGGCATTAGCGGGCAAGCACACAAACATAAGAACCAGACATGATAAAGAACCTTTAAACAGTGTTTAACCAGACTGTCTGACATTCCATTAGTGCTACAGGCGTGTGATCTATTCACAGGCCGTGGTAGGTCAACCAGTTGTTTTGATTGATTCTCATCTCCAGAGCCCTCATCAATGGACCAGAGCATCGTCAGATATAGATATATATCTTTTCATTCACACCTCCTGTCAGAAACAGCCCTCACTTATTTAGTGGGTGTTTGTATTTGATTGGATCTATCTCTTGGGGTTCAAAACCTAAAATAAGCGCAAACAGTTCAGCTTCCAATTAAACCTAATTGTAACCCTAACCCTACTTTGAATTCTAAAAGTGAAATGCAGGGAATTAACTCAGTAAGAAAGTCATCTAAAAAAACAAATGAAAACCATTAAGTAGACAAGTGCTAGTTTGGATTTCTGAGGAATGCTTGTTAATCTTATAAGGTGAGCTGGTGATTATACATTTATGTATAAGTGAAGCAAACAGCAACGGCCACTGCAAAGAAAAAACTATAAAAGACACATTCCAGATTTAGATGAGATGTCTGACTTGTAGCCCTTTGGCATCTTTTTGGGGGGACAAATTACCCTGCCGTAGTCTTTACTCTGTTATTAAAATATACCCACTTGATGGAAATGGAACTATGTCTATCCTTCAAGTTTCTTGGTTGGAAACATTAATTCTGGGGTGTGGAACAGTTTTCAAAGCACCGTTTATTATACCTTGAAAAAGTACAAATGATTTAGACGTTTTATGGCAAGTGGCAAAAAGAGTATGATCAAGGTAGACTGTGAGGTGTTCACATTTCACACTTCTGTTGTTTCCAGACCAAATTCCTCACCCGTGTACTCCTCACCTTGGTTGAATCATCTCTGCAATATAAAATATCTATACAGTTATCTCCACTGTGACAACTGTTACTATTATTATTATATTTTAAAGTGTACAACCCTCTGGGAGCTGGAAGAATAAAATGTTTGTTTGAACTGACAAAATCCCATCCAAATGTCTCTACAGAAATTGTGAAAAAGTTGCCTTTTACTTGTTATATCCTGTCAAGATATCTACATGTTGCATGAGGATATCAGTCCCTCCTGTGGCCAAACTGGGAACAACACTGAGATCCATTTGCTGGAGAACACATTGGGCACATACTTGTTGTCTGTGCACATTTGTTACCAACACCAAACTGAAGCACTGGTTTGCAAAGGCAACCGTAACTTCAGTCTCTCATGAGAATGCAAGAAACTGTACTGAAGTGAATCATTTGTAGAAACAGATTTTTGTTATGTAGCTTTCGGATGTAACTCATTATGAAACAAGCATGGCTTTTGTGGATTCCCAGAACCACAATAAGATAACTTTTCGGAGAAGTATTCTGGTTGTGCTTTACAATAAAGGCTAGTGATATATACTACAGCATGCACACCATAGAAAAAAATAAACTGTCCAATTTGCAGATAATAAAATAAAATACTAATTATGTGAAATTAATATATTGTTTTGGGTTGTTCAGGGATGCTCAACGAACATTACAATATGTGCTTTTTATTTTTTACATATAAGGAGTCTGGCATGATTCAATGGTGCAATTGTGGATGGGTTTACTTGTTTAAGTAAAGCAGTACATTATCATCTGTCCAGATGCAAGCTCAATTAGATTTAATTACACACAAATGCACACAACAGAAAGAGAACGCGAGAGAGAAAGAGCAAGACACAGAGAAGAAAGAGGGATTGTGAATATCCATATCCCTATTTTTGGTGTGAACAAAATGCACAAACTATCTTTGTTTCAAAATATCCCCTCTTTAGAGGACCACAATAAACTATTTTCTGTCAGTAGTTTGCATCTCAATATAATCTGGCAGCACTTATTGATAAAACCTTCTCAAGGTTTACGATTTATTAAATACATTACACATGTAGACATGATAAGCTTGACCACCACTGCATGAGCTAATTACATGAGGCTATGTAACACATCAATAGCTGCCAGTGAATAGTGACAACCTGTAGACTAAATAAATGTATTTGGCCAGAGTTTTACAGAAATATGCACGGGTGAACGTCAAAGAATACAGTAGTTAGATATTTATTTTGGAAAAGTAAATTAATCAGGCGAATCTCTTTTCTTGAGAACTTTTAGAAAAATAATTTCAGAATTATATGTATAGGTGTCTTTCAAGGGTGAAATTGAAACGTATATATTTAAACCTATCTATAAGTAAATAATAATGAAGGAATTTTTCATACCAAGGTTAAAGTTTACTTCGACTATGCAGTCTGTATGCACAATTGTCGGTCCCACAACAGCTTGACCTCGAGAGAAACAGCTTAGAACAGTTTATAAATATATCGGGTTTGCTTTCAAATATGTATTTTTTTCATAAAAATTATTTCTGATTACTTGTTCAATTCAATTGTTTTCACATGGATCTCCTTAGCACGTAAATCAATAAAATGGATCCGTAAGGGTCACTTTTTCAAAGTTTGGTAAACTTCTTAAAAGGTCTGTATGTAGGCTAGTTGGCACTGTATACTGTAGGCTGATTGAGCACCTGCGGCAACGATTACCCATATGAATGCGTGTTCTTGTCAGGAGTGAGACAAGATAATTGTCAGTTTGCCAGAATCCATTGTTAAAATAAGAAGCTGTGTGTACCCTCACAGAACATCATCATGCACACAGTTTTTTATTTTACCGGTCTATTTTTCTTGACATGCAAACATGTGGCGTGTAAATATGAAAATGGATGAGCGTGAACACTCTCCTGGCAGTCGACTTCTCTCTTCTCCGCTGGAGCTCCCAGGAGAGCGCGCAGGGAGAAGAGCGTTATAAAAACCAAAGTGGGGCACGAGACAAGCTGCGCCACAGCTGGCAAATCATCGATTTGAGCATCAGAAACGGGGAGGGGCGGTTCTTTTACCTGACACCCCTCTCAAAGAAACCTTCCTCCTCCCATCCCGCTACTCTACTCAACCCCACTCCCGCAGCACACGTTACTCTTGCGCTCTGTCCAATCTCTCCGAAGTTCAGCCTTGTGCCGTTTTTCCGAGTGCGTTTTTGTCAACTCCCGTATCCCTCTCAACATTCGGACTTGTCCTTTAGCAGTTGTGGATCTCTGAAGGTGGAGCAGAGTCTACTAGAATTCTGAACTTTTGATGGAAAACAAGAGGCTGCCCGTTGACTGCTAACTTTGAAGGTATTGTCACATTTTATTAAAAATTCTGTATTTTGGTCACAGTTCAAACACCTGCTATGTAAGATGTTGTGAGCATCTATGTCATTTGATAATCCGTTCCAAAGTTTGAGTTTATTCAAGGTTAGACTACGATTTATTATCATTTAAAACCCACTTCTCATATCGTTAAAGGTTAACAGTGACCAAGTTACCCAGGATTACATTTTCTAAAATATAATTGAATAAGCTGTCCTAATATTTGTTTCACTTTTGACTCTGTTCAAGAACTCGGAATATAAACTTGCATGAATGCGCACTTGTGTAAATCACACGAGGTTTAACATAATCAGATTAAAAATAATCAAACAACTATTTTATTGTGCATTTTGACTCAGGACAAGTCAGGTCACTAAACTGCTGCAGTCCGATCATCTATGATAAACTGTTGTATTGAAGAGAGGGTATATTCTACAACGATATATATTTTAAGTAGAATATTAAGCAAATCCAGACAGTGCTCAAAGGACTTTTAGGATTGCCGAACCTATCTTTCTGTGGATGGTTTGCATATTTTTTTGTATTTATCATCTCAGTTTGCAATGCGTGTTCCTCACGCAAAAAGTTGAGGGATAGCACCAGGCCCAGCAACACTACTATCCTTAGGGTTGCTTTAATAAGTAGAATAATGTTGTAGCCTAATTCCAACATGGCAAGCAACATTTTACATGAAGAAAAACACATTTCACAACATGATCTTCATTAGTATTCAATCAGCTGGCTGTCTTTGAACACAATTTAGTCATAGAATGGTTTATTCCCTCTGCTATGCTGTTAACTACCCTAAAGTAGTTCCCTTTTTCTTTGTATTGAAATGATTTCTTTACAAGGATTTCCATCTCATGACAATGAAACTTAGAAATAAGTATTGCAGCCACAAAACATTCAATATGGTATTATGCAAGTATAACAAAAAGAAAGATCAATGCAAGACAAAGTCACATTGGTCCTTTTACTGTATGCGATGCTAGACATTTCCAGTAATAAGCAGGTGTGTTTCTGTGTGTGTATGTGTGTCTGTGACAGAGAGAGAGAGAGAGAGAGAGAGAGAGAGAGAGAGAGAGAGAGAGAGAGAGAGAGAGAGAGAGAGAGAGAAAAAGAAAATAAGAAAGAAGGAAAGAAAGAAAGAGAGAGACAGAGAGAGAGGCTGAGTGTTAGGACCGTTATGGAAAGAAATACTGTACTATTGTGAGATTGCATGGGCAATAGTCTGTTGTGATTTTTGGTATGGTTCACATTCCTCAGGATCTCTTAGATTCCACACATGCCATAATCACCAGCATTGCCCCGAGCTTAGAGCAGTTTAAGATAGACAGATATCACTTTCAGACCAACAAGCTGACTTTTTGCCAGTACCCAGATCCACTCACGAAAACACAGTTTTGTTAATTATAAAAGATGTAAAAACCTAATACCAAAAATAAGATAAATAGCATGCAAAGGAATCAACAATAAAACATATTGTAACTGTTACTATTGATGCAAATTTTAAGGGAACTTTAAACTAAAATGTGAGAAGTCTAAAAGTTACAGTGCAACAATATCTCAAGATGTACTGTTTATTAAGAGTATTACAACATACCGTTTTTAATTGGTTTAGTAGATTGGTGAGTTGTTTTTAGACATGGTTTTTGCCTACCATCAATATGAAGGTTTAGAGCCATTTTTGAGGTCACTGTGACACGAGCAAGATAACTTTGTTGTATTAGGGTAGATTATATCTCTTCAAATCTGTAACAGTTTCAGGTGTTGTGGTTTATCTGGTCAGTGTTTCTCAGCGCAGTCACTGACTTTTTCCTGTCTGAGATCATGCCGCTTCTTGTAAGTCCTGCTCAAGATGAAAGACATACAAGCACTCTCAGTATTACTACGTAATACAATCAGTCTCAGCACTCGGCAGTTTTGAAAGTAGAACACACACACCTACCCCTTGATACTTTACCTAAATGTCTTCATCTAACCTCGTTTGATAGGAATGGCAGTCAGCGGATTTGGAGCACAGTAGCACTGTAGACATACTTAACAGGACACACAGATGCATGAGTAATGCCTCTATAAAAGTACATCATGGAGGCACAGCAGGATCGAATTGTTTAACGTAAATGTACATTCTTTGCAGATTTCTGACAATGTAATAATTGTCATTCTGCAATAACTTTTTCAGAAAACATCTTAAAACTTTGAGTAGCAGGTTTAAATATCTAAATAATCTCATTTTCTCTGTGGTTTAAGTCAGATGTTCTTTTCAGGGCACCACATTGAAAGTAGTGCAAGTCTTGTTATTGGTTTGCTTTGTAATAGCAGGAAATGAATGTTGGAGAGCAGTTAGAAGCACACCTAGGTAATCTCCCCTCTCCTCTCCTCTCTCCTCTTCTCCTCACCTACTCGATCCTGGTGGCACTTTTTCATCACGTCTCCCTTAATTGGCACTTCATTTGTCAGGTTGCTGGCGCATACGGCATGAGACACCAAGGGACCGGAAGCATGGCAGACTCAGTTAAATGTGTAGTTGCTCCTTTCACATAGTGTCGAAGCCAGGTGCAGAGCATGACTGTGTACAATACTCCGACTGTAACTGTAAGTCCTAACAGTAGTGAATGAATAATCAGGGAAGATAATACACAGTTTAAAAGACAATGGTAAGCAATATGTAGTAAATGACAGGAGAAAAACAACAACTACGACTTGTACCCTGACCCTAAGAGACCAATTAGTCTGTTCCGAACCTCATGGAGTAAGTCTATTTTGTGGTACATGGGCAGAGCGCTTTTTAGAACTGATCATGTAGGTTCAATGCCACTGACTTTACAAACGAAACAATTCAGGCTGACTTTTTATTTTTTTAGATATAATTTGGGCCTTATGGACAGAGACAGTTACAGAGAGACTGGAAATGTATGGGAGATAGGGGAAGACATACAGAAATGGCCCGTGCCAGAATCAAACCCGTCCGTTGTGTCAGGGTCTCAGCTCAAATTGTATGCTCTCTACCTGAGGAACCACTGGAGTGATCCAATCTGACTTTTTTTAGTAGTTGGTTGTTCAAAGAAATAATATGTTGTCAATGCTCAACTATTAATACCTCAAGAATTTTGCAGCTGTCTTCAGCTTTGGGCGTAACAAAGATTGGTGGCTTATCATTTCACAAATACCTCCAACGAAGACATAAATGTTGAAAATTCATATCATCAGGTTTTGTCTAAGTTGAGTGTACGGAGATGGGTTTTGTCTTGTACTGCTGAGACTGATAAGTAGGCTAAAACCATTAATCGTCGTCTTGATAATTAACACTGAAGCCAAATAACACCTCAGCAAACAGTGAAATTATACTTGTGGTAAGAAAAGGAGTAAATACCTGTTTAGCTGCCAGCAAATGCATTTATTAGACTGTCGCCAGTAAATAAGAGGCCTGTCTCGTTTTTTATGCGTAGCTATTCCACCCTCCCTTAAAATAGTACTGTTATGATTGCTAATAGAGAAGAAAGTTAACTATAAAGACACATTTTTTTGATGACATGTTGCAACCAGTTTGGGAAAAAAAAGTTGTCTTAATAGGGATTGTTTGCACATTCCAGGGCTCAGTGTCAAACACATAACCAAAAACAGGCTCCTGAGAATTACAGACATACCACCCTGGGTGCATACTTGTGTGAGACTCTGGATTTTTTTGTCGTTATCAGTAAACTTTCTTTTAAAAAAGAGCAGCTTTGTTGCCCCAGCATGTTATACAGCATTTATTCTGGCATATGCTTTACATACTGTTAATACAGATTCCTTGGCTTAGCGATAAAAGCGTTGCATTGTTTTTGGTTTCCATGATCAGCATCGTTCACAGAAAGGGTTGGCATGTCCTTGTGGAGAGATAAATAACCAAAGTCCGTCATGTCGATTCTGTCACGGTTTGGCAAATAGATTTTGTAATGTAAGAATAGCAATCCCTAGCATGTTTGATGGTAGCATATCAAATAAAAAATGTAATACATGCATGCTTATACCTTTAACTTTTTGTGATTCAAATCACATTCTTTCGGGCCTACATATGTTTTGATTTCTTGAAAAAGTAATTGTCTTTTATTTCTATGCTTGTCATTATCCGATCTGTGTAGGTTTTCCTGAATCCTTTGTTCATATAATGCAACAAAAAAAGAGGAGCGAGTGCTTTGGAGGAATGCGCATCCTGCTAAGATCAGGTTGTTAATACCCACCCACATACTCCGATTAAACAATTTAAATAGATACTGTATTCTCTTTTACACACACACACACACACACACACACACACACACACACACACACAAACTCAAACAGTCCTCTTATCAAATGTTTTGTACACGTCAGATGGATCATACATCCTTTGACAAGGGATTAAATGTGCAAAGAAAAATATGTAGATAAACTGCATCTATAAGTCTGTACCCCTTTTTCAAAGCTCCCATCTATGCCTACACAATGCTCGGTTGGCTTACGATTCTAGTATGCCCTTCTCACTAGTTTATCTGACTACTACAGTAGCATAATCTCTGTTAGCCACTCTCATTAACTTCATACTCTTTCTGTCTGATGTGCTACCCTCGGACTAGTTCTGGTAGTAAACTAGTTACCCCCAGCCCCACTGCTAAACACATCGCAGAACATCCTCAACCTCTCCTCTCTTCCAGTGTAATAACACAAAGAGGGTACAAAGCCATCTTCAGTGTTCTCTCTCTCACAAATACACAACCCCGTCTTTCTAACTCTATTAATGGTTGATATGTTGCAATCCACGAGGCAGAAATTAGAGTTCTAATTATTCAGTCATGGGATGAGTGGCCAAAGCAACCAGTGACAGAAAAGTCATTTCTAAAGGGCCCTGCTGCAACTGATGCTAGTTGATTGTTCTATGACTAATTTGTTTTTGTAATTTGATAAAAGCAAGAGGGGATAACAGGCAAGGAGTTGATAAGAGGCCATCTCAGAAACCCCAGGATGCAATAATTATCTTTGAATCATTAATACAAGTTCCTGTGGGCAAACTGAAACTAGTCTTTGTCGCGTTAATCATGCCCGACTTCAACATGGCCCCACTGCTGCAGCAAAGGCTTTGGTGGCAACTTGGGTCAGTGACATCGACCCCATAAACGAAGGCCTCAAAACGATCGTCAAGCCAGTACCATCTCTTGATCGGAAATGTGTGTTTGTGAGGGTGCACGTTTGAAGAATGAGTTGTACCACGTACTGTACACCACACATGGTGGGAGTGGGCGTCAAGAGTTCCGATCTGCGAGTCTCCCGTGCAGCAGCAAAAATTGTCACGGTTTCATTTACGTTACTCTTTGACATGGCTGGAATAACCTAGAGACTTGTTGAGGAGAAACACCATATGTCTTACCGTCAGCAGACCTGAAGCAAGGACAATTTTGTCTAGTTCTATTTTAGATGGCTCCATGTGCTTATAAAATAATTAAGCACTTAGGAAACTTTAAAAAGTTCATTAAATTCTCTTGTCTCCCTCTTCATCTTCCAACCACAACACAACACATCAAGGAAATATAAAAAGGTTGAATGTGTGTGTTTACATTGTTTTACTTCTAATTTCAAAGCCACACTGATGGTATGAGGGACTAATAGAGGTTCAGATTTTGGTATAATAGTATAACAAGTCTAACTGTTGCACCACTCTTCATTTCTATTGACACTTTTCATCTTAGAGAGATTCAAGATATGCACACTCACTGTACTGTCATGCTGTCATATGTAAAATCTTTGACACATTTCCCAACAGACAACTAAATCCTATAGTCTTATTAGTACAGTGTTGTTTGTTTTTGTCTGATTCAAGATATGCACACTCACTGTACTGTCATGCTGTCATATGTCAATCTTTGACACATTTTCCAACAGAAAACTAAATCCTGTAGTCTTATTAGTACAGTGTTGTTTGTTTTTGTCGCCAAGATCAAAGGCAGAAAGCTTAAGGTTACCACTGACAACACTACCCTATGCTTTTTGTGTGCACACATTGTTTAAATGCATGTAGACCAATTTGTATTAGTAATCCAAATAAGCTTATTAATGCCCATTAAAGCATCACAAGTGGTAAGCATGAAGACATCACAACACCTACGTACTGACAGTGACGAGGCGGGTTCTGTTAGTCAAAATAAATTGAGCAATTTTTCAATGAAATGCTAAGCCAACAAAGATACATTTGTTCACGCCTTCTTTTTTAAAGGGTCTTGGCACAGTTAAGATCATTATTAATTAAAAGAAATCTCACATTTTTGCCATTGAGCATTGGGCAATTTTTTGAGTGAAGATTTGTAGAGTTAAGGGTAGATATCATTGTTGCCCTGTATATAAGCAGTATGTGTACAGGGATTAGAAGAAAATTATTGAATAATCTGAGCAATTTACTTGTAATGATGTCTTTCATTCTAGTGAATAGTCAAACATTGCAAGCAAGCACTATCTTTACAAAGGTGCATTGTTGAAGCCTGTGTTTACAAATCTCACTTTTGTAAGATGGCACCTTTATTTGCAAGATGTTGTGCTATAAATTGTTACTGTTACTTTTCTGTACCTTACTAATCAAAATCCTAAATCATGATATGAAATGGCAGAACACAGTCTTGATGCAGCCTTTAAACACTGAAAAATAATTTTACTCTCTCTGATAGAAAAACTGTATATGTTAATTGATAATCAGTAGTGTTGATTCAGTGGTGCATTCAGTGCAAATCTGTGCCCTTCTGGATGTCAGAGGGTTTTCACAGACATTTCTGTGCCAACCAAGCTGGCAGTGGCAGCACCTGTTGGCAGTGCCAAGGCCTGGCAGGGTTATCAATGCTCTCTGATGGTCCCCGACAATCACAGTAGAAATGACTGCGGTTTCTTGCGTCACGCCAAAGAAAAAGAGCATTTGCTTGTTTTCTGCATTTCCACCAAGACCAAAGGAGAGATTGCAAAAGGTAGGTATTTAAAACAGTTACACGGGCAAACACGTCAGTATGTGAAAGGTGTGATGTATTTAGTAATTTCATTATAGCATATATATTTACATGTATTCATTTAGCCAACGCTTTTCTTCAAAGCGATATACAAATAGATAAGTGATACATCTTGCTACAATGTTTTCATAAGCAACTGTATCAACATAATCAGGTGATGCTTATCTGTAGCATCTTTATAATCTTTAATAGTACTTCATAACATTGCAGCTACCTAAATCTGTGGACCCACGTTAAACCCACTTTTTGAGCTGCTTAAACAGTCCCCCAATTTCCTGTGAGAAACCGCACAGGACTGGAACACAGTCTTTCTGTGATGTCACAATACTAACACTTCCATCTGAGTTTCAGAACATGTTTACGATACCGTACTTCTGACACAACCTACCTTGTTTACTTCCGTCCCACCTTCCTTTAAATACTTTCATTAATCTGAAATAAAAAAAAGTACCTTTCTTTTGATCTGGGGAACTGACACAAGGGTATGAATAGTTTTACCAGAGGTTGATTGCTTCTCTAATCCTGTGTCTAAAGTGTAATTTATGAAGGATAGAACATATATTTCAAATCTAGTTATAGGTATGGAATCACCAAAGCACTCTCACATAATAGCAAACAGTGAGTGACAGACCCTGATCTAGCTCAACAGTCAAGTAGGCTATATACAAATTTGTGGGAGTTCATGAGAATCCAATTAGAAGAGTTGACCGTCCAACATTAATCTTTTCATCTGGCGTCTAACATCGTTTTTTTGTTAGCTAATCTTATAGTACTTTTTATTTTGCCTGTGTGACTAACTAAACAATAGGTTTGTTTTGTGTGAATCAAGATTATTCATCTTTGTGCATTATGACCTTGTAATGTTTAAGACTGCAGATTTTGGAGAACTTCTGTATAACCTATTGAGGTGGCCTAGACCCATTGTCTACCGTGCTTTCCCTATGTGGGGTTAATGCTATTGTTTGTAGAGGTAGGCCAACTCTCACTTCTCTTTTTGTCAGCTTCCTGTTTTGCAGTTTTTGTAACTGGAATGGCTTGTTTTGATCTTGACAATATGTATGATTCTGTCGATCGGTTATTGATCAGTACACATTAGCTGTCTCTCCTTTAATAGCCTACATATCCATTTACAAATGTGTTTGTATTTTTAAATTGAACACACAACTGATGAGACTTCTTTTACTGCATATCCATACATGTGCAGTGGATATTTGCCTGTCTCTTATTAGGGATACTTTAATAACTGCATGGCTATAAAACTATGCATATATTTTGGTAACTGGGACAAGTTGAAATGATACCTGTGTTAACGAGTTAGTGTGTGTGTGGAGCTGGAGCAGTGTCACAATTAAGGCCAGAATATCAGAAACACGGACAGGTAAAACATGAACTCTCTGCCAGTGAGTTACATACATTTTAAGGAAATGTTGATACACAACCTGTTCACTGTTATCTATGAAATCATAGTAATGTCAGATTTGGCATGAATAGACAAGCCCGGAGAGGAGAAAAAGTTAAGGATAATGATAATCATCACGTAAAATATGTTCATGTAATTTCATACAAACACGGAGGTCCGGGTCCAATATTATTGTTTGGACAATTACAGGCGAACACTGACGTAGAACATGACATTCAAAATGGCATGGGAGTTCTATTGTGTATTAGTATTTTATCATCTACAGGGTATCGGCCTATATTATTTTTTCAACAGTCTACGATCCTGGATGTGTGCTATTTTGTCCATTCGCATTGCCCCTTGAGTGTGTATGCGCCTGTGTGTAGCCTATGTGCGTGTGTTACTCAGTTATAAATGCAGAACCGCCTCACTCTAATCAAGCTGATTAAAAATTCCTGCGCGCACAGCCGGAAATCGCACCATCCTCTCTGTTTTCTCTCCACTTTTTACTTTATTTTCGGCTCTCTTCTTCGCCAGGACATCGGCAGTGGCGGGCGGCTTTCATAAACGACTCGACATGCGGTTTAAATCGGGTTGTTTGGGGGGTATTTCCTTCTGAGATGAGGAGGAGAAAGGGAAAGCACAGGCAGCGCCAGCACCAGCAAGGGGAGTGATGAGTCAATACAACTAATAATTTAATGGGCACACAGAGGAGGAAAGAGAAAGAAAGAGGAGCTTCGTCCGGACGCATATCAAATGAACAGACTGAACCTCTCCTTTTGCAAGCAGCTTGATCTATATTTTTTGCAATCCTTATCTGTTTTCGACATTGGAAAGTGAATGACACTTTTTTAAACCTGTTTGGGTTTCGCATATTGTTTCTTGATCGTTTCGAGCCCGGTCTACATGCGATATATGTCGAATATTTCAACAAAATATGATCGGACAGTAGGCTACAGCTCTTATCGTCCGGTATGCTTTAAACATAACACCCGGACTGATAGAACCAACGCTGACCTACGATAGTGCTATTCACGACTGCCTCTTTATCGTGGTGGATTCAGTGTGAACTAAAAAGAACTCGTTGCACTTGTAGGTTGACAAATAGGCATGCTCGAGACACTTATTTAGTTATTTTTAGGTTATGGTATCTTATTTTAGTCGGCAAGACGGAAAATGCGTTTTTTTACAACGTTTAACGAATCAGTTATGTAGCATAGCCTACATCATTATTGGACTTAATTGCTTATCAATGCATCCCAGTCTTTTCCGACTTGTCTTGTCTCAACCACACTCGGGTTGTTATTTTTGTCAGCGTGTCGCTTTTCGAAAGAAGAAGATAGACTGCATTTTAGTGTGTTTTAGAATCCCATATGCCATTCAGAACGCGAAAGCTGCAAACACTGAAGTTTTCTTTTACCTGGCAAAACTTGAAGAAGTCGACTTTCAACAAGACTGCATTACATGGTTTCGAGTGGTCACGTGCTGATTTCCAGGTTGGTCTTATTTGAAGGTCAATAAAACAGACCTATTACAACCATCTCTCGGTTTGGATTCTTATGCCCCCGATTTTGAGAATTTGATGCCTCGTTGCATATTATGAATGAGAGAGTTCACCATAGTTCGCGAACTGGTGGGGTGTGGGTGTAGATGGTTTCATTATGTTCGATGTATGTCTTAAACATACCATAAATACCCAATGCCCAGTGTGGAAATGTGTTGAAAAGATAATCTACCTCTGAAACATTACTTTGAAAAAAAGTATAAACTACAAATGGTGGTTGTTATGTTATGCCAGTTTAGGGTAGCTTTATTGAACCACTCTGTGGGACCTGCCTCTATGTTCCTCTCTTCTTCCTCACATCACGTTAACTTTCGGATGGCCTGTGATGAGTCAGAAACTATTATTTCTGTGTCTTCTAAACTTTTCACACTGGTGTAACTGTTTTAGCTGTTTACATATCTGACTGATTTCAAGGTTCCTCTCCCCAAACCTGTACAATTAGAATTATGCCAAACTAAGTTGCATGCCAGATTGTACATGTCACAGCAAATAATACTTTGCGAGTCCTGTACCTTTTGATTTCTCTTAACCCTCTGAGCTGTTTGGTAATTTGCTCAACTGATTCAGAATAAATATGTTCTCCACTTTTTCTCAGTGTTGTTCCCTCTCAGCCTTTACCATGGCAGGGACTAGTGCTGTGAACTACAGTAATCATCGGACTGGAATCTCTGTGCAGATGAATGTGTTTGCACAAAAATGAACTTATTTGCCCTCTGCATGGGAATCTGTAGTGGAACAGACAGATATACATAATACATATGTAGAAAAATTGAAACATAACGCTGGGTGAAAACATCTGAAGCGCTAAGGCCGAACAGAATTGACAGTTGGTTGTATCTGGCATGCTTCGGAGGCATTGAACTACTGAACAGAACAAAACATGAATTACATTATTTTATGGAGGGTTATAGTTATAACATTGCCCAAATCCTGTCAACTGACCCCCTGGTTATGGGCTCTCCTGTCTCCCTCTCAGGTGATAGTGAGCAGAGCTGCTGAGAATGATGGACCATCTCAGCGAGGCATGTCTGGGAAAGGAGAACTGTGACCTGGTCAACAGCATGGGGGACACCAAGGCCCCCCCTGCCAAGCTGGCTCGGCTGGAGCAGAACGGCAGTCCCCTGGGTCGGGCCCGGCTGGGCAGCACTGGAGCCAAGCTCTCTGGGGTGCCCTACAAACCTTCGGGACACCTCCTCAAGCCCTGCCACAAAAGGGGTGAGTAGCACTAGTCAGGGAGTTTGTTTGTTTGTGTGTATGTTTGTGTTGTTTATGTTGATGATGTGTTTGGTGAACATTAAATGTGCAATGTCATGTTTTTACAGTATATTGCATACAGCTTTGTTTTGAACCCTGTGCTTATCCTAAACTCCCAACCAATTTCACTGTACCTGAGTCATCTTGAAGCATTTACCAAGACATTACTTATACAGGGTCTGTTAGAGAAGGACTGATATTTTGCTGCATCGTCCCTGCTCCCCTTGTCGTTTGCTAAACGTTTCAGTCCTTAAAGTATTTAACATTTAAATAAACACAATACATAGCTTCCTCACACAGCTTCATCACATGCATGATATGATAGGTCCAAATGTACTTCATTACTTCTTGGAGGGAGCTGAAATCAGTCAAATATCTGTAGTATACAGATTTAGTATGAAGTTGACGTTTAGCTCTCAACATTCATCTGTTGGCCGCTCTGGCGTGACAGACCCAGGAAGTGGTTTGTTTTGTACAGTTGCACTCCTCCTCTGCACCTTCATATGTTAGGCTCAGAACATTGATATCTCACCTCCTTAAATCGTAATCCCTTTGGCCACCTGCGAAGCCGCAGTCCTCCCTGCGAGTGCATTTTCTGTGTTTCCACAGGAAATGGTATACAGAGTTTCAGAGGCGTCCGTTGCTGAAGTATTCACTGGGCCCACAGAGGGTTTTGTCTGAGCAGGACAATATTTACCATGGGCTCCTCTTGGCCCCCAGAAAACAAAGCCTGTATTGATACCCAAATAAACCTACACAGCAGTCTTTATTGTTAGATCTTTATCTATTAGGATCAGGGAGGAGAAAGCTGCCCTTCAGCACATTCCCTGGCATCTGTTAGTGATTACCCTATTTATTGATGGTTTGGGGGGGGGAAAGTCAAAGCAACTGTTATAACTGAGTAGTTTCCTAGAATATTACATGAATTTTCTTTGAAATAGCAAGTTTCCCCAACATTTTTTATACAAAAACTTTTGCAGACAATTTCAACAGCGTTTATTTTCAAAGCTAAATAGCATTGCCTGATATTTACACTGTAGCCAGAACACTTGTCAGTATTGACAAGGATTCTTCGTTTCACCAAACGACAGTGTGATGTTAACACAGACTAGTAAACCCAAGAGTGGAGTGAATGGTAGGGAATTGGAGTGGTGCATCATGAGTAAAACAAGGTTTGCATTTGATTCAGACTGTGTTTTGAGATCCATGACAATAACAAACCTCTTTCAAGCCAATAAGCGCTTTATGGAAAGTTAACCTTATGCTCTTTGCTTTTCCTATAAAATTATGTTGACTATGCTATCTAGAAAATACAGTACCATATCCCAGTCAATGACAACCATGACCAAGTCAATTATGTCCACAACCAATGACTCAAAGGCATGCAATAACAAACTGCATTCCCATTAATAATGCCATCAACCATAATCTGACTGGAAGCTTCCTTGGTGAATGAATAAAAGGCGTTATGTGACTGTATCAGCTGTGCTAAATGCAAAATTAATCCCCCCCATATTGAAGGTCACCATTTGTCATTTATGAGCCCCCGCTGTTTTGCGTCTCTCCAGGCAACATGCTCCCTGTGTTCTGCGTGGTGGAGCATTACGAGAGCCCCATCGAGTTTGACAGCAAGGAGGAGCATGCCGAGTTTGTGCTCGTCAGGAAAGACATGCTGTTCAACCAGCTTATTGAGATGGCCCTGCTGTCGCTGGGCTACTCTCACAGCTCGGCCGCTCAGGCCAAAGGTAAAGCAACAAGCATACAGACCTACAGACAGACGTGCACTGCTCTTTTGCTACCTCTCCCATTCAAGCACCCACTCAGTGACCAACACACAGACACACACACACACACAGAGACACACACTCCCTCAGCTGCTCAGCCGTCGTATACAACCCCAGCTGATCTGAAGGCCTGGTAACTTATCCTGACATTGATACTGGCCAGGAGATGCTCACGTCTCCCCAGGAGTCTCTCCGCCCCCTCGCTGTATCACACACACACACACACGCACGCACACACAAGCGCATACTCAGTGGGAGTGGGAGGGAAGTTGGGACCCATTGCTGCTAATTGCTCACCAACACACACATTCTGGCGCTATTTAAAGGTGTCGCTCAGAATGGCCTTTATTATAGGTTGTCCATCAAACAGCAGCACTCTTCATTCAAATATACGTTCTTCACTTTGTCCACCGACTGTCTCATATGTGGGCTCCTAATTCTCGAGACCAGTTTGTTAAAAAAAAAACTGGTTAAAAGCATCCAAAGACATTTCAATGTTTCATCACTCCATGTTTGGAACATTGAAAGCTGAAAAACAAGCACAATTCGAATTCCATCTGATATCAAACAACTTGTGATTTTCTGTAGCATAGGTCTTGCCCAAGCTGATGTGACCTGGGCTGAATACTTCTGTTCTACGACCACTGTCCAAGACATCCGATGCATGTTGACTATAACACTTATTTTCCCTCAAGACCCCTGTAAGCGGAACTTGTCACATGATGTTACATTCAATGTGTGCATGCGTGTGCTACAGGTCTGATCCAGGTGGGCAAGTGGAATCCGGTCCCGCTGTCTTATGTGACGGACGCGCCGGACGCCACCGTAGCAGACATGCTGCAGGATGTGTATCACGTGGTCACGCTGAAAATCCAGCTGCACAGGTAAGCTGTCCTCCCAGCCGACCCATCTCAGCCCCGCGCATACGTCACAGCTGAATACAGAGTTCACCATAAGACCCACACTGACCGGCACACGGTGTGCTTGGGAACTGTCGTCATGCGTGGCACTGTAAGCACAGCCGTGTTAAGATAATACACCTCATCTTATTAGATTGATGCCAATTACTGTCAGTCTGCGAAAGTTGTTTCACGGAATGAGAGAGAGAGAGGGGTACTGAGGCAGGGGGCTGTGACAACTACACGTCCACTCACAAACACACACGCATGTGTGAGCACACACGTTCTCACACACACACACACACACACACACACACACACGTATGCACTCACACAAACAGACAAACAAACACATAGCCCCAACCCTTTGCCACTGCAACCCCTTGAGAGCAGTTACCTCTCAGAGAGCAGGCAGGTTGTTCGCTCCCACTCTCCTTCCTGATTTTTCTGTCTCGCACGCCCATGCTACACTCACACAACAGCCAGGACACAGAAGGTTGTGTTTATTTCCGGCACGCTAGTCTGCCTGCATGGATAGCTGTCTATCTCAAACCCACCACCCCCCCCCCCCCCCCCCCCCCCCCACCCCTCCTCCCTCTCCCCAGAGGCTGCAGAGCTGCTACAGCAGTTTAAGGTGTTCTGGCAAACCCTCAACCATAGATGTGTGTGTAAGCCTTTGCGTGTGTGTGTGTATCTGAGCAGATGTTAGCCTCTACATTGGCATGCATCCTCATATCCTCTACCTTCTACTCACCCTCCATATCTGCTGTTTTGTCTGTACTGATATGTTCATACATGCACATCCTCGCTAAAACAGTCCCCTAACCACCGTCTTCAAAATGCCGGACACAAGCCGAGTGCACATTTAGCATGGCTATTTTACACCACAATTTGAAATATCCGTGCGAGATGAAAAATCGTCATGTCCTGTGCAAGTGAGGTGAGCACAGCTTGCACTTGATCAGACGACAAGATGCTTATCTAAAGCGAACAAGCACTCACACCAGAGACTAGCTTGGTTTGCTTTCTATATCATCTCATTAATAACGTCTCGTTTAAAGAAGGTCCCCATTCGGTTTTAGGCTTCATGCTAGCTTTGCTGTACCCTCACACACGTAAACCGTGCCACATATTCAAAACAATTATTAGTCCAAAGCGCACCAAATGTTAGTAAAATACCGCCTGTTTTTGTTTGCCGCATGTTGTTGTAATTTGCTTCCCACTGCTGCAGAAATCTAGCCAGTAACACCTTAAATTGTTTCGTCGAGCACATCGAGCCAGGAAGGTAGAAGTAACATGAAATAATAGTCGCCACATGCAGCTGATGTATAATTCATGCATCAATACAGCAGATGTGTTGTATAAAGTAATTAACTAATCAGAACAATCAGGAGAGAGAGGGGAGAGAGAGAGGGAGAGAGAGAGAGCAATCTCCAGATGCATCTGCTTGATGCGCCAAATGAAATCTGTCTGTCTTGAAGGGGCGCTTGCAGCAGGAAAAGCAAGCAGGCAAGGCCCCTGTGTGTGCTCATCTCTCTCTCTTTCTCTCTCTGCGTCCCTCTCTCTGGTTTTTTTCATTGCTCTCATTTGCTCATCGCCTTCTTGTTTGTTCTCCCCCTTCTCTCCCCAACTGCTCTCCTGCCGTCCTTCCTTTCATACCTATTCCTCTCTCTCCTCTCTCTCCTCCCTCCCTACCTCACTCCTCTCTCTCTTTCTCTCTCTCTCTCTCTCTCTCCCTATCTTCCCCCATTCTATTCCGTTTCACAGTTGTCCTAAACTGGAGGACCTACCACCAGAGCAGTGGACCCACTCTACAGTAAGAAATGCCCTCAAGGAGTTACTCAAAGACATGAACCAGAGCTCTCTGGCTAAAGAATGTCCCTTATCCCAGGTGCTGGAGCCCTCCACTAAATGTCTACCACTACTAGCTACCGTATTGACTGAACTACACTAGTGCCACATCCCTTTTTATCAAATGCCCCAAGTTTGATAGAGTGGACAAGAAAGAGCATCGCTATAGAATTTCCAATTGTAACTGCTATCTGCATATACAGTATCGATTATCTTTTATGTTGCTGTCTCTGCCTTCTTCCAAATGATAGGGCCAATCTGAAAAAAATTCTCTCACCTTATTTCATAGCCAGCCTTGAAATGTGTGTATTTAAATATATATGTATTTGGAGAACTGTCATTGCATTGCGTGATTGTATTCTCCCACAGCTGGAAAGGAAAACAGTTTATTGGGGATTGTACGAACTCCTCACTATATATCACAAGCTCGCAGTTCAGTAAGGAATGAAACTGCGATGTATCGTGTCACGCTAACCGACAGCAATGTGTGTGCACGTGAGCAATATGGAATCAGCTCTCCCTTATAGGCCACAGCGTGGTCTTCTGGAGGCCCTCTGTACGCTTATGTGTTTGTGTGTTTAGCCGGGCATGAGTGTGGTGATGATGTAAGGACTCCCAGGGTGCCATTCAGTCGGAGCATAGCCGGCGCTCCCTCCTCAGCCCCGTAATCACCCTGTTTACGGTCCATATGTGAACCGCTCCACCGTGCCACACTGGGGTCCATCCACCAGGGCGACCACACACACAAACACAGGCCGGTTTAAACGCAGGGCCGCAATCGTCCTCAATGTTATCTGCTTGATAACAGAAATATATTAGGGAGTCCAAGCTGCCTCTGTCTGTGTTGTGCAGTGTTTGAGGAGCCTTTATGATAGATGCGTAGCTCTTTGTTGTTGTTTCCCCTATGTGGCCGACGTGACGGCTATGTGACATCTGGAATACTGTGGGCTTTGCATTGTTCAACTCATGGATCGAGTCATGGAATAATCCTCGTCCAATTTGCATTTGTTTAGCATCTGTTAGTTGGGGTCAAGTGTTGCCCTGGTGTTGTCGCCTCACAATTTGACTGTACCTCAAGGTCTTTGATATGAATGTCCCCCGGGATGTTTGATAGGCAACAGGTGAGAGGCAGCAACACTCTTGAGCTTCAAGGGCTGTGGATAACCAATGGGGGTGGGAGGGGTTGGGGGTGGAAAGGGCGTGTCAGAAGGGCAGCGATGATTGGCACCTTTTATGGGATTAGTGTCTCCTTGATACTCCGGCGCGTAATCCCAAGAGAAAAAAAAGGTTAACAAACCAGAGAGTGAGAGAGCGAATGTGAGAGAGAGTGAGAGAGGAAAAAAAGTGTGTGTGTGTGTGAAAGAGAGCGATATAATTACCCCAGCTTAAAAGAAGGGGAGGGGGGTTACCTTGAAAAACAGCCCCTTTTTGTCCCTAGTCTTGTCAAACATTTAGTTTCATTCCTTTGTTGTGGGGAGTCATTCTTTGTGTTTCGCCTACAAATGCCACAAAGAGACTAGCCGAGAATAACGGAAGAAGGGAGGGAGCTTGGAGGTGAACCTGGAGAGAGACAGTGACAGCAAACAGTATTGTTCACGATACTCTATGGATACAGCGTCAAACGTAGTTCAGTTTCAGTCTCCTCAGATACATGTTGGAAGTGTAAAAGCAGGTCTCGCTCAAACTTACTGGTGTGTCCGGGAAACTCCTCCAGCATTTAGGAGGCCCGCTCAGCAGCTAGGAAGCAGGCTTAACCCCGCTTCTGATGAAACTATGGCAACAAAGGACCCCCGTCTCCCTTGTTGCCCCCACTCCCCCTCTTCCCACTCCCCCTCCTCCCACTCCCCCTCCTCACGCTCCCCCGCCTCCCTTTTTCCAGGCAGGCAACTTGACAGAGCAGCTGTTCTGTTGCATAGCAGCAAATAGCCATCAAATGCCATCTCCGAATGGGCCATAGCAACTGAGGCTGTCAGAGCTAAGGTTGTTGGGCCTCATTTTGTGTGTGTGTTTCTGTGTCTGTGGGTTAGGAAGCTGTAAGCATGTCGTGGGCTGTAAATGGCTGTAATTATGACGAGTTAGATATTAAGGAGAGAGAACTCATATTTAGGGAGGTGAAATGGGCATCCCCATACCCCTTCCCTGTACACAGTTTATCTGAAGATAGCTGATTGATTTTGAATCAGTGGAAAATGTCTGTGCTTCCGTACGTGTGTGTGGACACATTTACAACCCGGCTGTCAGGTGTCTTTTTCCCTTGACGAGGTTGGGGGAGAAGAGCAGAGTAGATGTTGGGGGCCGATAATGCCAAGCACGACATCCTGGACTCTGATAAGCTCCTGTGCTGCAGATGGCTATCACTTAAAGGGCCCAAACCAACACATCCTGGTGCCACACACACTACCTGTTGATGGCTGCTGGCAGAGGGCCCACGGGTGTGACGATGACGGCAGAGCTGGTTATCTGCCTGATTTGGTGTGTGTGTGCGCATGTGTGTTTGTGGACCTGTGTGGGTGCCTATGTGTGGATGTGCCGTGTGTTTTGTGCGAGGATTCAAACCACCGAGGCAACCACACACACACACATACAGACACACACACACAAATGCGCACACCCATCCCCCTGTGAGAGGAGGAGTGATGTATTGAGGGAGAGGGCTGATTAATGAGGTGCGTTTATTAGAACATCTGTGTCAAAGATGGCAAAGGAGCCAAGGCTGTGCCTCGGGTGAGCTCTGCCTAGCCCACATACTGTAAATAAAACACGCTAAGTTTGAAAAGGAATGTTCATTACGCTCATTATCCTGGATACTTGCATGAAACTTTCCAAGAAATAGTCATTTGACTGTTGGAAAACTGATACCGTTTTTGGAAGGTAAAAGTGTATTACTTGGAAAGTAATACACTGTAATACAACTGTAAGTGTATTACTTACCGTTTTCTTGGCGGTGCTGTAATAGGAGACTCCTACGTGTTGTATTTTGGGGTCAGGAGTTCAGTGTTCTGGTCTACTGTGGCATTCACTGCTTCCCGTCTTATACTCCCCAAGTGTCTGTGCTAAGGAGAAGACGGGGCTGCATTCGGCACTGTGCGATGCTGGCAGGAAGAGCTGTTGTGCCAGAAGGTTCCTCCAGTCCCCAAGTGCTCATATTAAAGAAATGATAAACACGGCATACCTGTAATTTGAAAACAGATGGTTTTCATCCTTTGAATATTTATAAAAATCAAAACAGCCCTTCGCCCTGGAAGCCAGTAAGGTGTTAAAACATTCATTTTAATGAAAAGGAAATCGCGCCTTTTTTATTTTTATGAAGTGCATTGTAAAGGAATATAGAAATATTAAAGCAAGTTGTTAGAAGGCAAGAGCACATACATAAGAGAGAGCAAGCTTCTATAACGGTTGAAGTTGTATCTATCAACATATTGTTATACAATATAAAACAGCCAGACTTTCACTTGTTGATATTTAACAACAGTTAATTAATTCAATATTACAATTTGCGTGCTTTTAAAAACAGTTCTATTCTTCTTGGTGGCATTTGTTATAAAGGGATAGGCCTGTTTACAATTTCAGTATTTTTGTTTGCATTTCACAGTCGGAAGTCAAGACCAGATTTGTGCATGACTTACTTTAAACGATTTTTTGCTAGAAATGTTTTATTCATTTTCACAATACCGAGTGTTAGTGCATGTTTCACAAGATTTGATGTATGTCCGTATATTCCAGATTGTGGATCCTGAAGGCTTTCTCTCTTTCCCCCTCTCTCTCTCTCTCTCTCTCTCTCTCTCTATCTCTCTCTCTCTCTCTCTCTCTCTCCATCCTTTCTATCTCTCTTTCTCTGTCTTTATGAATCTCTCTTTCAGAGTATGATTTCCTCCATTGTGAACAGCACTTACTATGCAAATGTGTCGGCGGCAAAGTGTCAGGAATTTGGGCGCTGGTATAAACATTTCAAGAAGACAAAAGATATGATGGGTAAGCAAAACGGAGGGGCGCAAAATGTTACGCTCACACTTTGTCTCATCACACCCACCTAATCAACATTCCAATACACTTCACCCCACCATGGTTTTTTTTGGCTCCTTGTTGCAGTAAATGTATATTTATCTCATCATCTATGGATGACACATTTCCCAGCTTATGTACACATTCATAGTTTGCTTTTTTGGTACATTCTAAGGCCATTTTAAGGCCCTTGGCTATACTTTTGTTTAGGTTACCATATATAAGATGGCAATTCTCCTGCTTTCATCAAGTTAGAAATCCAATAAAAAAGTTAACTTTCTGTAACAAGGCACCCTTTGTATCATCATAACTTACTAACTCTTCTGTAAACTAGGGTTCCCATAATTCAGATACTGTCACATATTTGCAGACACAAGTCTGATGTTTGTTTTGATAAAGGCAAGAAATGGTGAATGAATTATGCAGCAGTAATGAAATTGTTAAAACATCAGCTTTAATCATCTGTACCACAAACCCCACCATCCTAAGAAGCTAGTGCCCACTCTGATCAGTCAAGATATAATATGAGGACATTTTTAATATTTTCTCACTTTTTTCTCACTCTCTCTTACTTTTTCTGTAAGATAACACACTACTCACACCATAAATTTGCACCTACGTGCAACTTTTTCCCCCGGTTTTACTATCTCTCTGTATGTTGTAAATCCAATTTTAGGACACAAGTCACTTGTTTGAAAAAGTGCTATTTAAATTTCTGTGGTATATGGAGGGTACCATGGCCTCTCCTGTGCTTGAATCAGCCCTAGTCTAACACTGGTCCTCCCCTCTCTTATCCTTTACAAGCACATCTCACGAGCCTTAACCCTGTCTTTCCATGTGCCATGTTTGTCTTCTCCTATCTGTGTGTGTGTGCCCTCTGTGTGTGCCCGCGCAGGCATGCGCCAACCTTCCCAGCTAGAGGGCTACCTGGGGACGTGTGTCCTCCATGACAGCCCGCGTGCCAACACACTAGGTACGTCCCGTGGCTCTGCCTGACCGTCCGTGGGCACACACACACACAAACACACACAAACACACACACAATATACCATGCCACCCTGCTCCAGACTCGATCCCCCCCCCAAATCACCCCACAGGTGACTGCTCATTGCCTGCGGTGACACTTTCAACCTTAATATTGATGAAGAGAGGCTGCTCGCCATGCATGTTCACAAATGCCAGTGATGGCAAAGGGAGAATTGGGAAAATGCCAGCCTTAAGAGCTGATAAACCATGGTCTATCCTTTGTGTTTCACATCATCTAAGAGTACATATTTAATCACGTTCATTGAAGATATAGGTAATCCGTCATGTCTTGGGGTGATAAAGAAAAAAAATCCAATAGGAAACCTACATTGCAATGGGTTGAATACATTTTATTTTAAAACCAACAGCTAGATAAGTTTAGGTCCTTATGAAACCTAGCAAATTTGACCCCTCCTTATGAAGTACTAGTGCAGTAATCGGCACCTGTATTTGACACAGAACAGAGAGAGGCCTGTTTTGATGCCTCTCTCTCGCTCTTTCCCTTTCTCACTTTGCCTCAGCCCACATCCCCATTCCCATTGTGTGTTTAATCCAGGGATCTTTTGTGGCTGTATTCCACACAAGGACTCCCGCTTCTGTGGCTGTCTTTTCTCCAGGGCATGTCGTGCTTTTCTGTCACCCCCTTTTTTCAATTTGCATGGAAATGCTGTGTGTGTTTGTGAGCGTGCCCCCCAGCAGCTTGTGTATGTGTGTGTGCGCATGACTATGCGCACACGCACACACACAAGGAAGTAGAGACACACCATAGCGTCAAACCAGGGAATGCCGGGGATTATGGGAGAGATGTGATTATTACCACGTTTTTTTCTTCTTTTTTCTTTTTTTTAATCATTTGTTTCAACAAATACTGAATAGAGCACACTTGTTCAAGGGGTTTGTGTTCAGAGACAGTTAAGAAACACGGCTATACTCAGATTATTGTGGGTATTTTTGGAGGAATTCCATGTGCAGTATTTAATCTTTTATCTGGTGCTGAAATATTCAGCTCTTTGGAGATTCTTCCCTGTTAACACCAATTTGTGCTTTTCTGAATCTCTTTTTTGTGGAGGCTGTGCACACTGTACAATTTTGACTGTAAATGTTGTTATTTCTTTAAGACAGCAGTCTCTTGGTTGAGTGCATGTGAATGTAATTGCACTTGGAACTCTTAGAAACTCAGAACTTTGAACTCTGAGTAAACATCAACAACCCCTTTTGCCACAAATAGTACCAAAATACTGCGATGCAATGCATTCATTTTCCCCAAAGGTCCAAACTGCAGTTTTTCCCTTCTGCCATACACTGCCTTGTCTTTTTTACCCCTCCAGACAGTCCCCCAAAAATGTCATATTGGTTAGATGGTGTACCTTGTTTTAGAATTTGGTCTGAAAGAACGATTCAAGATTATCAGGCACAGGTCTACATATACACACAAACACCCACACACTCACTTCTTCTCATGCAAACCTTGGTTAGACACTCCAGGCTTGTTTCTAGTGCTCACATGATTGGGCGACCGACATGAACTAATTTCTAGAGCTGCCCTAGCTGTGGGAAGTTTCAGGTCACACAAAAGGGCCTTCATCCTCGGCCTCCATCAGGGAGGTTATGAAAGTGTCTGGACAGCCAGGTCTGACACCAAACAGAAGGACACCAGTTATCTCAGTAGTGGTGAGGGGGGAGGTTTTGCCTGATGATATGCACTTCTAAAGAACTTTATCAAGTTTGCAGACCATAAACGTCCAAGAATGTTGTTTAGACTATTTAATGTGGCTAGTGAACGAGCAATAGATTGGCTTGGTAAACTGTCAAACAGGTTTGAACAATAATTTGTTCCTATTCACACCGTCTATTCTTTTTCCTTTGTTTTATCTTCATCCATCTCCCTCTTTCTCCCTGCATTTCTCATCTCTCTCCTCCCTCCATCTTTCTGTCCTTGCCGCCCCCTTGTTCTTCCTCCTCCCCCCTGCCAACATCCAGCCGAAATGGACAGCCTCTCGGACCTATCCCCACCTGGGTCTAATCACAACCACAACCACAATCACAGCCACCTGACCTTCTCCCAGCAGCCTATTCCAGGCAGCACCGCCGAACAGCCACCCTCCTCCCCCGTGCCCCCACTCCCTCCTCCGCCACCCCCCCACAGCGGGGGCCAGGGAGGGGGGCGGCAGCCCCAGCACCCGGGCCTGCACCACCCAGGCCTGGTCTCCACGCCCATCAGCCCTCAGCTGGTGAACCAGCAGCTTGTGATGGCACAGATCCTCAACCAGCAGTACGCCGTTAACCGTCTGCTGGCGCAGCAGTCGCTGTCGCAGCAGTACCTCAACCACCCGCCGGTGAACCGCAGTGCTCTGACCAAGCCCCTGGAGCCCCAGGTGGCCTCCAGCACAGAAGTCTCCTCTGAAATCTATCAGTGGGTGAGGGACGAGCTGAAGAGGGCCGGCATCTCGCAGGCTGTCTTTGCTCGCGTGGCCTTCAACCGGACACAGGTGAGGGAGAAAAGCACATTTGTAACATGTCGCACAGCACCTAATGTATTTACAAGTCCATTCATAATGAGTTATAGCTTACCAGTTAATATTCAATTCCATTTGATATAAACTGTGTGAAAGACAAACCTGAAATCATCCAAACAATTAGCTGAGTTCAGACCTCACTTTGTTAAAGGACTATGGACTTTTTTTTATTGTAGGCCTGCTGGACTTACTTTGACTTAGACAATCTGTTCAACAATTTACCACTCTGCTTTACGCTTTTAGCATCTTAACTTAAAAAGCAGGAAAATGCACATTCCTAATGCCTGCTGCCTTACCCTTAAGCACACTGATCAACATTTGTCACACTAAGTGTGAGTTTGGTCCAAACATTCCCAAATCATCCAAACGGTGCATGTTAACCCCTCCAGTGTCCGCCAAGAAGCTCGCCCCTCTGCCAAAACATGATTTAATTCACTTTAAGGGCGAGGGCCCTGCTTCCAGATAACGTCTCTTTAAAGACGTTCTGCATATTTTCGAGGGGGTGGTGACGGCAAACCTCATTACGCCTCTGCCGCTTTGAAGTCGAAAGTAAAAAATTGAGATAAGGATCCACTGGAAGAGGTGCATGTTCCCCCCCCTCCCCCCCCACCCCAAAACAGTACAGTGTATATAGCCTTAGCCAGTGGTGTTTTTGTGAAAATGTGCAAATCCCCCTCAATCGCACCCTTATCTGGTTGATATGAGGATTTAGAGATGTGCCGTCGGAGAGACTGCCTTTTATTATTTATTGTGCGTTTTCCCCTGCTTGTCGAAGCGTGTTAATAAAAGGTGGGGCGTGCGGTGACACGAAGGGGCTGGCGTCAGGATGGGGGGGGGGGGGGGGGGGGGGAGGTGCGGAGAGAAGGCGCGGGCCTCCTTTGTGGCCTGCTTTTGGAGAGGCAGCAGATTGACTAGGGAGATAGAAAGGGATGATGGCTAGGGACGATAAACGCGCACACATGAAGACACGCTCCCATTCTGGCCTGTATGGATACACAAACCATACACACAGACAGAAATGTATGCATGCATACACAGGCCCTATCTTTTGCGCTATCATCCGTGCTCTGGTGATATGCGCTCTCTCTCCCTTGGTCTGCAAGCATTTTTTATCCTCCGATTTCTTGTCTGTATCGGAGCATGCATGCTGTTAGCTTTACCTATTCAAACAGACACAGTACCATTAACTCCCCAGTTCTAAAAAATGTAGTAACTGTCGTTAAATTGTGCACGCCATTTAGTGGTTGTTCACTCTGCCACTTATACCCAAAGGACGGTAACTCTTCAGCAGGAGTGCTAGAGTGTTGTCATGTTATTCTCATTTAAAGCCAAATCACACCTATTGATAGAAAAGAGGCAGATGATGGGTTTCACAGTGTGCGTCCAACACCCGATGAAAAGCCTCAATCACACATTCCCCACAATCCAGTCAGTGCAGTCACCAAAGTGAACCCCACATAATGATGGAATTCACTGCTATTGAAAAGCAACAGAGGGTACACTGATTGCTACTGTATGTTGGGTGACGCTCAATAAGCAAATGGTGTGCAGAACTAAGGAACACTGAAATGGGAATACTTTGGAAATGGATCGGACGTGTGTGGAACTAGAAGATGGACGTCCATATTTCAAACATATGCAACATGCTCAGCAATCATGGTTATATAACATTGAACGTCCTCTTTGACGTTTGCACAGTAAAGTTGACTATAGTATGTAATGATGTCCTTCAGGTTCTGTTATTGAGTCAAATAACTAAATGTGGTATTTCTCTCTCCCTTTGTTTATGTTCACATCCCCCCTCCCCCCCCCCCCCCCCCCCACTCCATCAGGGCCTGCTGTCAGAGATCCTGCGGAAGGAGGAGGACCCTAAGACGGCGTCCCAGTCACTGCTGGTCAACCTGCGGGCCATGCAGAACTTCCTGCAGCTGCCGGAGGTGGAGCGGGACCGCATCTACCAGGACGAGAGGGAGAGGAGCTTGACCGCCGCGTCCGCCATGGGCCCCGCCCCGCTCATCAGTACCCCGCCCAGTCGGCCCGTACAGGTACCACACACGGGAGAGCGCGCAGCTGTGGCTCACACGTGCGCACACACACACACACGTGCACACACACACACCGTGCACACTCGAGGGCCGTCCACGAGACGCTTTTCCAGGTCCTTGTGCAGAGTTGGGAGTTTGCGAGGTCGTCGAGGAAGTTGTGCGTAGGAATGTCAATTAGCAACGCTTCGTTTAATTCTCCAACCTGGCAAATGAATCTGATGGTCTATGTACTGCCTCGCAGAAGCCTTATTGTGACATGTTAATGTGCTTACCACTTGTGTTGTTGTACAACTCAGATATGTCATGAGCAGTTCAAGTGAGCTTGTCCATGTTATTTTGTGCCCCAACATTTTATTCAAATCGATTGCTTGGTGTACACTTTTAGTGAACTTTTAAAGACACGCTTGCATACTGGCATACACGTAAACACACTTTCCCATACCCAAACAGGTGAGTCAGCCCCCCAGATGGGAGCTAATTTTACGTGCAAATTTTGACCTTTTATCACACATTAGGCACCTCTACCTCTGCCTGACTCCTAAAAATAGGACTCGCTCAGAAATGACGAGCTCTGTGGGGGATCATGCCTTAGTCTGTCTGCCAGTCTGTCCCTCATTCACTTTGTCTAACCGCCTTGACCGCTACCCTCTAACCCACACCAATAAAAGGGTTTTTATTTTCAAGGTGCGTGGCAACTTTTCCTACTTAGGCCCAATTGAAGTGCGGTGGAGTGTGTCTGGGAATAGAAGGGACAAACAAAGACCTCCTCTGTCCAGCCTCAACTGAAGATGGGGCTTTTATTTAGGAGAGAAAGAAAGAGAGTGTTGAAATGACAGAAAGAGCAGGGGTAAGAGAAAGTCAAAGAGAGAGAGAGGAGGAGATGGGGAGGCAGAGAGATCAAGAGAGTGCGAGAGTACCCCTGTGTGCTTACCCATGCCCAAACACAGAAGCTGATATTCTATTGAAACAGGAAGGGAGTGTTGGGATGATTTGAGAAGTTTGTTGGTTAGTCAGAGGGAAGGCCACTTTGCAGTTCAGCGCTCATCCCCACAATCAAAGCCCTCTCACATGGACTAAGCTTAGAACGAGGCAGGCACTGATAGACAGATAGTGTGAGAGAGAGAGGGGAAGCGAAGAGAGTTTTAATAGTTGAAAGTGGGAGGACCTTTTTACAAGGACACATTGAACAGCTTTGAATGACAAAAGTTGAATGATACATTGAGCTGTAAATATGAGGCATACCTTTTTTGATAATTTTCCTGAATTAATTCAAGCTCATTTAAATCTTCTTGGAAAAACGTTAATGCAACATATATTATGTATTAAATTATAGGCCAAACATCACGTTGATACCTATAATGCAATTTACATCAACTTTGCCATTTATTATCATTTCCTCTTCAAATTCATGAAAGCAATATTTAAATAAAAAAAATAAGATGAAGGCCAATAATATTTATTTAAATAATGTATACAAAAAAGAGAACGTTTTGTCACTAGAAAAGAGGCTAATGATGCGGTGGTATCTAAAAAAAGAATATACATTTATAGATACCACCATAAATATATTTTTTAGACACCACATCATGGTTTCTTTTCTAGTCCTCTGGTCATACACAAGCCTGCCTATTAGATTGCTGGCTAGCATCCACTGTGTACTCACCTGTATAACATATTATCCTGTCCTTATTAGCTATCTAGATCAGTGCTTATAGCAGGTAGAAGGAATAGCCCTGGCCATATGCCAGATTGAGTCAGACGCAATGTAATTTTGGCCGCATAAATCAAGCAGGGTGGCAATTCAGGAGAGACAGAGAGGACTTTATAGCGCTCATAAAAACAGATGCGGAGGTATGTTTCTCGCATGCCCTGATGGGTGGCTTGACAGCCAGCGCCAGTTCTTGCACGTCCCAGCCCTAACAATTAGTTTGACACAGTGTCCCACCTCCGACTGTAGTTAAAAATAAAAATAAATACATTAAAAATTAAGTTCATGTGGCCTGAAGGGGAGCTGTGAACTGAAAAGTGTATAAATATGAAGAAAATACAAAAATCTTAATTACCTGACCATCTCTAACATTACTTAACACCCTGTGCAAAGACATAGATTAGAGCAAGAATGGTCAAAGTACTGCTTAATTAGATGCTATTGAATCAATTGCGGGGAAAATATGTTAAATCGAAAGGTGCATTTTGGACATGAGGGCACAAATTATGTGGCTAAGAGACTGAAAAGACAGAGTCGAGAAAGAGAGAGACATAACTAGTCTGAAACCATCCAGACGCATTAAGAATATATCCACAAATATTACAATATTTAGACAAACATACATCATCAATCAATACAAATCTCATATAATTTGTCAGCGAGTGAGCAATACATAGAGACCAAACATAACTGCATGTTACGTAAGACTTTTTAATTGGCCTTTGTGTTCCAGAGCAGAGTCCATGGTGTCAAAATAGCAATAACTATTTGGACCTCAGCAATATAATATTTTTGCATGTGTGAGGAGAGCAGGGTATTTCCCAATTTACAGAAACCCTGTTATGTAAAGTTTAACTTTGGAAATGCATATCACCACTGAGGAATGTCTGAGCTAACATTTTTATACGCATTTACTGTGTGTATTATATAATATAAAGTAAGTAACAATGTTTATTCCCCCAGGGCCTTCATGTTGGCTGCAGTAGATTCATTTAGTTACATTTCATGCAGCCATAAATTGAAGTCAAGCACACCTAAAGAAAGTTGAGGAATATAGCGAGACTTAATTGGTCTGCTGATCCGTAAAATGTTTCTTGCATTTGTTGCTGTTAATTTATGGCCTTGGGTTTAACAGTAAACTTTATATCTATGGGGTGATTTGAACAGTAGCCTTTATGGGGTGATTTGAACAGTATACTTAATATATAGGATGATTTAAACTTTAGACTTTTATCTGTGGGGTGATTTGAATCTGGGCTGTATTTGTAAGAGCTCATATTGAGGCAAAAAAAAGTCACTGTGATGTGTGTTTTTTTCCTGTATCTGTGTCCGTGCAGTTGCATTTGTGTACGCGTAGTTGCATTTGTGTACGGTACGTGACTGTCCACATGTCTGTACACTTCTGTGCATGTGTGTTCAGCTGAATCCCTTTTGTCCCCATAAGTCTGAACAAACAAACCTCCGTTGTCGCCCTCAGCCCAGGAGAGAAGACTGTAACAACGTCAGACAGGAGGACTGGAACCCCAGAATCCCAGTGGGCATCTCTCCTGTGAGCAAACAATCCTCTCTGCTATCTCTTTACAATCCCACTGCCACCCTAGCGTACACGATAGCCTACAGTAGCATCATGCTTGAAACTGTACAGATCCCTCTCATAGTTTTTTGTTGTGCGAAGGCCCACGTTACTGTATATGTGGAGAGTGTCTATATAAGTCACTTGGCTGATTCAGATCAACATGCAGTTAAACTTGACCAACATGTGACACTGACACATGACACGCATTCCGGTTATTGTCACACAGTAAAGAGACCTACAGGTGCTAAGCTGCAACCCATCTTGTTTCCCAGGTGAAGCCCTCACCCCTTCCAAGCGAATGGAACGGCAAGACAGAGAGCTGCATCCTCAACATCAACTCCTCCATCTACGATGAGATCCAGCAGGAGATGAAGAGGGCTAAAGTGTCCCAAGCCTTGTTTGCCAAGGTGGCTGCCTCCAAGAGTCAGGTATGCAACGTTTCAGTTGACCTCCTAAAAGGTTTGGTTTAGACACAAATGTACTCTTAAAAACCTGTTCTGTTTTGTTACCTGTCCTATGAGGCAGAAAAGCCTCTGTTCACAAAAAGAATAGAGAAGATATATATCAAAACTAAAAATGTGCCTATGAATGAGCTGAAACTAAAGCAGCAGCACATGGAATGAAACTCAAAAGCAGGATTCTTGTGTCTGTACTGTATAGCCAGGGTGACATAATGTAAACACAAATGTGGTATAGTATGAATACAAAATGTACAAACTTTCATACTTACAGTACGCCTTTAATAGCTAAGACATTTTAGAAAGGAGCATAACTTCAGATATTTTTTTCAAATGGGTCTATCGATGCTGGTGTCATTCCGAGAGGCCCCAACGTGCTAAACACTCACTTTATCTTTGAATGCCCTTGTGACCAATACTTTACTGTAGGTTTCAATTCACGTCTGAACTTGTTATTGAGACAGTGAGACAGTTGGCTCTTTCCTTGTAAGGCAAATAAGCAAAACAAAACAATCCTCAAACTAAACCTGAATGTATAGCGTAGACTCCATGAAAACAATTGCGTCCACCAGTAACCAGGGATTATGACTGAGGCACATTACACAACCCTCCTCTATAACGCCATAGAGGTGATTTATTGCTATAACAACATACTGTATGGCTGCTTTATTGTGGGTTGCAGAGAACAGCAGGTAGTGTTTCAACACAAAACAAATCTGTTTATGTTAGCAGTGCTCTGAATTACTCTCAACTCGATGCGCTTCCCTGTTATCTTCTTGGTGAACAACCCACTCATTGAGCACTACCAGCTTGTGTTCGCAAAAAAATTACCATCAGTTGAATACTTATTAAAAGTAATTAAAGAAATGCGGAGCAAAGCTTTATTATTAAAGGTTGCATATATCTGAAGTAGCACAGTAGGACATTTCTCACAATTGTATTTGATGAAAAAGAAAATAGATTAGAAAGAATCAAATTATCTGCAAATATCTGTGTAAGTTTTTTTTTTTTTTTGCTGATTAGGATGATTATAGTTCCAGATACCTTTGTTTTACCAAATTGCAGTTTGATGCACAAACCACTGTTTTTGTTCGAGAGTTCAAAGACTTTTTAGAAGTACGGAGGGAGAGAGGGGGAGGGTACAAAGACAAAACATAGCATTAAATCACAACTGTCTCTTCTCAAATGATCATTTGTCTGGGAACAGGTTTCCACTGTGCCTCTTGCCTCTATAGTTTCCATCCCCCCCCCCCCCTCTCTCTCTCTCTCTCTCTCTCTCTCTCTCTCTCTCTCTCTCTCTCTCTCTCTCTCTCTCTCTCTCTCTTCTCTCTCGTCCCTGCTTCATTCATTGCGGGCGGGTGTGAATGTGAATTGAGCAGCAGATAAGAAGTGCGCTAATTATGCCTGTGAAAGGGGGCCTGGGAGAGCACTTATCTCTGGCTCCATCTCGTAATGGGCGCTCCCCGGGCAGCTGGTACCCCCTCCCGGCCCACACTGCCCTCACCACCACCAGGGGAAGTAGCTGTTCAACACCAGACCCCCAGAACAGGAGACCCGAGATCCATACCAGACACCCAGGCCTAGGTTGGGCTGTAACCCAGACAGGGCCTGCTGGTGCTGGGTTTGGGGGGTTGAAGGAGCAAGGGGGATGGGTAGTGAGGGATGGGTGCATGGAGGTTCAGGTTGGCAGCTTGCCCATATGGGGTTCAGCAGGAATGGGGGAGGAAGAGAGGCCTCATCTCTGAAATTGGCGCATGCGTGCCTCATTGGCGTGGTGTGCCATCCCTCTGCCCACTGTATCACTGTAATTGTCAGAGGTTACATACATGTATAGAGGCACCCTGGTAGAGCTGGTATAGGGTGGGGGCAGGGTGTTGGGGGAGGGGTTGTAGGAGAGATTGTTTCCGTGTGTTTGTGTCTCTGTGTGGGTGTGTGATTGTCTTCCTTGAGTGAGACTGCCCTGCGAGAGACAGATGAGCAAGAGGAAAGGGATGGGATGAGATAAAGGGAGGAGATTAGAAAGAGTCTGTGCTTGTGTTTGTGACTGTGTGGGTGTGTGTGAGTGTGTGTGTGTGTGGGGGGGGGGTTAGGGTGAGATTTGGATGCAAGCCATCCCATCCCCTCTCAGGGCTCGTAACCACAGCAGGCCCCTGCCAGCTTTTAACTGGTAGCTCTCTCTCATATTCACTGTAGCTTTTCAGAACCCTCTTTACTGTGACTGGTTGCACTAAGTCAATGTAAACTACGATATTCAGTCATATTGTACATAGACGTGCTCATGTACAGCCTGTACATATTTCTTTTGTGCCTGTGAGACACCCTGTTTCGATCATTTGGTCGTGTTTGTTTGTTTTTGGAAAGATGTATTTATGAACTATCATATTCTTCTCAGATAGAAGTAATTGAATGTTTCAGTTTAAAGAATTGCAGGCTGCACACAACTTTGTTCAGTTGATGTCGGCTACAAGATACAATGCTGGCAGAAGTAGCCTATCACTGAGCATTAGCAAACTCCCCATTTGGTTTGAGAAGGTTAGGCTAGCCTTCTAGGTAGCCAGTGTTAATGTTACTAGTGTAAACCAGCTTGAAGCTAGCATTCTTTGTTTGTCGCTAAGTTAACAAGGAGGCTAGCTGTGTTGGCTAGGCTAACACTGAGGGTGGTTAGCTGTGCCACTAAATAGCAGAAGCTAGCATTAGGGAGGCTAGCTGTAGGGAGCTTGGTGTCTGAGTTGCCCGACACATCCTGAGTGTGATTGTGGGAATCAGAGTCCCTGCTGTCACGCAACAAGCACCCTGAGAGCCCCTTCACCACAGGGCTCGTAGCCCCATGATTCTAGAATGACCAGCGAACAACCAATCACCACCAAACACCCCCGTCCCCCTCTCCTTTCTCTCTCTCTCTCTTTCTTTCTCTCTTTATCTTTGTGTGCCTCTCTCTCTCCCTCTCCTACTTCTACCCTGGAAGAGGCTACGCTAATTAGCCAGGCTCTAATGAGACAGAATGGCACTGATCTGGTCTGCCACTGTGCCACCAGGGGGCCAGGCAGGGGGGCTGGTGCAGTAGGGAGAGCGGGGAGGGGGTTGGGTCGGGGGGCTGGTGTGTGCCATCTGTCACCCTGCACCCACCTGGCACGGTACCCTCTCGGGTGGGGGGGTTGCGGTAGGGGCACCGAGTGTCTTGCTATTCTAGAGTGGAAAAGATGGGGTGGGTGAGAGGGAGGGGGAGGAGTGGGTGACGCTGGTGAAATTACTGGACGATCATTCTAACAGCCTCCCCCTTCCTGCTTCTCGGATGATTCATTTCCTGGGTTAGTTGAAAGCCTTGTTTTTCAGTGTTGAATGAGGACAGCCTGATGGCTTTGCATCCCACTCAGATGTCTTAGCCTAATCCCAAGTATTTTAAATGTGACAAAAAACTCCTTCAAATACCTGGTGTTGCTGTGGCCAAACCTGGGGGTGAAAACTTCACTTTTTGTCATGGACACAGCCCACATCAGTAAGTGAAAGGTGTTTTAGTAGTTGTGTGAAAGGTATACTCCTGTTTAGTCTGTTAAACGTGTCTGTTTAACATGGGTCTCTGAATCCAAAGAAATCCTGATGATACAGAGAAATTATAGTCAGGATAGAACTAAAGTGTTTTTAAGATCAAAGTTAAACTTCTCTTCTTTCACTGGAAATCTATCAAATATATCGACTATTATCGGTTCGTTTACAGACTAAGGTGTCTGTCTGTCTTTCCCCTGAAATTTAATGAGAGCTGGGTACCAAAAGGGAAATAAAGCCCACACATGTTTATTAATTGATTTATTTATTTATGGTTATTAGGTTGCCGTGGAAACGATGTGCAGATTTGCTGCATTATTAAAGACACTATTCCTTGAACTGTAGACCCAGATGTCTGAATAATTAATTTAACGAATGATCTTACAAACGACAAAGTCCTCCTCACACTGAAATGAGCCCTTCTCTTATTGTTTAATGGACAGAGGAATGCCCCCCACCAGCATCCCAGCCCCACCCTCTTTCCTTACCTCCTGCCATCTCTCCCCTGATTCATGAAACCCCCTAGAGTCACACTGAGCATGCCCACTTACACTCTCCTGACCTCTTGCTTTCTCCCTCTCTCAACCTCTCTCACACCTCCCCCGTCACTATCTCTCACTGACTTACCCCCTTCCTTTTGTCCTCCTCCTGCTCTACCCCTACATCTCACTCTCTACCCCTAACTCTCCTTCTCTACCCCCACCTCTCACTCTCTACCCCCACCTCTCACTCTCTACCCCTACCTCTCACTCTCTACCCCACCTCTCACTCTCTACCCCACCTCTCACTCTCTACCCCCACCTCTCACTCTCTACCCCACCTCTCACTCTCTACCCCACCTCTCACTCTCTACCCCCACCTCTCACTCTCTACCCCTACCTCTCACTCTCTACCCCACCTCTCACTCTCTACCCCACTTCTCACTCTCTACCCCCACCTCTCACTCTCTACCCCACCTCTCACTCTCTACCCCCACCTCTCACTCACTACCCCTACCTCTCACTCTCTACCCCCACCTCTCACTCTCTACCCCACCTCTCACTCTCTACCCCCACCTCTCACTCTCTAACCCACCTCTCACTCTCTACCCCACCTCTCACTCTCTACCCCCACCTCTCACTCTCTACCCCTACCTCTCACTCTCTAACCCACCTCTACTCCCCTGTCCCCAATCAGAGCCCAGAGTAGCCCTCACCCTCCATGCCCCCACCCACTCTCCAGCTCAGAAGTGAAGTAGATTGCAAGCCCTCTCCCACTGTCTCCTCTCCTCTGACAGACCACACAGGGCTTGTTCTGAGGCCCATTCTCGCTAATCTGATCAGGCAGGCAAATACGCCGGGAAAAGCGCTTTAATGATCCCCCTAATTACCTCAAGTCAATACCAACTGTATTATTAGACTCGGGGAAAATATTCCATTAGGGTGCCCCCCGTGGGAGTCCCCCGCGCGCGCCGATGTCACGCGCCGCGCGCCCCCCACGCTTGTAATTAATTTTATTTACACACGCAGGAATGCACAAGGTCGCACCTGCAGCCCGGAGCCGCTCGACTCGGCCCGCCTAATCAGATCTGTCATAATTACCATTCTGCATGCTTCTGACACACGCCGGGAAATATTTCAATTTAACTATAGCCACTAGCTCCGGCAGATGCAGTGTGTTGAATCGAGAGTGTAATCGCGTGTGTGTGTGTGTGTGTGTGTGCATGTAAGGTGTAGAGTGAGGGACTGTAAGGGGGACATTAGGACCCGTTGAAGTGATCAGGCTGGTACTTACTAGTACTCCTCCCTCCCTCCCTCTTTCTCTCTCTCTCTCTCTCTCTCTCTCTCTCTCTCTCTCTCTGCCTTTCTACCTTTCTTTCTCTCTCTACCTCTCTCTGTCTCTACCTCTTCTCTCTCATACACACTCCCTGGTACCAAGATTTTGTTTACCAGTCTTTGTTGATGCTATTTGGTTATCTGTTGACCTCTTTGAGCATCCTCTTTCAGTGCCATAGGTCAGGTTGAAAACCCCTATTTTAATCATCTCATATTTTCAGAAAGTTATAATTTCTTCATAATTTCATTTCTCTGTTTTCATGAATCATATATTTTCGCCCCCTTAACATTTTCCACTAAAGTTGGAATGTAATGTAGGAAACATTGGCCTAAGGTTTACTTTCAGGTAAGGCAGACCATTCAATTAAGAATACAGATTTGGCTGACATGCACAATTTGCAGGTTCTCTGTTATTTCAATCCATAATTTAATAAGACCAGTTATGATTTATCAGTTTAATTCTGCTCTGATATTAGCAATTAAACCTCAGCTTTGAATTAAAACTCAATTAAGCTTTTATAATTGATGGAATCTGAAACGCACTTCTCGAAGTAGCTGGATGTGCTTCTAATTCTTGTGCTATTAGCTGTTTGTTGTTTATCTGCATACTTTCTCAACCTCTCCATCCCCCCCCTCCCCATTGTTGTTGATCTATGTTGTATTTACCATCCTAACTCCTATTGTTTCATGGCAAGACCATTGTATATACACATTCTATAGAAGTGTTAGTGTTAAAGAGTATTGAGGCTATGCCGTGACTATTATTACAGGGAAAAAATGCCTCTTTCAAAATATGTAATACATCATCAACAATGTTAACCTAGTAGTTACATTTAGTAACTGATAACTGAATCAAAATGATTTGGGATTATACAAAGTATTTTTAATCTTCTCTACACCCAAGTATCTATGGGTTTCAGAACACTCATGGACAACTTCATGATTTGAGCAACTGTGACATATTGTAACACCGAATTGGTTACCATTGTTATGGGAGTAATTGCTGACAAAGAGCCCCATTTCCTGAATAATCATGCCTCGCCCTGCAAGCATGTGCATATGAGCTGCCAGTCTGTTATCTTTGTCAGCTGGGTTATTGTGACTGGTGAGGTCACAGCCTTTAACTCCGTCAACACTGACATCATAGGTTTCCCAGCTGGGGACCTTGATATCATTCCATTCCCACTCCAGTTCTGAAATGCATTGATCAGGCCTTCCCAAGTCCCACTTGGAAAGCAGAGAAGCAGGTTGCCTTGTTCCTTTCAAACGAGAAGCAATCTTCTGCTGACCATGACAACAGAAGAGATCTCATAACCAATCAAGCAGCTGTCTCCAAACTTAATGGTAGGCAATAGGGCAGTTTTTACAACATCTAATGATGCTTCTCAAATGGTGAGGAACTGTGCAACATTTATCATTGCATAGTGTGTTTAATATCTAATATAATAACCCAATTTGAGATGCTTTGCCCTCTATTTAAACTTCAGCTCACTACAGTATGTGAGCATTTAGGCCAATCTGTCTGACCCAAGTCCTCATATGAGAGGGTTAATATGTAAAGAGAAAAAATACATAGAATAAATAAATGAAATCAATAAATAAATAAACATTGAGTAAATGTAACTGAATCTTAAGTTTCCCCTCAGGGATGATTAGGAGTTCAAATAGGAGGGTTGACCCATTTCCCCATTCTCTCTCTTCACTCGCCATGCCAAAACTATGACCTTGAATGGGTCTTTCAAGCTACCCTATTAATATATTACAAATTCCTGCTTTGAAAACAGGGTACATTTCGAGCAGTCAATCTTTGCTTATCATAGCGGGAGATTCAGGCCTGGACGTCTACCCAAAGCAAGCATGTTGTAAGTCTCTCTCCCCCAGTCAGCAGATGGACGTGGTCGTCACGGCGTACCGTATTTACGACCCATCACACGTCATTTGCAGGGCACGCACCCGTGCATGCTCACTCAGGAGGAGAAACAGGTTTGAACATACCGTGTTATCGGCTGCATTTATCTGCATAGCATTGTCTGCCGGCTTTGGCCTGCTGCCAGGTCTATGGAGGGAAAGACAATAATGCTTTGTCACTCCCCTGCTTGTCTTTCTCCCATTCGGACATGAGAGATGTTTGTCTGGCTGATGAACTTCTAGTAAGCCACAACATTCCCAATGTTTTCCTCAAAACTTTTTTTTTGTCGGTGTGTGTCTCGGACAAGGTTAAATCTGTGACATCTTAAACACACACAGTACCTTTTGTTTCGTGGTAGAACATTGCATGATTTTATCATGCTATAATCCTGTCTCGGGGAGGGGGGGGAAAAGCGAAAAGCAAATTGATGGACATCTGTCGGCTTGTTTGGTGCGGTGAGTGAGGTCAGGCTGATGGGACCTGATGATAACCAGTAAATGAGATTAGAGTAAGGTGTTGGCCATGCCGTGTGACAGAGAAGGCCGAGCTGGCCTCTCTCTCTATCTCTTTTGCTCTGGCTCTCTCACTCTCCCCCTCCTCCCTCTCTTTCTATCACTCTCGCTCTGGCTCTCTCTCTCCCCCTCCTCCCTCTCTCGGCTCTCTCTCGTTCCCATGCAGGGTTTCACAGCAGAGCCACTTGTTTATTAATGCAGTAATGTGTCTCCATTTTGGGGTGGGGGAGGGGGGTGAATACCATGCTGTTCTCTGACAGACCAGGCCTATGCTCTCATTGGCAGCTTGTGACTGCTACACACACACACTCGCTCACACACACTCACGCTCACACACACTCACGCTCACACACACACTCACGCTCACACACACACTCGCTCACACACACTCACGCTCACACACGCTCACACAAGCACACGCACACGGTGTGCCGCTGCATAGTTGGGTAAATCTCGCGCATGAATTCACCCATTGTGTCAGGAGTGAAATATTTTTATCAGAACGCCTGCTTGCTATTTATACCGTGGCCACACAATGGGAGCTTTACAAGACTGCATGAGGACCGCTGAAGACTTTATTACCTTATAATTCTGCACCTTTTGACCCCAAGGCATGTACATCTGCGCTGAAGGTTCGATCAATGTCGTATTGAAATGGAATGGCTAGGCGACTCTCCTCTACCGTCCTTCACACAAAATAAGTTCACACCGAAAAAAGAAGGATGCTTAATAATAATACAACTAAGGTCTTTTAAAGCACCATGGAAACCGCAAACTATCTACCTTGACAGGGACAGAAAGGGTGTTTTCAGCTTCAGTTTTGGGCTGTGTTTTTTTTTAAAAAATTCAAACTATTTGAAAGTAAATTTAAATATAATTTACATTATAGAGATTTTTCGTATTTTTTCCACTTTTTTGTTGAGCAATTTGAACATTGAAAATGCATTGCGCTTTGCGTATCATTTTTTTCTCATTTATTTCTTTGAGGACTTCCCAGCATTAGGATGGAGTTCACATTGAGCTTTTGTTTGATTGGCTCTAGCACTTTGGGTTTAATCCTGTTGGTTTGGGGAGTATTTGAGTTGGATTACTGTGCGGCAGTGCCGTGGTAGCGTGTTACTTAGGCTTTGAGTAGAGACTTGGAGGCGTGTGGGTGAGGAGGAGGAAAGGCAGGAGGGAGAGGCTGTTCCTCACTGGCGAATCGGTTGAAACCACAGACACCAGAATCGGAGCGCTGCCGTCCAAATCCTCCTGCATGCAAATTAAAAACGCAACAATAAACGTGGCAAAGGAACAAGGTGGGCAGGCAGTCATTATGACCCTTTCTCTCTCACTCTCTCTCTGTCTCTCTCTGTCTCTGTCTCTCTCTCTGTCTCTCTGTCTTCCCTCTCATCCAGCTTTCTCCACAAACCCTCCTGGGTTTGATGTGGCTTAGGGGAGGAGTTGGAACAGGGGACAACAGAAATGCTGAGTTATCTCTTGCATGCAGTGTGGCAGCATGGCTCTGCCCTGTGTGTGTGTGTGTGTGTGTGTGTGTGCGTGCGTGTGGAACACTGCGTTGTAATCCTGTGGAAATGAAAGGTGCTGCCGCACACTGGCCGGGAGATTACAACACCACCCTGTCACCCTGCCAAGACAGGCTACCAGCTGAACAACACACGCGCGCACACGTGCACACATACACACAGTCTGATAACTCTACAGTCCTCAACCCATTATGTCTGTCCCTCCAATCTCCAATGTACTTTCCAAATGCATAGGTTACTTTTAGTTTTTTGTGTACACATTGACATACGCAACGGTAATGGAGGGCAGTTAATTACTTACATTCAGTATTGAGGAGGATGTGAGATTGAAAGAAAATATCTAGCAGTGATCTAGGAGGCCTTGACTTTGAACACTTTTCTTGGGATTGTGACTGCAACTGAAGTTTCAGTTCACATGACATATACCTAAACTAAAACAAAGGCAAATTGTTTACTGCCTACTCCAATCATGTCTACCCTGAAGAATAACCATTTATGATCCCTTGTGAGTTAATTAATTTTTGGTGGTAAGGGGACGGGTGTTCTGGCTTCACAGTGACAGACTCACCCCTTAGTGCTGTTTCTCTACACATTGCTTACATAGCCTTTGATGTGTGAGTCACAGACAATCTTCATCCATCGGGAAACTACTGTACGAGTCTGTCTCGTGCTCAGTACATGTCAGCTGCACAAATAGAAACCACCTGTAGCGGAACTAAGAAGCAAATACAGTGGGTATCGTTTTGTGAGCCGACAACCTCATCTCTCATGGCCCTCTGCTGGAGTGTGTTAACCATGGAAGATAAATGTTAGTTATTTATTTAAACCGCCTCCTGTGAGAGCTGTGTGCTCGAATCCAGTTCATTTGTACTTGTGACTTTCCATATTCCCAATATTTGTTTATGAAACTTGCCCAAACTGTAACCAGCAAAGGTTGGCTGTATAATCCCATTTCTGTTGTACTTTTACATTAAGTCATTTAGCAGAGACTCTTAACCGGAGTGACTTACAGTAAGTAGAGGGACATTCCCCCAAGGCAAGAAGGGTGAAATGCCTTGCCCAAGGACACAACGTCATTTGGCACGGCCGGGAATCGAACGAGCAACCTTCTGATTACTAGCCCGATTCCCTACCCGCTCAGCCACCTGACTCCTTTTGGTAGATTCTTTAAGACCCACATTCATACTGCAGGGTCAACCAAAACACAGTCAATGACCCCTCCATGTCTCATCATTCTTGTGCCTTGTGTGATGCCCTCCGCAGGGGTGGCTATGTGAGCTCCTTCGATGGAAGGAGGACCCATCTCCAGAGAACCGCACACTGTGGGAGAACTTGTCCATGATCCGCCGCTTCCTGAGTCTGGCCCAGGCCGAGCGGGATGCCATCTACGAGCAGGAGAGCAGCGCAGGACAGCAGCACCACACAGACAGGCCCCCCCACATGATGCACGTGTCCACCGACCCCATGCAGGTGAGGCAGACCCCACACACAGGCTGAGCTGTGCAGTGTGCTCTCTCTCTCTTACACACACACAAACACACACACACATACACGTGGCTGTAAACACCCAGACACAGTGTGTTCCATCCTCACACATGAATACCAACTCTGAAATGTTTGCCCACAGACCCCAACTCTGATGTATATGTCTACAGACCCATTGCAGGTGAGGAAAAAAAGTTCCTGTACACACTAAAGCACAAAACAACTTAATATTCCTTCATATATTTATTTAACAGATCATTTTTCCATGTTACACAAAAAAACAGTTATTTTCATTCCTTCTAATTAACCTGTTTGTTACCTTTTTGTGTTTGTAACCTTAACCTAAATTACATGTTTTAGATTATAATAGATCATGCTTCTACTTTTAATGAAAACCAAGTCAAAGTCAAGTTAGCATCAACTCATCTAATAGGTTTCCTTTTTAAAAGGACATTTAGCAAATGAGTGCCAAACCTCTAAGGCTCACACCCTTTAAAATAGTGTTGTTGATCAGTTATTTTTGTGCACAAAAAAAACAATTGAAAATAATGATTTTTCCATCTTCCATTAAAGGTTAAAAAACACTGAAGTTGTTTGATAGGAATATGAATAAATAAGCTATTTAGTCTTAGCGGTGCTGAAACAAAACTGATCATGCATAAAGTTGGTCCTTTTTTCAATTTCTAATAAATAAACAATATCACACATTTTCACTTAATCTATGAAACCATATTAGTTAACTCCAATTAAAATAATTTTCAAAGAGGTTTCACACACAGTGAAGTACAGAAAAAGATATGAGCGTGCATTGGATAACCTGCCCTTAATATAGCTCCTAGTATACTTTTATTACTGTAAATTAGATCTTTGAAAAACAGCTGTGCAGCTGCCTGATAAGCTATCTGTAAAGTGCTGTGTTTTCTAAACTTCATTATGAAACACCCAATTCGAGTGGCCGTGACTCAGAAAAAAATACACAGTTTTGTACGGTCAATAGGGACCACGGGTTGCCCACTCAACCTCTCTCTCCAACCAAACAATGAGACATTCTAGGAGTAATGTGTCATGTGTTTACTCTAACGGATACAGCCTGCAAAGCAGAGCCATCGATAGCATTCTCACAGCTTTGCAATCGACAGACATCTCAACGTGAATTGTACACACAGTTTGTTTATCTCTGTCTGCTATAGCATTTGAATAGAGTCTGATAAGCTTTTGAGACTACCATGTACAGTTTTCCTGTGAACTGTCAGTATGTTAGTGTGTGTACGTGTGTGTTTGTGTGTGTGTGTGTGCGAATGAGCAATTGTTTGTAATGTGTTCATGTTCATTAGTTTGAGTATTGTATGTGTGTATCTTCAAGAGTTGGTGGCTCTCACCCTCTTACAATAAGACACAATCTAAACACGCACAATCAGGAGAACTGATTACATTCAGCGAGATATCACTTGGAAATTCCTTTAGCTAAGCAACCGTTTTATACACAGAGGGGTCATTTTTTTCTACGCAACTCAATTGATTTTGAATGAAAGGGCTCACTGAGCTGCCGTTAAGTGTTTGCTGATCACACCCCCGTCTCCCCCCCTCCCTTCTTGTCTCCTCCTCATCTCCACCCTGCTGCAGTCCCAGCCTCACCAGCCCCCCCAGCCTCATCAGCACCACCAGCCTCCCATGTCTCTCCAGCATCCCTCCCAGCCTCTGCTGTCCCAGCAGCCCATGCAACAGCAGCCTCAACAGCATCTGCCCATGGGCCCCCGGCTGCCCCCTCGCCAGCCCTCCACAGCCTCCCCGGCAGAGACCGAGGACGAGGGCAGCCGCGGAGGGGCCCATGCCAAGGCTCGCACGGGCGGAGGAAAGATCTCCCTGGAGGCCCTGGGCATCCTCCAGAGTTTCATCCAGGACGTGGGCCTGTATCCGGACGAGGAGGCCATTCACACTTTGTCGGCCCAGCTGGACCTGCCCAAGCTCACCATCATCAAGTTCTTCCAGAATCAGCGCTTTTATGTCAACCATCCGGCGAAGCCGCCCAAGGAGCCCAGCAACACCACGAACAGCAGCACCAGCAGCAGCCCAGCCTTCGAGGAAGAGCTGTCGGACTTCAGGGATGGTGGAGAGCTGCTGAAGGAGCTTGAGGAGAGCACTCAGACCAACAACACCATCTTCTCCATCAAGATGGAGGAACAGCTGGCACATGCTGAAGCCCAAGCACAATCAGAGCATGAGGCCAAGGTGTAAAGCAGGCTCCCAAACACGGTCTGCTCTCGGAGAGTGGTGATCTCATACACCTACAGACTGAGAGCTGTGCTGAACGATAGCGCTACAGAAAAGTAGTGTTTTTATCAGTCAATGTGGAGTCCAGACTGAATGCATACGAGTAGTGTTTATCAATTGCAGACTGACAGGCCAAGCAACATGTTCTCACACTGGAAAGCCCATTTTCACAGACTCAGTAATACGAGAAGTTTAACTTCTTTATTTTGTACTTGTATTATTCACTGTAAAGACTGATGCACCATTTAAATACCTGCACAAAAAAATATTCTAAATACATTGCCGTGGATATTTGCTGACTGCACTTGATGTCTGTTGTTTTACACTGATCTTCTTTCATTTTGAGCTACTGATTAAATTAAAAATCCCCCCCCACCCCACACCCCCCCTCCGGAGTTTGATAGGACTCTGATAGGTGTTTACGTATGTGATGTTAACTGATTTTCAAAATGCATATAAAACTGAGGACCAAGTGGATGACAGGGCCTTAATGATGAGGTACAAAGCCTGGAGCCTTCTGGCATGTTAGCTATTATTTAAAAAAATTAAATAAATATATAAAAAATATTAAAAAAAACATGATTACAGATCATACAGACTGTGGAATGCAATCCAGGAGCATTACTGAAAATAGCTCAATCTTTACATATTATTTGTTAGGGAATAAATATAAATATATATATTAAGACATATATTTACTGTAAAAAGAAATACAGTCTTAAATAAACTATGCCAACAAATGCCTTGTACTATATGGCACTGCCGATGTTAGATTATTTTGTGAAACCTTTTTCACTGTAACTTTATGATACGCCACATAGTTAAAATGTGAATCACAACCTCTGTTTTATTTGTTGTCCTACATTATTTATTTGCACTCCATGCAGTGTTTTTGATGTAATTACTTTTTTGGAAAGTTTGTTATATACAGTAGCGCTTTTTAATTTCACTGATACTTTTCTATTTATAAATGTAATTTTGATGGGCAGTAAAAAACAAAGTGTCTTAACGTTTTAAATGGAAAATGTGCTTTAAAGGTTGCCTATAAAACGTGCTGTATGTCAAGCAACTCATGCTACAAGCTTCACACTTAATGTTGTATGCAATTTTTACTATCATGCAAATAAGCTTAGGTAAATGACTAATCTATAGAACACATTAGAGAGAAAAACATATGCAATTTGTGTGAATATCGATGTCTGCGATGTGTCTTCCTTTGGTTAACAATCCAATTCAGATGCTATTCCTGTATAAATATTCTGTATAAAAAGTGTTTCTTTTTTATGAGTTTATTTCAATGAGAACACCAGTTATTTTGTTACGACTGACTGTTTTATAAGTGTTTCTCGGTTTCTTTATGCAGAAAATGTTCTAACTAGGAGTGGGTATTGATTGTTAATGACACAATTAAACTGTTTGTATTGTACCAGAGAATCTCTGCATTAATTTGACCTGCCACTATACCCGAGTTAGGTTATGTTTTACATATATTTAAATAATAAAAACATAGTTCCAAAAATCACTAGTAATCAAATAATTAGTTAATTATTTGGCTACAAAACTATTGTAATTGTAATATTTGTAAATTTCACTTTTTGATTTTTTAAGATGTAACAAATTCAACTTTGCTGCAGAAGCACAAAACTCAAACCTCTTTGAATTCGATTTTTTTCTGTCAAGACTGCTGTACTTTGGCTTTCCTCTTATGCATTTTATCTTTCATTGCCGTGTGTCTGGAGCACTTCAATGATTTTAAATATATCTAGGTGTTTTAACACCTGAATCATAAAGCCCTCTACGGGGAGGTAAAGTGTTAGAACAGCACAGGTGTCCTAACTTCACCTGAACCTCAGGTGAAGTCAGATGTCTGCTCCATGAGGAAACACCTGTACCTGTTGACTATGTGCCAGCCAGTCTGTTTTGCTCTTTTGCCCAAATAAAAGTCAGTGTGTAAAATCTTGTGTCCAAAGGGAAGAGCGTAGTTGGAAGAACTCTGGTAGTGTCCATACTCTGGCATGAAGTTAGTAACTGAATGCAATTCCTTATTGGGTTTAACATGGTGTCAAATAATGAAAGGCATGCTTTTCATGTATTTGACAATATCATCTTCCAACATATCATATCCATTTGTTAAGACAGTGTGAATAAACTGTGAACAGGTCTCTATCAACACAGCAACCCATGCATGCATGCATTCAGCCTGATGGTGCTGATTTATCGGCCAATATCATAGTAAGGTTTCTGACATGTTTACCTCCAGTAAAATAGGGATGTTATTGTCAGGCTGCTGCAATGTAGCGGTAGGTCTGCCTCATGCAAGAGAGCCCTAGATGCCTACCTAACAGCCCTTGGGACTGTGCAGTAAATCAAACAGAAAATGCAGCATAAAGTCTAATAAACGTATTCTAATGATAGTGATCTCAGTGATGTACACTGGGCGACGTAGTGTACATCAAGTTCCCCTTCAACCAAGCCTTTTGGCAAAGCCAAACACTTTGAAGTCTTTTTTTTTCACCCCTCCCTGAAGTGTAAGAGGAAACAGAAGGTTAGGGTGTGGGAATTAATAACATTAATCGCAGAGCTGCTCTCTCCTCTGCTCTCCTGCCCTTTGCCTTCCAAAAGACGAGATTAAACAAGGACTGGCCCGGGGGGGTTGGAACATCTTTCCGAACACATTAATTTGAGCATCACACTCACATGAATATGCATGGTATTACGTGCAAAAAGTAGCACAAGTTTTTATATTATCATAGTTAATGTTATGATCACATTAAAAAAAAAGATGTATACTGCAAACATAATTCCGGGGTTTTCTTACATATTCGGCCAATTTCAAGATAACGTCTGGTGTATTACCCTTCCTTGAACCTTTGTCACCCTCAAAGCAATTTTTGTTGAAAAATTATTATTAAAGAAATAATGTTTCCACAGAGACTATTAGCCTCTGTGTTGCTGTAGAAGTTCATGTTGGCTGAACATGATAATGTTCTGGGATGATTAGGTGTGAAAGAAATTAATGACCTTACATTCAACTGTGTGCTCTCATGAACTTTGCATGATCTCAAGATGCACAGATTGCCAGTGCTCTAACATGTCTTCATGCTTGTATGGCATGTCCTGTGCTGTAGTGTGGGCAGTGTAGTGTATCTCTAAATCACAGTGGACAGAAGTTGGTACAGGAACCCTTTCACACACTTCTTAAGGTGACATGAACGTGAACATCCTTCAAACTGTTTCATTGACCACAGAATCAAATCAAAATCTCAACCGGTATATGTACCAGATACAGTAATTATCATTAGTCACTTACTGTCCTTGGACAACATACTGTAGAAATGTTGCCCGGCAACTACAGTATAAAAATATGATGAAGTCTCTTCAACTAACAACGTCTATAGGTTTCATGCAGGGGTGTCGTGGTGACTAACAGAGTGGATATACTCTGATACAGGAAGAGAGAATTCCACCGTATGTACTGTATACCCAGGGAGGTAGACAATTATGGTGAACAACAAAATCATCCCTATTTACAGAGTCTATGCCCTCTTGTTCATTTCTGGGAATTTAGCTCAAGTGGCCTCTTGTTATTTGAAGTACCATTGAACCCATTTTCCCTTTCTAAACCGGTCTACCTACTTCCATTTTAAAGCAATAACTCATCGATGAACAACACCACTTATGGGCAACCACTTGTTTCAATGGGTCTACTTATGCACTGACCAAAACAGACACAATGCACAATGTCATAGTATGATTCTAAACCATTGGTTCACTTCTGAACATGAGTGAGTCCAACCACTTATCACATGAATTACAGAAAATGTATTCAAAGTTTTGGTTGTTTTAAAAACTATAATAGAGATCTTTCCTAATATATACCATTACTGACTTCAGCAATGCTGTACAGATTTGTTTTTAAATCAAGTTACAAACATCTTATTCAAAAATCTAAAGGACTAAAGCAACTACTGTATTGTGGTTTTGCTGATTAGCTTTGATAACCCCTAATAGTTGTGACACACTTCAGCTATTGTAACTTTAAGTTAAGTGTGTATTTGTGTGTGTGTATGTGTGTTGTGACAAGACTGTTTGTCTGTCTGTTTGTGTGTCCATGTGCTTATGGGAGCAAAGAGATTGAAATAATGATCCATCAACAAGCAAGGTCAAGTTATCTACCCTACCGAGACTCCTAGCCTCCCATCCCCAGAAACCAGCCATCCACACAGCAGGGAATGTGTGTGGAGCGAGGCAGGGTGTGGTACTTTATTCCGATATTCCTCTCCCCTTGTCATTACGGTACAGTGACAGATGGGAAATGGCAGAATGCACGAGTATTCTGAGAACGTGACCATGGTTTCAAACAGAGTTCCTGTAAACATCCAGCTTTCAAGTACCTTTAGCACCAACTTGACATATTTTTAACCTTCTAATAGCATTAGATAAAATATACATGCTGTACAGTAGGTATATTGTTTAGGAGTAAATCTAGCAACGTAATTTTCAGGAACAAGGTGACCATAATTTCTAGTTAGACATGCACATGCCTTTTTTGTCCTCACATAGTCACATAACTTGCCAAAACGATCGTCAAGACAGCATTCTTCATTGTGGTACAGCAAACACACTCAAACGAAAAAAGCGAGAGAAGTTGTTAAATACCTTTAACAGCTGTGCAGGGGGGATGAATAACTCATTAGCTCAGTGCATTTTAAGTCATCAAATCCCAAACCTTACTCACCAACTCATTTGAAAAGGGGACAGGAGTAAGGTGCTAATTAACGTGATAAAGAGAACAAATATGATGGTAGCACAGGCTCCTTTTTTGTATTACGAGGCTGGGGGTGAGGGGGGGGGGGCTACTGTTACATCTGTATTCTCAAACACTAAGGGTAGGTGTTATTCGCATGTTTTATTAAGCTCTCTTTAACTGCAACTTCACAAATATTGTCCAGTTAGAAACAAAGATGTTTTATTAATGGAAGATTTGCATTACAAAAGAAATCCTGAGTTAAGGTGTAGTCCACTTCAGATACCCTATATGAGTCTATACTTTTATTCTGAAGTTGAGATGGATATCGATCCTCGCCTCAGATTTACAAAACATGGTTTTGTTACATGGAAGCAGAGTGGACCCAAATGCAGGAGAAACACTGGGGCAGTGGACAGGTGGGGCAGGTAGGCAAACCAGGTAAGCAGGGCGGGAAGGACGGAAGGTGGGCACGCAGGTCAGGTAGGGAGACTAGCAGACTGGCAGACAGGTTGAAAAGGACAGGTAGGTTGTTCGACCGGAAGGTAGGTTCAATCAGACTTACAATCAGATTTACTGTTTGGTTGATAAGTTGATTGAAGTCAGGTGGGCTGATTGCAGACTAGGAGCAGGTGTAGGTGGAGTAGATTAGAAGATGTGGTCTGGATTAACTGGGGCCACACTTACACACACACAGACAGAGACTCAGAAAAGGGTCACCCAAAAGGGTGACCCTTTTGTAGTTTTGCTACAGTTTATTCGTTGAAGTAAAATAAATCATGACCCCAAACCCACAACCCTAATATCTAACTTCATCACATAAGTCTAATGCTTGAATGTCACAGATATGGTGTAGTGAAGCATCCGAGTCATGCTATATTGAAACTTTAGTTAGTAGACTATGGCTTGTAACCGATCTGTTACAATAACAGAGTTTAAAATGAGAAGGGAGAACGTATACTTTATTAGTATGGCTTTATTTGTGTATTTCTAATTTCTCTAATAATGAAGGACTAGAGGTGACTACTTTTAGTACGGTTTTACGTGATCAGTCATTTTCACAAATCAAGGTGTTATTTTTGGAGAAACTCCATATTCTGGCAAATGACATAAACCACTTAATTAAAATGTGCTTCACCCACTGGATAGATCTAATATTATGGGTCTGACATCAACACACATTTTCGCAGCATTGAATCCCTTAACCCGATTCCAATAAAGCCAAAAACAGGCCTTTGTGCCTTTGCATTTCCTACCATTGATCCCAGTGAGAACATTTTCATTCTCCCAGGGAGCAGAGCCTGCCTTCGTCTTTCAATTACCTTGAGTCAAAGTGAATGAATTCCTAAAATAATAACATTACACTGAGTGTTTTACCATCTCTCAGAGCACCACAATGGAGCAACTTTTCTGTCACCACTGAGAAAACACAGCCTAATGTATCATGTAGCTACTACAGTTGACTTTAGAAAGACAGCGTTGCCTGAACACAGCACTAACTACAGCCATAATGAATGTACAAGTTGAACAGGGCCCTCTTGGTCAAGTGGATTTGTATTTCATCATTCAGATTTGAAATCCTATATGTGTTTAATTTATGGGCTCTGGGTGCTTAATTGTCTTGAGTGGGCCCCTCCAGACTAAATATATTCAGCATATAATCATAAATTTACAACTTTCCATCTTGGGCCATGCTGCCCACAGAAGCTTCGCAGGAGCATACGGCAATGGGGACGATGAGAAAGTGTGTGTGAATTTTAATTGTGCTTGCAGCTACATAGCCACCAAATACAGTGGCACACTGGTGTTCCCTGAGGTATAAAAATTTAAAATGAACTAAGTAGAAAAGAAAGTTGCCATAAATGGGGGGAACATGACGATGGTGTATCCAAATGAAGAGAGAGAGAGAGATGCGAGCTGCCACAATTCCCCAAAGATGGTTTATTATTCCGTGCTAAAATGAAGCGGGTGCAAGGAGTGGTAGTCAGCGATGCGTCAGAGTTGCTCTTTGAAGACATTAAAAAGCTGAACACACAACAAAGACCAGATGTTCCAACATCCCTTATTTATGCACCCATCAGCCAGCTTCCTATGTCCACAAAACACAAGCATATTTTTACCTTTTAAACTCACACATAGCATATTCTGCAAAAGTGGCACTTTTTAGTAATTTTGTGTAAGTGTCAAATAGAATCAGGAGATGAGTACAGTTTCGAGATGTGCACACATTACCAGCCAGAGGCTAACTCGAGGTGTAGTAGAATTGTAATGGTATGAAATAGTGCTCCACTATTAGTGTAAATATGGCAGTTGAACAAGGTATTTCAGAAAATAGAACTGTGGTAAGACAACATTTCTGTTGTATATAACAGCTGCTGTTGTCACCTCTTGACCCACATCTACTATACTGGGGGTCTTTGCTTTACCATGCATATGTGCATGCATACTTTTCTGTATGTAAACCCCCCAAAAAACACACACAGATACCACAGACATAGAAATACATCATTTAATAATCGTCCATTGTATTCTATATGACACACTGACAAAAATCAAGCACAGTATTGTTCAAAATATGAAACGATTTAAAAGCAATTGCTAGCATGACTGAAAAGAATCACCTGTTAATATTGTTTTTATGCTCCTCATATTTACACTCATATATATATATAAAAATACAAATGTAGGAAAAGCGAAAGAGACATGAGCAAGAGAGCCTTAAACAGAAATCTGTTTTGGTTCAATTAAAACAGGAGATCTCTCTTCCAGCATGGGAGGGGATGGTGGAAACAAAGAATGCTAAATTGATGGCACCACAATAAAAACTATTAGCTGGGGAGTCGACAGATTGATGTGCCGGTCTCCTTTCCAGGGATTATTATTTATTTACACTTCTCAATCACAGCCTCCCAGATGCCACCCTGGACCATGGTGTGGCATGTACTCAGAGAGGAGGGGCGTAGAGAGGAGAAATGTGGGTAATAGACTCAGGTGATGAGAGAGGGTTTCTCCCACCATCAGAGGGTCAGGGGGTAAAACGTGGGTAAGACAGAAGCATTGTATATTTTTTAAAGCACTGGCACTGCGCCAGACACAAAACAACATCTGAAATACCTGATGGATATCTTTCTGACGCATCCTCTGGAAGATTCTTAATCGTCAATTTTCTAATAGGCTTGTGCACATCTGTCACTTAGATGCAAATTGCTTCGTTTAAAGACAAGAATTGTGTGCACGAAATGTATCCAATCTTACGTAAATACAAAACCAGGAGTGCAGACACGTGACTCAATTTGTTTCAACATCTTAAAACAATGCATATTAATTCATACGACTATTGGGTCGGGATGAAATTGCAAACATTCGCACAGCGAATGAAACTCCTCCGTTTTTTTGTTGGAACTTACCTTTAAATCTCTCCTCCCCCTGTCTCCTCCATCCACCCTCCTTTCCCCCCTTCCCTTGCTGTCCTGCTCCCACATCAGTGGCTGTGGCACTGATTTGGACTTGTCAGAAACGATGGAGGGCTTTTCCTCACATGTCTGTCCTTACTGTGCCTGTCAGGCCTCTTCTCTGGCCTGAGTGTTTGAAGCGTGCTCACCCACCATGCTCAGTATGCACACGACCTCCCCTGAAAAACATCTTTATTCAGCTTCTTCACTAATGTCTGCGGCACAGGCATCAACATGCTTTGTGCGAAATGAATTACTGCTAATTAAAAATCAACAGAAATGAGCATGCAACACTCTGTGCCCCATTAATATTTTAACCAGCAGCAGCAGTAATTAAAGCCGTGCTAATTTTTTCCCTCTCTCGCTCAGCATCCACAAACCAGTCAATAAATTACATCAAAAAGTACAGGTGTGTTTCCCTGTCAGAGCAGTAATATCATGATAAATCGGCATCATCCCTCATAGTTAGCGCTCCCCCTACTACCACACTCAGCGGCAACTCACTAGTCTTTGCCAGTGTAAATGGGAGGAGGTCTCTTGTTTGGGTGCAACACGCAGGTGTCTGTGCTCTTCATTTTCAGGTAGTAAATGGATACAAAGAGCACAATTAATGGAGATGTACATTTATCCTTCGCCTGTGTGTTTTTAAAAGACGATCTGAAAGAGGAATCTGATGCTTCTTTCACAGTCTTCCCCTAAGCCAGGAAAGCATGCCATCACTCAATGGTAACACTCATGTATCTTATCAGGCAGCTTATCTCATCCACATATTGAGTTGACTTGGTGACTTCTACAGTTCTGTCATGTAAGTCGGTCTCTTCTATGTGAGTACTACACCAACACAGCTTAACCCTTGTGTGGCGTTCATATTTCTGTTACTTGTCCAATGTTTCCCAGTCTGACACTTTCTGTAAACCAATCATCAGTTTGCACCTGGCCTACAAAAGGGAAAGAGTGCGATAAAAGCAGGAGAGATTCCGCCAGACTGGGAAATAAACAGGTTCTTCGTACTATGATCAAACAGCAGGGCCAGGAAGGAGAAAGACATACACACAGTAAATACAGTAAATACACAGTAAATACACACAGAAAAACTTTTTGTTTAATTCCTAACTTTTTTTCACCTACACACTTTTATTACGCACGGGTCTATATGACCCAAAACACCACTTATGTCATGTAAATGTGTAGGCTGCACAGTGTGCACTGAATTCAAATGTGTTTTCTAACATCTTCTTCACACAAAAGAAAACAATCACAATCTTCCTCATGAAAGTTATTTTTTTTGAAGACTGAAAACATTTAGATTTTAAAACCAAATACAGAGTAGAGATTTATTTTTGATCATGATATATCTACAAATACGCTTGGACAGGTTCTTGCAGGGCTTGATATTGGTCTCCAAAGCAGAGTCCAGGTCATGCATGGGCCCTCTGCTGGTGGACCCCAATGGTGCTTGCAGCCCCTCATTGTACAGTACTTCAGTATAATGCCATGTTTTCTCTCATAGTACAATGCTAAGCAGATAGACATAGACCAGTGTCTTTGGTAGTTTCATTGAAGTACATTGATGTCCCATTTGACATCAAACTCAATTTTTTGGTGCTAGTTGGTGGATGTAACAGATGAGTCAGACTCATTCATTAAACAATGTACAGTGTACTGCTGCTTCACAGCAAATAGGTGCTGGGTTCAATTGTCACATGGGGCATGGTTCGGTGTTCAGGGTCTCCTGGACCTTCCTTCCCATGCTCACATGGGTTTCTTCTGCAAAAGAACATGCAAAATAGATCACTCCCCTGGCAATAGCCCTGTCCAGGACATGGGTGAGCACTTTAGACTTTACCCCTGAGGTCCACTGATGTGACGCCTAGCTCCACGGCCGGAAGGACAGCAATTAAAATGGCATTGAAGGCATATAGACAATGAGTTTCATCACAAGTAAATTGGGGTCTAAGACAAACATGTGTACCATTTGTTTATAAAGGATCTTATTGTTTGATATATTTGGCCCCCGATTTCACCAACTACGTGAGACAACATTTGGCATATTTGTCTAACTATGTAAAATGTTATATCCAATACTGCAAGACTACTGTACAATGTTTGTTGTCTCATTGAATAGCTGAATCCTTTAGATTGTGACTTTGCCCTCACTGGTTGTGTTCCCTGCAAAATGAAATTACACCATGGTAAGCTTCATCTCATAGAGACAGATTCAAGCCCCATTCATTTGAGATTGCTTTTAGTATAATTCAATAAGGTATTTTTTACTCATTTATTTCCATGGTGAAATGAGTGCTGAGGAAAACAAGGCCAGCATTTCCTTCATTAGCAGTTATAATAACGGTAATAACAATAACAACATTAAATACTGTCAGAGAAATCCCCTGTCATTGTCAGTGATACACAGAAAATAAAAATGTTACCGGACATCTACAGTATGAATATTAAACAACATCGAAGATTAGAAATAGCACTTGCTTTTGCATGCTTTAAAACACTGAATTCATAGGTTCAGGGGAAATATTAGAATTGTAAATGTCTTTGATGCAATATACATGTGTTTACATACTGTACATTTAGTAACATACTGTTTATTGTGAAAACATTAACTCCAAGACCATTAATGTTATGGACAAAGCACCATATGTCTTGGAGATGACTTGTTCAAATTGACATCCTTTTCAAATGAGAGATAGTGAGATATCCCTGGAAGTTAAAAGGTAAAGGGGTGTGGGCCCCTGCATGAGAACACTAGCATTGTAAGGCAATGGAAGGAGATGGTTGTTGGTGGATGGGTGAAGAGGTAGAGAGAGAGATGATGATGGCAATGCAAAATCCACCACTGTGTCGTCACATGCATTTTCCACTACTGGAGGCCAACTGGCTATCAAGATGGCGTCTTCACAGATCAGAGAAAACTTGGGCTCTGGTGATCTCCAAAGCAAGCTTGGAATCTCTGAATGCCCTGCAAAAATAAATATTTGAATATTCTCTCATGCTCCTAAACCAGCTTAAATTGGATCATTTCATTGCATCGCTCGCCCCTGCCAAAATGCCAAAAGAGTGTGGGTCTTGGCGAGCCTCTTGTGCCGAGGCATGCCACACTCCCCCTGGCCATGCCCACCCCTCTGCACTATCTGCTGACACAGAGTCTGCCCCCGGGCCAGCTGCTTTCTCCTCGGCCACCCTCCTGCTGCGAGAGCTGGCACACAGTGCCCACGTGAATGCCCCAGACAGACTAAAGCAACCATTGGGCAAGAGGAGCTTTAATTCACAACTGTCAGGTAACTCTGCCGTCCCCTTGGTGGTTAGGACTGCTCATGTTCAATATAATCATTGTATGAAATTTCCTCCTTGGGGTGAAAAGTAATTTTGACTTGAGAAAGCTACATCATGTCACCCTAACAGTTGACATTACCTTTCCCTTGACATGATATTATTACATGGGTAATTACTCTGCAACAAGTGTCGAACTACATTGTTACAATACTGTATGTAAATATGGAAGAGTTGGTTACATACTGTGAATGTTTTTTACATGGCTTGAATCATTCTTTTGGGTTAGCTCAAAGATGTCGTTTTGTGCAGTTGTTTATGTTCAAGGTTTACGCCAATAAAGAATGGCGTTAGCATTAGCATTGTCGAACATTGCTATGCTTAGTCTGCAAAAACCTGTTCCAGTGCTTGAACTGAGGCTGCCAGGGATGCATGTCTTCAACTGTCAGAGCCCAGCTGGTCTGTTCTGCCTCTTTGAGGGGTCTCTTGCAGTGAGTGTTAAACTACAGTTCTGTACCTGCCCAAGCAGTAAAAGTATTGCTTCACTGCTGCACAAACAAGTTAACCAACCTTGCACTGTTCAAACTTTAATTAGGCTTGCCTCTGTCCTTGTTGCATTTCAATCTTAAGAACGTTTAATTCTTATCTATTCTACTCGTATATTTGACCAAAAAAAAGTGTTATTGTACTGATTGTTTTGATTTATACACTGTATAGTTCCCGTTCACGTGGACCCAAACTGTGGTTGGAGAAAGAAACTGAAATTGGTTGTAGGCCTACACGTGGAAATAACCACAGTACTTATTCTTACAATATTTTTTTGTAAATGACAGTGTAATTTACAGTTAAATTACACTGTTAATTACGGTGTATAGAGTGAAATAACAAAGCGATGGACTTTGCGTTTGCTTTAAAGAGTCTACAGTGTTGAGGTTGTTATGATAAGATTTTGTTGAAGTCCTCCAACTTGTGTAGGGATAAAAGTTAACTGGCACAATGTGAACAATGTAGCAAGGCAATTTAAAACAAACAGCTGGAAGACTTCAGAGTTGGGAGCACTTTCCTGCCTCTCTCATGCAATGCTGGAATACATCTGTTTATGTTGCCCCTTGCTTCTCATGACTGATGAAAGCATGTTTTGTCAAAATTCACCACTACAAGTATTTCGTACTTGGGAGTTGAATTCAGTACATGCAGGTAATGTTAACAGCAGAATGTTTGAGTGTGTTAAGGTAAACAATCTCAAGTATGAAAGGTGTCCATGTAAAAACAACACTATATAGTGTGTACTAAGCTAGGTGCTTATTGGTTGTGAACAAATACATTCGAAGACATTTTAAGATTTTTTAAGAATGTTGCATTTCACTCTCCTCAAAAAGGAGTTACTGTAAATGTAAAGAACATTATGCAACCAGCTCTGTCCGGTCCCCGCCCCCCCCCCCCCTCCCCCGCCTCCTTTCTGTCTCTTTCCAACAGTGCAGCTGCAACGTCCTTAGGGCTGCTAGCTAACCAGATCAGGTGCTAAATGCACTAATTGAATAATTTCTCTGGGCTCCACAATGGGGCCTTTGAAAGTGCTTGGTCTTTGTGTCTGTCCTCATGTGACTGTAAATGGTACGTGTTTTCAATGAAATAGAGTAAATCTACACGGATTATGTGGCAGTTTAAAAACCTGAATGTTTGTGTAATTTAACACTATTGTGGCTGAAGTCTTCCTAAGACACAACGATAATAATACTTGGGTTGTCTTGTCATTTCCAGACTGCTTGTTACATAGTCTGTGACACACCCAGATGCTCAAACCAATGAATGCGCGCCGGATAAATATGACTGTATATTTTTGTATGTTATTGTGAATGTCAAGCCAAAAGTCAGGACACTTAACCCATGACAATATACCAACATGAAAACTACCTATGGAAGGGGAAAGTACTATCTCCTCCACTATTTCTGCTCCCACAATTTCTGATCCTCCACCAAAGATAAAAGCTACTTGAACTTTTCCGCTTGCTTCTCTTTCCCCAACTTTGGAGCTGAAGGCATACGGCCATGGATCCCCTATTTGAATCCTCCTCACCAGCAGAACAACATCTATTGTGAAAGATTGATCATTCTTTGGCATTCTACTGGCCGCTTCTTACCCAGACCCCTCCCTCCTCAGTTCCCCAGGCTTAGGTTGGCCTCTGGAGTTCCCTCAACCCAGCTCCAGTCGTTTCAACAAGACTACCAGATATTCACTTTTCACAAGTTTCTCAAACGGTCACCACATTTTCCTACTTTAGATTGACCCCTCTGATCCTCCTTTGTCCTGGCACCAAGATTATGAAAGCGGGCGTGATGCAGGGAGAGAGACTGCCAAATGTCTGACAGACAGGATGTCTTTCCTGGGCTCCTCAAGCCTGAAATGTCCCTATGCCATCTTCACTTCGGCCTGCATCAGTCTATATGACTTATGGAGTTTGGGCCCCTCAACTGCCAATCCCACTTAGAGTGCAGTTTTCTGATAAACAAAAGCACATTCAAGCTTTAGCTCCTCATTTCACACTATGTGCTTTGGCTTCAGGCAATGCTTTCCTGGAGCCTCTGGCCTGGAGTCCAAAGAATGGCTCCAGTTGGCTTTCCTTAAAAAAAAAAGAAAAGGCGCCACATGTGGAGGATTAGGCTCCATCTTTCATCCTCCACGCTCTCTGCTCGCCCTCTACTACCGAAGCCATCACTGCTCCCCATGTGCTAGTGAACCAGCCCCCTGGACAAACACTTACTCACACCCTCATGCTTTTGCACACACATACACACATTTTTTCTACTGTATGTCCAACACAGAACACAAGCTCACCTGCCTTCATCCCATCCTCTCCACCCTCTCTTCGGCTCAACTCATCCAACCTTGGGCATGCAAGCAACAATCTCTTTCTTTTCTTTTTTTTTACCAGGGTTGGATTTAAACTTTTAGTTTGGTGCGGGGGTGGGTCTATTCTTTGCTATTGTGTGAATTAGCTTGGCCAACTTAGCAAAAGCTGCACAACTGTGCAGAGATTTAGACTTCATTCAATTGAATCAAGTTTCTGGTGTAAGTCATGATGCAGTGAAGATACAGTCCACATACGGATGAAGTGCAATTTATGAACTTTAAATTCCAGAACCATATTGCTGTTTACTGTAACACATATGGTATTTCTATTGAGAGCATTTGCTATCGAATGTGAATTTATTCAATTTCAGAGGTGTACGTTTTGAATATGTTTAACCCACTAAGTGTGAACAGCACACCAGATGGAACGACGGGTGAAACGATGACAAACATAACTTTTAATGCTTCCTCTATTAGAAATGTCATGGCTCAGATCTGACAGAGAACAGCCTCAATTGTGGCCCTTTGTCTTCTCTGAAAAAGAGATATCAGAGCAGTTATTAAAGATGTGTTTGAAACGCTAGTAGAGGCGCGGGGCGAACCCCAGGGCTTTGCTGTCTCAGGGAACAGATGTGCCACCCACTCGCAACAGTTGTACCCTACCCACAATGCCCTTGTGGGAGATAGTGGGCAAGTTGTGGACTGAAGATGATACCTCACTTAACTAGCTCCCTTGTTGGCTCTAGGGGAGGGATCAGCTCTTTGTGTGGATGGATGGAGGAGGAAGCAGGAGAGAAAGAGTGGAATACGATGGAATGGTGAATAGCACACAAATTTAGTAGATCAATATTTACTCAAAATTATTTTGTAGAGCCAACACCTGCTGTATCTTTGTTTAAAGTGCTGGAGAAATTAAATTGGCTGTTCTCCATGGAAGATGCAGTAAACTTTTTTCTTCAATAATAACTTCATGTTATGGTTCCATCACAGTTTGCTGTTTTCCAACAGTGGCACGTATTAAAACAATATATCAAACACTCCAAAATTGTTAAGGTCATTACCCCATCCGTGTTTCTTTGTAATTTTTTAAAATCCTTAATGAACAGTTTCATTTACACCATGTTACTGGAGAAAACATGCATTGCTGTCTACCGAAAGTAAATTCATTGCTTTTCTAAAGCAATAGTTATGTTTAATTGCTTTTTAATGTTGAATGTAGATTATAATACTGCACAAAAATAAACTTTGTATTTAATTTGTCTTATTTCCATCTGCAAATGTTATTCAGATTTGTTATTATTATTATAATATGCACAGTGCTGTTATTTACACTTACAATTTTCTTTGTATTATGTCATCTATGCTTGTAAACTACCATAATTTTTTTTTACCATGTCATGTTTCTTATTGAAAGAAACATTTGATAATTCAACATCATATTTAAAATATTTAATATCTGTATGTCTTTGGATGTAAGCACTGTCAACATATAAAATGCCTGGGTGAGTATATACATGTAATATACAGAATAGTTTCATTCATACATGTGTTCTTTACTTTTGTGCTATAATATCAAACATGGCTGACATCTTAATTCACAGGGTTCATTCCACAAGAGTCTGTTCTTTGACACATTCAAAAAGCTTCACAATTGTCAATACAGAATTTATACACCAAAGCCTTCTTCCCAACGGGAATGGATAAAGTAGGTTGCGGCTTTCTAGCACAGGTTCTAGAGGGATTGTACATGGATGTGGCTTCCTTCTGTTTCCCCCACATCTTCTACAGACAATGTTTAAACTTGCATTGAAGGACAAATTAACGCACATTGAAAGAAGAGGTGCCGGTAGTGGATAAGAGGAATGGCTATCATAGGGCAAAAGCCAGGTTCTCTAAGTACAGATGTACAGTGTACAAATGCAATTGTCAATTTAGGCACAGATAGGGCACAGTCAATTGTGTCATGAACACACAGACACACAAAAAATACTGAATTTTGTTTATTCACTATGGGAAGTTCATAAGAAATGCCTAAGGGTAAAGCAGAGTCAGCCCAATAAATTGACCACATGATTGTAGGCAACTAATTACAATGTATTTGAACTCACAGCTTGACTCTCCATGCTGTAGGATTGTGGAGCTATAAAGGAAGATAGACAATGTGAGAGTTGGGACTAACTGGAATGAACTGTGTTGACACCTAAATCAACATTTCGCACAGAAGGCCTTTGCCCCAAAATTCATTTGTCAATACATTCAGTCAATATGGCTGATCTGTGCCAACCTTCTGCTCTACACTCTACTGAGAAAAACAAATCTGTCCATTGATTTCCAGTTATCTATCTATGTTTATCTTGTCAAGATATGTATTTTGATCACAGTTGTGTCTTTTAATATACCCAGGATCCAGAGTTTCAAGAAACCTCATACAAAGTTTGACCCAGGTCAAGCATGCGGGTCTTTGTGGTTATGTTCATGAAATCAATGCAGAAAACACATCCCTCCACTGGTGTGTGGAGATGCTTTATCACTGAAAGAAATCACAATACGTTTGATACCATGACTTTCATAACAAATCAGGAGCACCAACTATATCTCTTCCTCCCCCTCTCTTTAACTCTCCCTCTCTTTCACCCACCCACTTAATGCCAATCAGAGCAAGATGGGAAGATTCCCTCAAACTCTTGAGATACAGCATGTGTTGCTCCCAGAGGGTGAAAATTAATTCCTCCTCCTCCCTCTCGCCGCCAAGGTGCATCATCCTCCCTCTTTCTCTCCCAATGAAAGAATACAAGAGAGTGAGAACCTTTCCTGAGGGGATCCTTATACTATTTCATCCACATTTAAATCCTTTGATAGATGTGAATATGAATGCTTTAGCAGGGAACTTGCTGAATAGAAAGTGAGATTATTTTCTGAAGATACTAATATTAGTTTGTTGGCATGGAGTAGCGTGAATACCATCATGGGGTAGCGTGAATACCATCCAAAGATATGGGACTATTGATTTTAGTTTGTGAGCTTATTTTCTGTAACCAGTTCACTGCCTGTCCTGAAAAGATTTATGTTTTACGTACAGTACCTCTGTGTACTATTCAATATTGAATTTGCAATTGAGACTACGTCAAAAAACTAATTTGATTGTTCCCTGCAAGTCTTTTGATCAAGAAGTATTACCATCCTTTGAGTAAATTCATTAGATTTTCAATTACAAGAAAGGAAAACTGATCCTATAATAATATTGTGATGATGACAGCATGCTGACTGCACAGTATGTTGTTTGTGGAACCAATGTGACAAAAGATTTTGACCCAGAAATAACTGAGGGAAGATATCAAACTTCCAGTCACTGTCTGTTTCAATGAGCTGAACAACAAGATGATAGGTTTGCCATTGCCAGGACTTCAGTAGTCCTTTACAGAACATTGTAGACCTCAACTCTCAGTTCTTGCTAACTATGGATTATGGGAATTTTTTGATCTCCCCTTAATCACTCTGATGAGAGAGTCAAGAAAATCAAATCACAGGCATTGTTGGACTTTGAGCAAAAAAAGTAGTTTAAGGCCAAAATGTCCTGTAAATTCCCACTAACACACCGCTGTGAGTGGACTTTCTTCTTCTAGCAACAGCCCTCTATACTGATGCTGTAAGGAACAGACTCTCTCAGGACAGAGGGTATTGAATCCAAGAGTGGTCTATATTGTATTTAAGTGTAGTCAAACAAGCAGGAGTCATGGACAGGTAAACAGAGCAATGCAGTTAACCCAAAAGGGTAGTTAGATCATAAGCGTGGGTCGGGCGAGGACAGATTTGTTGTCAAAGGCCAGGACAAACTCAGTTTTCAGGGAACAGGCAAAGGTCGGGATCACAGTGTGTAGAACAAGGGGAGAGCAGACAGGGTCGTGGACAAAACAAGGTATATACCAGATAGTAGAGAAAATAGAAATGCTCCGAATTACAGGAAAATACTAACATTGACTCCCAAATTACACTCAAAGTAACAACATCAACACTCGGCCAAGAACTGAACACAAAACAGGGACTTAAATTCAAAGCCAAACAAGACACAGGAGAAAGAAATCAAGCTAACTGGCACACTGAAACATGCCTTTAACAAGACAAAGGTTAACAACATAAACTGGCTGAGGAGACAAAGTATCACAGCTGCATCTACCAATCCTAACCCTTACCTTAACCACTGGAGCTGAACAGTTAACCCTAAGTAGTGTGTAGTGGTTAACACTTGCTGTGTTTTGCTCAACAAGTCAATAGCAGAGGCACATTTTGGTGTCATTGTCTAATAGTGCTATTTTAACTTCAGGCTCTCGTTACTGCTCAATAACACTTAAGATGTTTCCTCTGCCCTCACTACACATTACAGTGATACTATAAAAGTTTGTAAAATTTGTGAAGGGACTGATATGGACTTTGTGAAGGGACTTTATAAGACTGATGTAGTCATGAATCTTTGAGAATCAGTTAGACAAATGTTTACGGTTCTAGTCAAGCTTAAGGCAAATAATTTAAAAAAAACTTTCAAATGTTCCTGTAAAAATATTTCTGAACCTAATAAACAAAATAGAAATTACAAAATCGCTGCACAATACTACGAGAGTGTTACCATGTAATCTGAATCCAATATTTGGCACATTTATTCTTCTCCTCACCAGACACATGTAAATAAGCTTTGTTACAGTGTGGAATGATAAAAAACTTCTGAATTCATGGCTTATTTGAATCATTAAAATATTAATCACAGATTAAGCTCCTTAATGCCTGATGTATTGCCATTTTAGAAAACAAATACAATAGTTCCCCCACTCTTTTCTTTGAAGAAACCTCCTGGCGCCTCTGAAATCAGTCACATGTTTGGGCTGTAAAAGAAAGGATGGAACTGTAATCCCTATCAATGCACTTTAGAAACCACCTTCTCCCTAAAATGTGTGACTAATGGGCACAAATCTGCAGCTTTAGAAGCTGTCAGCGAGGACTGCTGGAGCTGTTGTTCCGCCCGTCACCGCACAAACGTAATAAACCCATCCCGTTTGTTTCTGCCATTGCTGAAGTCTTTTTGTCTCTCCACTGAGCAAATGTACCTTGAGGTCTTGTGTAGGGTTTCTCTTTTCAAGCTGCGCCTTTTTTCCGCCTGGCCTGCCCGCTTCGTATTGCCGTAATGACATTAAAACACACACACTTAAAGGGCTTTCGGCGAGAGCTGCATTGTCTGTTGTGAAGGCTTCCAGAAAGGAGCTTTTATTATGTTGTGGGATTTAATGCCAGTGTGTGTTACCTGATAACATTAAGGCAGAGCAGGCAGCAGGCTAAGCGAGAACATTCCCCAACTGGCATGGCTTCAAGAATATTGACCACCAACAGAACCGCAGCTGATACTGACTATTCAGTCATCGCCTCAGAAACAACTGATAACAGATTTATATCTAGGGAGGTCCAGTTAATTTGATTTATTTTGACCTAGCTTGAAGTACAGGGAATCATGTACACACATTAGTTCAAGTGCTCAATTTCCCCACAAACCAGATGCACAATTCTGGCTTGCAATCCTGTGCAAATCATGGGTTTTGTTAAACCTTGACGGAAAGGAAAATTATTTGAATGACTCGACCTGTCATAGACCATAAGTCTCAGAATCAGCCATCTTAGTTATGAGGCTGAAAACTTACAGTACAAAAACTTTTTGAAAATCCTTACTATAACTTTCAAATTTCAAGCAGGTGTGATCCAAACCTATTTGTTGAGGTGTTTTTGCAATGACAGTTGAATACATTTTTAGGAAATGAATTGAATGAAACATAAAATGGAGTGTGCTTCCAGCTGAATAGCCAATGCCGTTAATCCAAAACAAGTCCGTTTTTTCACTGCTGTATTTGAGGGAAATAATGACAGTGTTTTGTGTTGTTTCATTGCCTTTTGCAATTTGAATGCCAAATTTGTTTTGCAGGTGTTGCTCATGTAATAATGGAGCTGTAAAATGTGGATAAGGTGTTGATACAGTCCCATACACTTAATATGCATTTTAGAAAATGAAAATGGTTTAAATTGTGTCAAGTGTGTCTTACAGATGTACATTTCAGGCTGTGTTTGAGTTGGGTACGTGAAAAGTATTTGTTCAGTTTTTTAATTATTCTCCAATAGACTGATTCACCCTCATGTACTGTCCAATCGGTATGTGAGCGCACTGAGACAGGTGGTCTCCAGGCTCAAATGCAATCAGAATAAGTTTACATTAGTGATTCTGCGACTATGCTTTTACACATTCTAAAGGGGCTACTCACCACACATGATGTGCAGTACTCTGTCATGAAATACACTACAGAATGTGCAAGAGGATATTGTATTGTTTTGCAATAGCAGCTGTTGAAGTTGTAAACTAGTGCAGGCCCCACCACAGAGTTGAGCAAGCTACATGGAAACATCTACCACCAGACAGTCCCTGCAACATTGCTTTGCCTGCACTGTGCTTCTCCTTTCCTTCCTGGCAGGAGTCTCTGCCACACTTACGTGCACACATACACATACACATACACATACACAAACACATACACATACACAGCACAAACACATACACATACACATACACATACACATACACATACACATACACATACACATACACATACACATACACATACACAAACACACACACATACACATACACATACACAAACACATACACATACACATACACATACACATACACATACACATACACATACACATACACAGCACAAACACATACACATACACATACACACACACATACACATACACATACACATACACATACACATACACATACACATACACATACACATACACATACACATACACATACACATACACATACACATACACATACACAGCACAAACACATACACATACACAGCACAAACACATACACAGCACAAACACATACACATACACAGCACAAACACATACACATACACATACACATACACATACACATACACATACACATACACATACACATACACATACACATACACATACACATACACATACACATACACATACACAGCACAAACACATACACATACACAGCACAAACACATACACAGCACAAACACATACACATACACAGCACAAACACATACACATACACATACACATACACATACACATACACATACACATACACATACACATACACATACACATACACATACACATACACAGCACAAACAAGACAATTGCTATTACCAGGCACACCTGGGTTCCCGACTGCACCATCCTCCTAATATCTTTTAAATCTCCACATAAGGTATGCCTTCCATAGGGCTTACAATACCATTTGCTCTAATAAATTCTTTTGGCAGTGCTGAGCACAAGCTGCTTCTCCCAGGCCCCTGGTGAGCATGGGGATGAGAGAAGGGTGAGGCAGACCAAAATATAAGGATAAATAGTGGGGAATCCTCATGGACTACGGCCTGGTAATCAACATTCTTCCAACTGGAAACATTTTCCAATTCTTCATCTTCATTTAGCTTCTTTACCTACTAATTCCTAGCAGCGGGTAGTGATAATTTGTGCTGACGCTTAAAACAAAAAGCAGGAAACAATCAAATTGAAGTTTTGTTCAGTGGGAGTGGATAGAGGGAGTGGAGGGGAGGGGGAAGGGGGAAGGGGGTTAGGAGGTGATTGTGATAAGCAAATTAAATTAATGACGGTGAGTGTTTGTCTAGCGAAGACAGGAGGAAGCTTGTGGCGGGTGCCATGTTAAACACTCCACATACGGCGAAGTAGCTAATCCAGTCTCCCTTCCTCTCAAGCCTCTCTGTGTGTGATTAGGGGAAAGACACTCCTTGCAAACGCCGCGGAGCAAAGCGGTGGCCCTCGTTACCACACGAGCTCCCTCGAACGAGAGCCTCATTAAGGCTGAGGAAGTGGAAAAAAAAGATTTTTAAGTGTTGACTAATAGCGGAGCTCAAAGGTATTTATTTCTTATTGTTTCCATGCAAATTCATTATGCCAGAATTTCTTCTTCTCTAACGGAAACCAAGAGGTCTAAGTAAGGGAGTATGTGTGTTGGTGCAGGTTTGTATGTTTCCTCCTACTCTCTTCCTCTTTGAGGGAGAAAGTGATGTATTTGGGCTTGCCTGTTCCTTAACATACAGATGCACATTTGTTGTGGGTCTTTAGCCTATTCAGGCAGCATATGAAGTGTCACTTATTATTTTAAATAATAGATCGCCTCTCCCTATTCCCGGCCTGATTTTGCTGGCAGAGCAGAGAATCATGCAGACAGCAGAAGCATCTGTTAGACCCTTATATTCACACCAAGAAAGTTGTTTGTAGCCTACACATTTAAATTTAGAATCACAATGGTACATTCATGTTTGTTAGAATAGAATGTATGGTAAATAATTTGATTTACCTTAATTCTAAAGTGAAAATCACTCTTGCTAATTTAGCAGTACAGTTGAAAATATTTAACTTGTTGGTTGACATTTTGTTTCTCATTTGGCCTTGGTAAGAACATTTCATGAGGTTTAGCGGTTTCATAATGGTACAGATATTTGAATATTTTATTCTCTAAATACAGCTTTATGAGTTTTCAATTGTCTTAACAATAGTTTAATTGTTGGGTTAGACGCCCACTCAATAGTTGGGCAATACAAAAAGCAGTAATGGCTTTGCAAAGAAACAGATGAATGAAATTAAAAGACACCTGCACACACCTCTTCTCTATTTGAATAGAATTCTTTGTTAATTTTCAAAGCGCTCTCTGTCATTACCTAAAACAGACACTGTGCCCTAAACAGCTTGCAACATTTATCAGCACAATGGACTATTCAATTACATAAATAAAAGATACAGCATCTGTTGCCTTAACTTTGAAAACATTTTTCCTACTGTGTATGGAATAACATTAAGTGGTGCATGGAAAAAGTAGGACTTAACTCATCATCTCTTTATCAATGGCCTTAATCAGTTGGTGTGTGGTTTGACCACTTTAGCTATGACTAATTTGTCTATGGATATGGAAAAGCAGAGTTGGAGATCTTCTCTGTGGGAGTTTGCCTCTCTTTCATCAGCAGGAAGTTTATCACGTCCTCCACACTGTCACACGACCCCTACTGGTAAAGTTTGGGACTGAGGCTGCAGCGTCAAGGTTTGTGAACGGGTGTGCATTCGTGAGTGCGAGACAGAGACTGCGTGTGACACTGTGTGTGTGTGTGCATTCACATACTCCCGCTTAGTAAAGCCAACCACCCTCTGTGTCTCCAATGGCTTGGGGCCTTTTTTCCTCTCCCGCGGGGGCACTTGACTAGGGCCAGAATTCCTCCACGTGTGTGTGTGTGTTTGTGTGCGTGTTTTTGTGTGTGTGTGCGCGTTAGCCACAACGGGATTGCGTTAGACAAAGGAGACATGCTTGCCAGCAGCTGCGGCAGACGCAGCAGCATCTCTACCCCCACCTAAAGCCCCCCTCATTGGTTCCCCATCCTCACCCAGACTCCCTCAGTCCACTCAGGCTGCCACCATGGTGATGGCGGCAGCTCAGGAAAAGGGCCCCTTAGGAGACTGGAAAGTGAATAAAGAAAAACGGAGAAATAGAGAATAAGCATTTTTCATGCTTTTTTTGTGTGGAATGCCGTTTCCAAAAATAATTTAGGCCCTGGAAAACAGAAGGTAAGGTTTATAAGAAGAAACACACACAAAAGACACACACAGACTATGAATGGTGGTTTGGGTTGGGTTGTGAGTACCTGATTCTTTCCCCTCTTTTTTTCTCATCTCCCTTTAAAAATCAGCAAATCCATTTGCTAAACAGCTGCACCTCTGTACTGAACAGATAACAACCTGGGCCAGACTAGATTTGCAGCGAGCGAGAGGCAGATAGGCCCAAATCTCTGGCCCTTTTTTGAAAATGCTAATGACGAAGGAACACTTCGCCGGCCAAAAAATTCTCTTGTAGATCTGTCAATTGCTATTTTGACAGATATTTGCTTGTAAGTACACACAACACTTGTTCCCACTGTCTTATCTGGCGCTCACCAGAACACTGACCTACATTACATCAAGCACAATATGATGCACAAACATGCTCTGTTCAATAGCTGTGTTTTTCAATCCCCACTCTCGCCACCCCCCCAGTCTCTCCTCCTTTTCTCTGTATAAAAAAAAAACAGACGGAACCAAACGAAATCCTATAAACAGAAGGTATTTTCTCCCAAATAAAACCTTGTGGCTTAAAGGGAGAATCTTGTGACCATCTCTGGGTGTTTGATTGCTCCTCAAAGAGCTGCCGCAAGAGCACTCGGCGGAGGAGAGTAAATATTGGAAATTCAGCCACAGCTGCTCATTCACTCAAGCTCTCTCTCATGCTTTCGTATGCTCTCTAAAGTATGACAATAATACAGCAGATTTTGAGATGTTTGGGTGTGTTGTATGTTCAATTTCATGTATACTGCCATATATATGTCTGTAATCGTAATATTTGACAGCAATAATGGGAATAAGCTCTCAAAATGATCGCAGCAGAACCACCATTTGTATTTATGTAGCTTTTTTAATCAATTTCTTTCTTCTACCGTGTTACAATTGTACATGGCTTCTCCACCTACTTTCTCAGTTTTGTTTGTCTTTGTTCATGGTATACAGAGTGCGTTCTGGGAATTGTCCTCACTTAGTTTGACTGACATCTTTGCTCTGAGATACAGAGAGGAAGTTTCGCCCCCTGCATGGTGCCTAGATTGAGCGTGATTGTGAGACCGCCAGCTAACTTTAGATACTATGAAAATTGACAGTTGGTTTAAGCAGTCAGAACTTACTGGAAATATTGTTTGTGTAGCATGTGTGTTTTTGGTGCACGTGTGTGTATGTTTTTGATTGTCCTTAGGGTGGAGGTTATACTGTTGACACTACAAATCAATCAAAGCACTGTCAGTTTCTATTCCTATTTATGAAGCATTTTGTATGGAGAGGATTTATCAGTAGTAACACTACGACCACTTAAATGTAGAAGGGTGGAGACAAAGAATAGGTGCTAGCCTTGTAATTCATAATTCTTTAGGTTAAAACTATCGAAGGGCAAAACATTTTGTTCTAAACTTAACCACAACTTGAATGTAGAGTATAACCTTAATGGAGTCAAGGAATATCTACATTTCAGTACAGTACAATACTGTAAGTGAAGCATAACATGTGAATAGGGAATAGCTTTTGTATAGGGAATTGAATGTCAGCGTGGAATATAGATACGTTGGTATGACAACATGTTTACATAGAGGCCTACAATATCCCTCAAATGCTACATTTGAGGGAGAAAATTGAAAAAAGGACTTTTCTGCATCCTTGAGAAAACAGGCGGCGACAGAGTAAACAGTTTGTTCCTGTGAAAAGCTCAATGCCAATCAGCGATTAATGAGCCGATGCTGAACACCACCGGCTGAGAGAAGTTAAACTGAGCTGAATTAAGGAGCAATATCATCCCTCATGCAGGTGCTCGCTGAACGAATAACTGCTTTAATTACTGTTATTCAATCATTCGCTTTTTTCATCGAGCACAAACACTGCACTGGCATTATCAGTTTTTCTTGTCAATTTACAAATGCCGATCACAGGCATAATGCTTGCATGCTTTGCTCACGACACTCAACCATTTGTGACCTCAAAAGGAAAAAAAAAACAATTAGCTTTAAGCATTGGGAAGACAAGGGGAAGATATACTGCAAGGTGCGTTAAGTGAGTCCCTCCGTTTGAATAGGTCCTTATCTTGGTTTGTAGTCTTGTGGGGTTGTGGGAGCCCTTGAAGGGACACATCTGTGTATGGGGGTTCACTGTCAATGAGGGAGAGAAGACAAGTGGGTGTTTCTGCACCTGCAACATTATTATACTCCACAATAGTTATTATTTCAGTCAGAGGTATTTCCATTCATGCCACCAGGCTTGACTGATGGGGACCATGTTAACTCTGTCGGCTCCAACAGGTTGTAAAGGCTTTAGCTTGAAAGTGAAAGCAGTTGAGTTTACCATCTACAGAGATTCATTGACCATAGGCAAGAAGTATGTAGGCAAACTGAACTGAGAACATTAAGATCTGGTACAGTTTGTTCCAGGACAAGTTGACTTACAGTGTACAGTGAGTGAAAAAGTTTTTTTTGTCCCCTAAATATCCTTAATGTTCCTGGATATTAATTTCAAAAGTAAAGGATCTGTAGCCTTTTGAGTTGATTGACTCTAAACAAATGTGGTGATGGGGTTTTCCTTCTAGACCTGCATGCTGACAAGTTCTCTAGCTCTCAGAGAGAGAGTGAATAGAGATGTTATTGTTGCTCTTTGTCTGAGAATCTCACAGGACTTGACCTTAGCCCTCAAGGAGCCACACTTGGCCTCCCGCCCACCCCCCCAGGTGCCCCTTGGAAACACCCCTGTGCTGTGAGTACTCACGGGACGGCACAGTGCCGACAAAGCAATCTGACTCCTGATCCCCTTAGAGTATAGTAGTCTCCCCCTTCACCGCCCCCTCCCTTACTCTTGAAACAAATGGTATTCTGTTGCTGATGTCTTAACAATGTACTTACACTGAGAAACATCCTCCTACTGTATGTGCAGTCTTGTGTGATCCGCAGACAATGCCATTCCTTGTTGTTGTCTTTGCCTTCTTTCTCTGTCAGCCTGTCTTGTCAGCAACATTCTTATTCACACATTTGTGCATTGTTTTTTTCCATTGTGTACTTTGAAATTTGAAAACAGCTATTTATTCTTCTCGGCATAGAACACTGTGAAATTGGGTGTTCTTCAAAAACGTTTCCTTTTTGAGGAGAACATCCCCTTTGTTTTACAAGATTGAAATTATTTTTCTAAAATGCTCACTAAACAAACAAGGTTGCTGAATTCAATCCAAATCAATGAATGTGTGTGATTGTCAGCATAAAAGGTTTGTCTTGTTTACAGTAAATACTCCCCAATTTCCAAAGCCTTACTCTTAAGTTTAGCACTGTGCTCCACAGGTGTATACTGGAGTGACTCTTGACCTGTGAGTGTTAAGGGAAACATATTTGAGAGCTAGTTCTATTAGATCAACTTACGCCTGTGATAACAAATAATGAGTCTTTAGGTAAAAGGGTCACTGTTAAATTGAAAACACTCTTGTTTGGTTGTTTCTTTCACATTTGAGTTAACTGACAACAAAACTCCAAACGTCCCTAAAAGGATCATCGTATTTTCTTCCTGGATCATATCTTCTCATGTTCCCTACTATCTAATTAGCAGTGTCATCCCTGACAATGACATGAATGCTGCATTTAAAACCCTATTGTTAGTGTTGCCCCTGATATTTACTCTTGTCATGTTCCCAGTCATTTACTGAGATGCAGTCTGTGAATAATTAAGTGCACGGGTAACTGCTAAATGCATTCTTAATAAGCAGGAAAGAAGGCATCTCACAGCATCTGAATTACACTGTTACTGTTTTGGCATTAACCCTCAAAAAGTAATGGTTTTGTAATAGTTCAGTAAGATAAAACATTGTTGCTGCTTTAGTACTGATGTTGGGTAGAGAAATGGGTCCACAGGAGGCAGGGAATGAGTCAGGGCCATGGCATGCTGGAATCAGTAACCGCCTGCTCTCAGACGGCTTGTACGACAACCCTGTGGAGAGTACGGTGCCATTACAGCATGCTCAAACAGCGAGGAGACAGGGGCTTCTCATTTAGCTGAACGATCACTTTGCACCAGAGTGGTGGATGAGATGGAGGTAACCCATGGAGATTAGGAGCGGTTTGAGGAGTTAGTCAAACATTTGCAACACCAGAAATGCCACCAATCAACGAGGAAGGCTCATATTTACACTCCATTCTCTCTAGAAAATAAATATAAAGGATATAGCGCATCTACCAAATATTTTTAGGAAAAGAATGGTGGCATTTTCTCTGTTGAAAGTACAAGTCTATACTGTAGAAGCTTTTGGGGATTCTTATTGAATATGGTTAAACTGAGGGTGTTTCTTTATATGAAAAAATAAAAAGGTGGAAATGGAACAGTCTGCACCAATAAGGTAGAAATGTTTTGATGAAGGTATTTCAATGCAAAACTCCCCACAGTGATCATAGGTGGTCATGGCCTGCAGTCAGAAATGGTACACCATAGTAGCCTTGGAAAGCCTAGAAAACCAATCACCATGAGTTCCAAAGTTTATAACGAAACTAAACCTGCAGGCATAAGATAAATTACACAGATTTAAGAATTCCATAATTACATCTAATGTTTTTATGAATAAACTGTGAACGCAATGATTATAATGGAAATGAACAAATGACAAGGGGCATTCTTAATGCTAAAGTGAAATGCTTTCTTTTTAGACAACCATACGGAACATGTAGGTTACACACCTATTGTATCTATCAACCCCAACCTACCACCTTCCTGTTAGGAAAATTACAATGGCAAGGTCCTGGTCACTGAAGGTTGAATTGCGGCCAGGTGTAAAGTTCAACATCATTTATGCACAATGATTGTAGATGGATGTGATGTCTGTAATACAGGGATACAGTCCGGAAAAACAGCTTATAAGATGTGGAGAGTGCCAATAACATGTACAATTCATATCCGTATTAAAAGGACCAACACAATTTTTTGAAGCTCAGAAGTTTCTTTGAGGGGTTACTGCCTGTCCGTGCAACAAAGCATGTAACCACACCGATTTGTAATAAACAAAACTTGGCTAAGTGTTATCTTGCAGTCTCTTTCACTTTAGTTTCTTCGATAGGACATTTTCCATGTCCTATCGTCCTATCCAAAGGTAAAGATATATTTGGGTTTCAAGAGGAGCATAAATGTTTTAAAACTCTGTAGCATGCAAAAGTGCAGCATTGCACAGACTTATGAAGATAAAAAAATGACATGAGAGAGGACATTGTTTACAACATTTTAAAAACGAACTTTCTGTGCAGCGGGCTATCGTTTCAAAAAAGCTTCTTATGTGTCATTGGTTGGTGGTGAACGTCTGGCAGTTGAGAATAGGTATACCTTGAAGAACATTTAATAATTCCAAATTGTTATTATGAACCCCCCATGGGGAAAGATTTAGTTAAATAAATTCATGCATTTTGAAATGGTTCCACAAAAGACACCCCCATGAATTACAAACTGAATTCTAAAAACACAGGCCCATATGGTAATGTTCCATAATTCAGGAAGTTTAAAGGGTGAAGCTATGTTTGAAGACAAAAATACATAATAATGTGAAATTTAAGGTTCCAGTTAGTTGTAGCAAATTGGGTAAGAACCACGTTGCAACTAACAGGCATATGTGAATATTCTGCTCTAGCTTTATCAAAATAATGAAGACAAAATCTTGGTCTGCTGAAGAACAACTATACTGTACCTCATAGTTAATAAGATTTTAACCTGTGACAATGCCCACAAACTTACAACACTTCTCTGGTTTTGTCACAAGCTTGTTGGAAGCCTGCTCACTGACCAAGTCCCTCGCACCTCCAACAAACACAAATTAAAATCAGTATCGGTGCGCCCTTCTCCAAAGTTGACATTATCCAAGAGCAAATCGATTGTATCCTTTTGAATCTATTGGTACCAGGCTAAAATAGATCTGAGCAAACACTGTACTCTGAGAGTAAGACAGACATCTGCAACAGCACCAGCAATTAAATACAGAGAGCTTTCACACAGAAAAACTATCCTTTTCTTTCCAACATGGCAGACGAAGGAAGGAAAATGAACAAAATAAATATATATTAGGCTAGTAATTGCTGTACGATTAGCAGACTCAGTGTACTTGGCATGGCTCAAGGTTTTCTCACAGTTTGGAAGAAACACACCTACTGGTGCTTCCTGATACAATAGAGCAGCCTTGATGGCCATACATCCTGCGTGTCTTCCTCAGTCTCCCTCTTATTCTCTCTCTCCACCCACCCTCTTGGGTCTCTCCCCTATCAATCCTTCCCCCTCCTCTGCCTGTCTGGACTGGGACCAGCTGGCTTCATTAGGGACCTCCTCCATTCCAGATCGCCTATTTTGTCTGTTGCACATTTTTCGACTGTTTTATCTTAAACACTGTCCATCCCTGGACCCTCACACATATTTCCTTGGCGTTTCAGCATCCAAAACAACAGGCTTCTAATGAAATAATTCATATGTTCATTGTACAGTTTCTTTGTTTTCTTAATCTTTGTGCCTTTTCTCAGGGTTTAGATTTTCATTGTTTTAAATCTGTATTGAATTCCTTTTAATGGTTTGAGGCAGTAGTGGGGGAATTTACATTTACAAAAGCAATGCTTAGAACATTCAAAATCAGTACCTGTTCAGATTGAGTTTAATTTATCATCTATGGATGATGAAATATATGGCGTCTGTAAAAACGGTAAACCAATTACAATGAAGTAAGAGCTCCACATGCTTTTAGCAAACATAATGTTATTTATTGTTGCCTCATTGTCCACATCAAAAGCTTTGTTTTTTTTTCTTCAAAAGGTTTTCCATCCATTAATTCAGTTTTAACTGTTGGGAATAGTTGACTTCAGTACCCAGAAAGCACTACAATTCCCCTTCTGTTAAAAATGGTGATGTCATAACTGGACTGGTGACTGAAAGCCGCATAAGGTTCTGTAGATTGTACTTCTGTCTCTTGATAGGTTAAGGGTCTAACAGATGGTCCTGGAAAAGGGACATCCTGAGAGGGGCAGAGCCTTTGGAAGTCTTCACCACTGGTAACCTTTCCATGAACTTCATTCTAAAGGTCAGGGTGAGTGCCCATGTACACTTGAGAGCCCAGTCTTATCCACAAGGGGTCAGGCAACCTGTTCAATGTAGTTAAGACCGTCAGATAAATAAAATGTCAAATATGTAATATTTACGTTTAGGTTGTAATTACATAGTTCTTTCTCACACGGCTCTTGGATCTAGATGCTACAGTATATCCTTGATTTGCATTCAGTTAAGACTGGACTCTCAACTTGAATGGTTAGAATAAGGGTGACTAGAAAGGTTGTCAGTGGAGGGATGGGTTGGGCTCAAAGCACATAGCACATAGCATTGCACATGAGGTTGTGTTCAAGAAGTGGTGCCCCAGCTCCAAAAATAGTCCTGATATCTGTTTGCTTCTATTGCTTCATGTCAAGTGACAGTCCCTTTAGATATTGAGGCATTAACCATTGTTCTTACACTGTCAGAATACTTTATAGGACAGCGTACAAATACCCAATGTCAAAGACATTTCCCTGAGTATCCTATGAAACACTAAAGAAGAAGGACTAGCTTTTAGGACTATAGTTATTTGTTTGTATTTCATGCAGGAGTTTGCCTGGTGGAATTATTTATTATTATGCCTTATTTATAGGCTGCTGTTACTTATTTATTTGATTATTTTGTAAATTATTTATCTATTGAATTATTAATTATTCTTCATGACATGCCTTATATTATTCATGACTTAATTTGAGATTATTGCTTCTAGATGCCACATTGTTGTACTGTAGGATTGCCTTTTCACATCAATTCAGACAAGGAAATGAAATCTATCTCTGGGGCTATTTTTTACAAGAAATGATGTGAGAAGTTGCTATTTACATACCTACTCTTGTGATACAGGGAAGGAGAAAGACCCATTTGTCTTGTTCACATAAATGTGCAAATAATGTCACTAGGTCCCTTCATTATCAAAGGGCAACTTTGATCGTTTCTTTACTTTTTTACAGGACTACTTACCGATATGTATAATACAAATTCCCAGTATATGATGTTAATATGTTCATTGGCAGACACTGAGACACCTTAACTTGTATGAGAATGCATTATACTGCATGCAGTGCAGTCATCTGATTCTACACAGTGTACTGAATGGAAATAGTATCACATCATGTGGGGATGCATTTGTTTCATATCATAAGCTTTATGTATACAGTGCAGTGGTATGACCAGCTAGCCAAATAGATCCCAGAGTTAGAGTTAAAATACTAAAAAAGCTTAATGTTACATTAAAGGGACGAGCTGAATCGCCAATTGCTTCATGTGGTTAAGAGTTTAAGAGTTCTATGAAGCACAATTGAGCAACAGTGTATTTGCAGTGGCTAGTTCATAACCATTGCTATACTGCTGGGATTGCTGTGCATATGAAAAGCAGAGTCAAGTTGAAGATGAAAGATGTTCAAGTTGAGCAAAGACCCCGATGCTTTCATGTCATTTCTTCAAAAAACATCAGCTTAATGATTTTTACTCCACACTTCCCACTTCACGCTTGTGATTGACTTGACTATAAAATGTAGATAAAACGTAAATCATAAGACACACTGTAAAGTCTACTTCTGTCTGCTCACACTCTATAATGAAGCAGTCATTATGATTATTTTATAGGACTGAAGTTTTTAAAAACTACAAGAATGCATTACTCTGCATAATGAACAGATGTTGTGGCAACAAGCACATACATTATGCATAAAAAATTATTTCAATTTTGATTTTAGATGCTGATTTATTGAGACAAGTTTAGCTTACAACAGTAATGGCTTTAGGATATGCTTTTGTTGTGTTATTTCCATAATTAATAATAGGGAGACAGCACATTATATATCCTTTGAGTTTCAAGTATAAGAACACTTAAGCTACAATAAAAAGAATGTTGCTCTCCAAGTTTCATAACAAAGATAATTCTACAAAATAAACTGAAAAGTTTTAGACATTGCCCTTTTTTGTGTTTTCAGCATGTTAGAAGGATCAAGATATGCAATTATTGCCTATGGTTGCTTTTGGACTGAGCTATGGAGACAAAAGGTCACAACCCCATAGACAGTGAACAGTGAAGGGGCCAATAAGAAGGACTAATATGACTGCTGGGCACAGTCCCAGTCTTCTCACAAAAATAACTTGGGAACCAATCCTCAACGTTTTTGGTACACCCAAATGCCACATGGAGTGGTATGAAGTTTGACTTTACACAGTAGAATTAATGATTTGAAGACACATAGTTGGTGAATAATTGATTCCAGCCCTGAGGAGGGTTAGGAGCTGAGTAAAAGACTAATAAATCATTTGTGGTGCTGCCAGTTGTCACTTCCAATTATTTCTGGGTTTGTGATAAACTGCTGCACCTGCCAGCTGCTGGTCCCACAATCCCTTAGAGCAAAAAGAGACGACTTCATCCCAACTTTGCTCCTTCCAATACCTTCTGCTCCTCCGGCTATTGCTCTTTCGCCTCTGTGAACTTTGCAGTTGTATAAAGCCAATTGAAAGAAGAGTTTTATAAATGTTGCTTTATGGAATGCCTGGCAGTATGATCTCAGTGCTTTCAGGTTGTGTCAGTAAGTAATGACAGGTTAAAAAAAGTTATGTAAAAAGTAGAAAAAGTACTGTATCTTCTTTGGCTGTTTTATGATCTAGCCAGATAATGAACCCTCAAGCATCCTCAAATTTCCGGGAGCAGAAATCCTCAGGGATACACCTCACCATACCCTGGCTGGCAGAACCTAATTTTGCATTGCTCATTTTCAAAGTGAGCGATTCAAATGTTAATGAACTGGTCCTTAAAGAAGCCGACCTCCAACGTATTTGCCACCTGTGCAGAAGGAAAGCGGAATGGCCCTCGAAGTTGAGAAGTGTTGAGCAAACAGTCCTCTGCAGCAGGTGCAATCAACACTCCCGGAACGGCACTCGCGAAATATCCATGTGGAAGACGTGTATAGGATCTTATTAGTTAATGACAGAGTAGGAGGTAATCAAGTTGAGATTGTTGTTCCTCTAAAAGAGGGACAAAAGGAGGCACTGGGTTTGAGTAGCCAATTCGCAAGAAAGAAAAGATGAATATAGCTGAATTTGAGCACAGGCTTTTCTGCAATGCATCTTTTTTCGGTCTTTGTTTCTTTTCTTTGAACGTTGCCTTAAGCTTTTTATTTCTTGAAATATGTTTTAAATTACATGTTTTGTAATGTCCTCTATCTCAGATGATTAAGCCAAAAATGTAATGAAAGTAAAAAAAAAAAAAAGGTAAATCGCCCATTTCTCCCCTTCTGTAACATGAATGTGTAAATTATACAGATTAAGAAAGGTGGAAAGAGCACTGGACAATTCAATTGAAGAACAAGTACCTTAAATCGATTTCACTTAAGAAATAGTACAAGCATTAGCTGAAATGATTGAAGCATAGTCAATTGGATATTCAATGTTTTTCTTCTTTGTCTTTTTTCTCTCATGGCATCTGTAAAGAACCAAGTATGGTCATTAAAGGAAAAGCATATTTCAGGACAGAAATGCTGGTAATAACACTATCCAGCTAAAGAAGATAAACAGCTAAGATTGAATGAAAAGCCTTGAAGAGAAACCACAAAGTGGCAGAAACTGTACCCTCTGCTCAACTGCTGAGTAAACGTGAACAGTTACTTTCCACCCCTGCTGATTAACACTTTTTGTATTCACATGTATTTTCACTTGATTTTAAATCAACAGATTGCATATTGTAACAATATGTGACTTTCTGTCTAGGTGTAAAAAATTATTTTTGATTCTGTGCAACAGCAACACATTGCAATTGTTATTATTATCAGAGACGTGTCAAAAATGCTTATGTTTTATCACACATTATATTTTTTACATGAAACTAATGCAGAAAACAAAACAAGTTTTTCAAGTATATAATTAGACTTCTAGCTAAGACTTTTCTTTAGACCCACAGTTATCAGATCCTTGATGTACTGTATGCTGATTGGAAACTACAGCGCTATACTTTCAATACTTACATGAAACGTGGTACATCAAAATAACAGCACAAGATTTTGTTTGATTTTGAAAGCACTAAAATATGCGACTCAATTTCAAACTCTGATATAGTATCGTCTCACATTTAAGCAAACTGAACTTCTAATCATCATGATAAATACTCAAAAGACTCTAAAAGAGTACCACAGCATGAGATGAATCTCTGACAAGGACAATGACGTTGCACTGCTTGTGTGCTTGTGACTTGGCTCCTAATACATTGAGACAGTAGTTACATATACTGAGCCCCTATTAATTCCAAGTCCAAGCCAGTAAACAATTTGGTCAGAAATCAAAGTCCATAGCAACATGAAAAAAACCCAGCATCGCTATGCCTTCCCAAATGTATCATGCTATGCAGTGTTTATGTTCCAATATGCATGATGCATCTGCTAATAAAACAACTGAAAAATGAGTCAACATGCATCACTTACAACTGTATTAGTAGTTAACACCTTCTCTCTCTACTACACACTGACTATGTTGGTCCTACACTTATAAATGGATATTAGAGTGGAAAGGTGTCTAAAATTGGTTAGTGCCTGTAATGAAAGACAATTGATTTCTTCAACTATTGTTACAGTCCCGGTTTGGTGGTACCATACTGTGATATTGTGGTTGACAGTTGATAGCAGGCAAGTGCTAAGTAAACAGTAGTGTGGGGGCGTTCATCTAGGAGAGAGAGAAATAGAGAGAGAGATGTGTAGCGTGAAGTAACCCCAGAGGAGGACTAGCACACTCAAACAGCATTAACAGGAGGTGTCCCCGCATTCACCACAGCTTTCATGCCTCACTTCTCCTATAACGCAAATCAGAAGCAACACAAGTTATCCATTTGAGATATTGAGTTGGTATAGATATAAAACATGCACTTACGCACCACGGTCATGAGATAAATCAGCAAGGGACCCACAGCCTGTTTATCTGTCAACCACATTTGTGCAAGCAGTTGCTTGCTGTAGGTGGCATAAAATATTCATCGCTAACCTCATTTTGCTAACTGACCAGAGCTAACTTGACTTGTCTGTCATAGGGTTGGATGAGGTCGATTATATATATTTTTTACAAACTTGTTTGCATTCCCCTTTTCCTGTGTTTGTTTTCAATTCTATGTGTGAAACCTTGGGAGATTTGATCTTTAATATTGTCTTAATGTTACTAAAAGGAGATCTTTGACGTGTATTGGTGAAGATGCTTTGCAAAGATAATCATGTTTCTATTACTGTGTTCTTCGGCTCATATATTCAGTAGGGGGGAAATAAACTCAAAACAGACAAACCTATTACAGTCAAGTATTATATTTCTATGTAAAAAAAAAAAGAGTTTGACTGAAATTGTTACGTGTATACATGTACACCAGGTTTGAACTTGATCTAGAAAAATGACTATACAAACGTTACTCTGTCTTAAGTGCTATCCAGAGCAGCAAATCACGTCACGTCATGAATTAGGAGTGAGTAGCAGTGTAGTGAGAGTGGCAGCGTTGGGGGGCAGTGGGCAGTCTTCTGGGATCTGTAAGGAACAACAGAGTTGCTCCTGTGCGTCTGCTCCCTGACACTTCCCTAATCTGATAACGGATGAGGACAGGTTGTCTTTCCTGTACCTGGCAAGTACCTTCGCCATCCTGCACAGGCGGATTTCGGTGGATAAGGCCCCGGCTTGGCAAACGGCAGGATTCTCTGGAGAATAGTTAAAGTGTGATTAATCATTGTTTAGGCGCGGAATGTGCATGGAAGAATAGAAAAGCAACGTTCCACACCTCTGAAGCAATTAATCCCTGTGATCTCCACCGGGTTTGTCTTGTAGATAAGTCAGGGTACAAAACTGTTCCTAATTTATCAACCCACTCATGCCATCCGGCATGAAACACACAATTTATTTCCAATCATTTATAGTCAAATTTCTAAAAAGAGTGACTTTGCCACATCCAAGTATGTCTTATATTAGCTTCATATAAACTAACTACCCCAGATTACAATGGGAATCGTGTTTTATTGTGCACATCTGGTAGAGTCACAATGCATTTTCACATTCTCCAGCTGATTTTTTGAGTGATTGTGGCATAAATCATTTTGCTAATCAGAAACATAAGTGACATGTAGCCATCTCCCCTCTTGGAACAAAGGATTAACATATGGCTCAAACAGCACTCAGGTCTTTTATTTCCAAGGTACTGTATATAACCTATGCGTAAAGCAAAATTATCAGACTGATTTGCATTTTTCTGTCATTTTGGGTATTTTTCACATCGCACATCTTCACAAATACTTCTATAATCTAGAGCTAACACTGCACACTGTTTAAATAGGGAGAAATATATATAGTTATTACTGTTTTACATAAAGGTTACATTGACCTCCATATAATTACATATTGTACCTTTAACAACATTGTAGTGACATGAGAACTGCTGTGCATTCATGTTGCTTACATGGTGGTTAATATAACATTAACATTAAAGTATTGCCAATCATTATAATTAAATTAACATTTAATTAACAAGGTTGAATGTGTAGTGTTGGTGTAAAAGTTACTCCTTACTACATTTGAGTGTCCTTAAGTGTTATGGCCTGGAGTTAAAGCCTGCTAAACAGTTCCAGCACAGAATATGACATGTTCATTTTACAGAGAGTGGGATGGAAATCTCAACATGTGATATATCAACATACATTTGTTGATACTTGGGATACCAATTCACTTCACCAACCTTGCTGATCTAGTATGTTTCCTTTGCCAATGGTAATACAAACCAATACAGTACTGTAAGAAGAACGGAAAAAACAAAATAGCCAAAATATTTACTCTTCTAATAAAGTGCGTGGACAGATGAACCGAAAACAACACTGATAGGACAAGATGAATTCCTTTATTACGAGTGCGCTCTCTCTGGATGTCTGTGCATGGCTTCCAAATCATATTTGCCTCCTAAAATGGGGGGAAAATAGACCTGCTTGCCAATAATAGTATAATGGTTCCTGTTTTAATTGCATCATTACATACCCAATATCATCAGTCTGCCTGCCAATATCAATATTGCCATAGCATGGGTGGAATATAGATGACCCTGGGTATGTGTGGGTCTTCCATGAGTATCTTCCATGCCAGGCTCATCCCACTGCCCGCTGTGCAGGGAATGGGGAAGTAGGCCGGATTGCATCTCATCTTTCTAGTGTCCCCCGTATTCCCTTAATTGCTGACGGATCTAGTTTGGATTTTGATGGCTGCTCAAAATCTTTAGTTGCAACACATAGGAATTGGCCAATCGGGAAACATCATGTTGCTCTTATGTGAGTGAATGAGTGAGCGTGTCTTTGTGTATGTGTGTGCATGTGTGCGTATTTAACCACACACAGTAGACACACTAGTGAATAAAGTATCTTACTTTTTGACAGAGTGACATATACACTTGGCAATGTGTTACCTAGCAGCACATTTGTTTATGGTTAAGATTAGGTATTCAGCAACAAGAAGACCCAACCCCCTGGTCCCGTTCTCCTCCCAAAATCCACCCCCAAATCCATCCAGTGCCGTTAACAAATCATAACAACACCGAACAACAAATAAACCCCTGACCCCTGCTGCACATTTCCAGGAAGCCACTCCCCCCAAGACACAGCATTTCAATACATTTTAGATGTGATGTTTACATTTATTCATTCAGCAGACACTTTTATCCAAAGCGACTTCCAAGAGAGAGCTTTACAAAAGTGCATAGGTCAATGATCATAAACAACGAGGTAGCCCCAAAAACATTGCGGGTAGCCAAAACATGAAGCATACATTGTGAAAAGCTAATAATAGCCAATAGGAAGAAACATAAGAGCATGTAGTTAAACTAGTTACAAATTAAACAACATGAACCTCAAAAGTGCAAATGTTCCCACCACTTCAAATCTACAGGGCATCTGCTGAAGTTCATAGGACTATCTTCTGTGTCCCTGTGATGTCTTCAAGGTTACAGTTGAGACAGACAAAACCACTCCTGTGGTTCACAGTAATGTCCAGCCTATATTGTACCAATATCATTCAATAACCATCAGTGAATGTAAGAAATCTACCTCTAAACCCCTTTTCTTTTAATTCTTTTTTCCGACTCAACAGGACCTCTTGTGGAATCTGGCTTGTGTTGTCTGCCACGACTGCTGTGTTGTATATCTGGCTGACTGTTATTGTTGTGTCTCCTGATGATTAGCCTGTGATTGATGGACAAAGTCCAGGACATCTCGATCGACAGCTGTTGATAGCTTTGAAATCGAGAGCAGCAGTCAGAGCGTAACATGGAGCTCATTGCTATCCAGGCTTGGTCACCAGTCCAACAAACCTCAGCACAGCACCTCATGAATTTCAACTGGAGTTTGAAGTTTAAGCACACAATGTGACAAAGACTCTTGGAGGACTTGACGTTTAAAAACTCCTGTATGAGTTCATCTACAGCACTAGAATGCCAATGGAATAGTTTTAGTTTTATTCTTGTGTATTTGTGTTCACCAACTGAGTAAAGCTCTTCTCCCTTTAAATACATTTTCGATAAAGATGTTGTTGAATGAATGTAATATAAGTTAGCAGAAATTAATATTATGCTCCATGGATAGTCTGATGCAGTCCTGGTTTTGGATTGGACACGACCTTGTCATGAGATATTCCAACAGGGGTTTGAGAAATCCTCTGAGGCTGCAGCAGAATCATTGCTGAATCTATGCACAAATTAGCATTCTGGGCAAGTCAATAGCTCCCAAACCTTAATTAAGGTAAATTCAAAATTTTTGTTCATCATTTGTTTTATATTATCTTAAACCAAGCTATGCTTATTTTGGCAGCTGTTTATTTCTTATATTAAACAAGAAAACATTACAGTGGATGATTTGGCATCTTATTTGAATTTAAGCTCCTATTATGGGAATTGTAGGTTTGCACAATGATTAAATGCTTAATAAAAAATGTAAATTCATTGTTGTTGCCAACATCTGTATTGTTGGACTAACGGCTCACTAGAGTGTGCAAGACTTGTAAAGTTTCCAAACGTGTTGAGAACCCTGGAAAGTTCACTGAAGAGTTTGCCTTCCTCATTACCAAGCTACTTCTGTGTCTGCGATTAGACAGACAACATCTTTAATTGCTTTAAAATCTGAATGCATGATAAGAATGGATTAATTAGATTTTTCTGTTTCTACAAGTAGCAGATGGTTTATGTCTTCGGAATGCTCATGTTGTAAAATGAGATCCCCCCAGCTAGTCTCTGATTGGTCACTGTTAATGAAGCATGCTGTGCTGATTATTGATTTAGAAAATGAGGAGGACATGGATATTGTGTGTGTTGCTATAATTAATTAAAGAGTAGCTTTTTTAATGGCCGGCACAAACACAACTTAAACAACATCAAATATTTGATTCTTCATTTAGGTGGTCTCTGGCCCGTCAAAGTTATTTTACTGTTTATTTAAAAAGATGCACTTTTTATAGTTAACGCTAACAAGCAGATGGTCGACTTGACTTATTTGTGTTTTGTGTTTCTGAATGACCGATCAGATGCATGATGGGAAATGAGCTGCTTGTCAGGAGAGAGACAATTCACGGGAGAGGGCCCGCCAAAGCTGTATACAATCCCAATTTACTCCATCTCCCCTGTTCTTAAGGTTAGTTTTTTTTTTTTTTTTTTTTGCATTATTATTGGCTGTTGCAAGAGCAGCTGTTCCACAGCACTTTTTCCTTTTGAATTACCATCCTCACACTGACAAACAGGCAGCTGATGGGGAGCGTTACTGTGTGCATGAGGAGATCCAATTCAGCCATGGAAATAATGTTCTGTATCAGGGGGGGCTGACTGACTGTCCAGGAGGACAGGGTAGAGATCCAGCCTTGACATCTGTGGGCTGAAACACAATGTTTGTACACAGCCAAAGGCTGGTCAGCAATCAATGATGTTTGCCATGGTGGCTGTTTATCAATGTTGGTGTTGTTCCTCAAAAGAGAAATGTACTGTCTTTCTAATTAACTAGTGCACAGTGCCCATGATGCAGTCAGTGATTAAGATTTCAGTGAGACACACACACACACATTCCTGGAACTATAGATAGATCGTACACAGTCCTCGTGATGAGGTCTGTGACACACACACACAGATTCCTGAAATCATGGATAGGTCACAGTGCCCGTGATGCAGTCCGTGCACCAGAAAGGGAGAAGCTGTTAAGGTGAAATCCTGATGCCATTTTTAGTCAGTAGGCCAATCACAGCCCTAGAAAATTACTTGGTTCAACATCTATTACATCCAACCATTTAGCACCCACCCCTGGCAAACTATTTTCTTCATCTTCACCTGTATTGATATTTAGAACAGACATTTTACAATATCTTTATATCACCCTGTATTGAATATCCAACAGAGGTGTTTTACCACCTGTTACTAATCGTTTTGTAAGTTCGTCACCACATCAGTCATGATTCAAACCAACACTATGCACTTCCAGAACTCCCCTCAGAAACACACAAAGTGGCAGTGGTGCAACGCAGTAGAGCTATGGGAGCCACTTCATGGATTTTTTGCATCATTTACTATTTATAAGTTGCCACTTCGTGTTATTTACACTGGACTGATGGTAATGCTATTCAGAACTGCAAAGCCAGCCAGGGACCTGCTGGGGATGTTAGGAAGTGGGTGGGCAAAATAGCAAGTGTGACTTAAATATTGTACAGAAATGCCACCTGCAGACGGGAGAATAAGGTAACTGTGCTCTGAAATTGACAAAGATGTTCATGATTCTGGACAGCTAGACTTGTTTTATTAAATTGGTACAGCCTCTGGTGTGGGTATAGTTATGTTCCGGATAACACAACCAAGGTAGTTTCATGACGAAAACAGTCACATTTTCTGGAAACACTCTTCAACAAGCATCTTGACTTGGCAGTTGTATGTGAACCTCACTTCACACATACAATATATGCCTACTGGAAATATACATTCTGACACGTCATTGGCCTCAAGAAATATTCAGTTGACCTAGTTTATCTTTTATTTTAAAACCACATGAAAAATTTGTGTCACCAGTTAGCAGAAAATGTGTCACCAAAGAAAAATACGTTTTTCCACCCATATGCAGTTCATCTGTCTCTTCAGTAAGTATTTAGTTGTGTCCTGTTTTTTTCAGTTATTTTATTTTGGGGGATTGAAAGGCCAATGCATAATACAGTCTGTACAGTAGTAGGTAACTAGAAATGTCATGACACTGAAAAGTGCCAAAAAATCTGTTGCGCAAAACATTGTATGCAAACTGTAAATGGAACACTTTCTAAGTGTTCTATCAGTCTAATAGCTGTCATACTTGCAAATGCAAATGTTCTACAGAGGAGACTGGACTGTGTGAAACATGAGAATGAATGCCTGCAGATAATAGAGGCAGTGAATTACTGATAAACCGATTATTTTTTAGATTATTCCAATAAATTCCAATAATTTCTTAAAATGTCCAATAAAGAATAAGCAACAACAGATGAATGAGATATTGTTAAACTATGGTTTGCCTCCTTGAAAGGTATCTTATTCATCTGTTGTTCAGAGCTGAGTCTTTGCGAGTTGTCGTGAAAGTCTGTTTCTTTAGTTAAATTGATAGCTAGCTCATTTTTTAAGTATTCAATTCCGTATGACACTTTGTGTATGAACACATTGGCACAGTCACCACTTCACTATGGTGCTTCACTGTAGTACTGAATTGAGTGACTAAACAAGGTTTGTCTCTTCTGACCAAAATCAAAAGAGTTCCACTTGTTTGCATGCTGCGTGCTAAAGCGTTACCTTTAGTGCCTCTGTTGAGGGCTGTTCAGTTCAGAAGAATACATTTGTTTTCCCCTCCCAATTCTGCCAAGAGCTCTAGTCTTCTTTCTGAAATGTTTATTTTGAGGGAGTGAAAGTGAAAAGTTAATCCTGCTTTCAAGACATTTTAGCCGTTGTGCTTTTTAATTTATTAACATTTTAGCAGCAAACGTTTTATAACTTTATAATTATATAAACTACCCGCTGCCCCTCTGATGCTTGTATCTAGTTGTTCTCACCTGCATCCTCTTGATAGCAGTGAGCTCACACACTAAAAGGGCCTACAAGGGTCTTTGTATTAACCATTTGTTATGCTCTTTATAACTATCAGGGGCCTGTGTTTTGTCTAGCCCATTATCAGTAAATCCAATGCTATTCTTGTGCCAATGTTGATATGAAAAAAAGCACAAGGTGTTGTATATGTAAGATAACACTAACTCCACATTACTGACCATTGTTTTGGAATGAGATGTCTAACAAGTTCATGTCAGTGATGGTCAGGTGTCCAAATGATTTTGACCATGTAGTGTATGTGCTTCAAGATCTATATGGCCAAATTTATATACAGAGGTTAAGTTTCATTAAACATGTATATGATGAGCTTGTGAATAGCCTGCCAATAACATAAAGGGAGGTGGAATTTCGCCATTGTGATTTGGAATGCCTGTCACCAACAATCAAGAATCATTGTAGTGTGATGGTGGTTATCTTACCGCATGTGCCCAGGATTTCCTTTAAACTTCGTTCATTGAAGGCACATATTTATCAAGAAAGAATGCCATCATTTGTTGCAGTCACTGAGGCTTCAAGTAGCCGTTGTGACAACTAGAGTTCAAGAGCTTGAATTAACAAATCCCTTTAATACCACCCTTTAACTCTAACTATAATTAGACCAAATTCAAGACAAAATGTTTGCTGTGATTTAATTATTCCGAACATTTATTTCATTTGTCAGGGGCTCAGATTAAATTGTTGTTTTAATATGTGATTAATGACTGAGCCCTTTCCTGAAATTCAGTGACCGTTTTCAGTTTGTTTGTCTTTTGATAAGCTTTTTAGCTTTAGAGTATGTCCATTGAAGATGTCTGTCATTAACCACTGATCAATTGACATTAATTAAAGATTACAACTAATGATTACTTAATGACTTTTATACTGTGTTGAATGTTCTGAACATAATAAACACTGTTTTAACAGAACCCAACTATATTAGTTCCAAAAGGTCCACAATAAAGAATGAACCAGTAAACTTTATTTTTCACACATTATGTCATCTCATGTAGACTACAGTATGCGTAGTACTAATCCATTGATGAAAGACTAATAAACTGGAGATGACATTGTACCTCATTGGAAGAACACAATTATGGAAGTTCACCACTTTAGAGGCAACCATTATTCCGTGACTTGAGGGGATGAGGTAATCTGTTTTGCACTCTTAATGCAGACTGTGTGTTAAATCCAAAACAAAAGGAGAGGGAGAGAAAACACTCTTTAAATTTTGATTTGGTGAGATTTACATACTGTACAGATAAAATGGATAAAGTAATAATACAATGATGGTATGACTATCTTGGCATGGGTGTTATAGCAATGAATAATCAAAAATCCTTTTATCAATGACACATCAAAGAGCATTTAGGTTATGCTTGTGATAATCCCATTGAATATTCTGTGTTTTCTCCCCACATGTTTCTTTTGATTTTCTATATTTGTCTGGTAAATACAGAATATTCAGCCTTGACAAATTGCAATGAAGCCAAAATCCCATTAGGGGATCAAACAAGTCTTAAAGCCCTTGATAATGTTCCTTACATGCTTCTGCTTGAGTTGCATGGACTGTGGTATTGTGGTGTCATTAATGCTGCAGTTGTTTGTTTGAATGATCATGTGAACAGGGCCTTGCAACATAACAACAATGTTCAAGGTAATATTTAGCAGGAGATAATGGTCTGCGCTACACTGTTTGCCTCTAAATATAAGCTGCCGTTAGCAAATCATGATGGCCGCAAGATGATAGAGACTGACAGATATACAGTTCTGTACACAGTATATAACTTCCTCTCTCACAACATACAAACTGTTGCAGACAATGTAACCTTTCATAAACCCCTTGCACCACCTGCACATTGCCTTTTAGAATTGCATGGGCTTTATCTTGAACTAAATCTGCCCCCAAATGAGAAAGCGTACTGCTGCAGGTGTGCTTTGACTTCAGGAACAGTAAGGTATACCTTATACATTAAGGTATCACAGTAAGGTATACCTTATACAGTAAGGTATCACATGACCGTCCATAACCTCATTGCCTTAACTTGGAAGACTTTTGAAATAAATTGTCTTTGGCTCAATATGCTTTATCTGCAGGTGTGACAAACTTTGCGCCACATTAGACCAGTTCTTTGCATGTTTGGGTCACTCCGGGGAAACCCTGAGAGCCTGTTGAGCGTGATTGGATGTTAAGAGACAGGAATTATGATAGATTATTGGTCAATAATTCAACATGTGTGTCAGGTGGACTATATTTACAGGACCACCTGATGTTGCCTGAATCGAGATTACACAATAGGGTGTAAATCAATAATACATTTTTTTGACAGCATTTTAATGCCATAAAATATTCAGCTATTTGGATGATCAAATTTGCTGCTAAATTACAGCCTCCCTGTTGATAGGGCTTGGAGTAGATGGCCAATGTGCTGGGAAACCAGCCAGACTTGAAAACCAAGCACACATGCATTTGTTTGTGACACACACTAACACATAAACATCCTTGTGTGCAAACACATGGTTTATGTTAAAATATACTGTTATATTTAATGGTACTCTATGTATCAATTAGCTCTGTCAGTGCACTATTTTAAAGTCTTAACTCGTATTCAACCTGTCTTTTTAACCTGCTTAACTCTGTATTTGATTAAGATCTTTCTGGGATGGTCCAAGATATATACAGATGAATACAGTTGAGTAAACATTGAGTTTCAGATGTCTGTTCGCCTCTTTTAGAGATTTTAGTGGTAATAATAACCACTGACAGACCAACAATATTTTTGCATCCAACTTTGATTAGTGAATTGGTAACTAAAATGAGAAATGAAGCAATTAGAGAGGTTCACATACATTATTTAGCTCTCATTAGCTTCCTGTGACATTGCAGGCTCCGGACCAATGAGAAGTGTTGGCCAGGCTTAGGCAATTAGTAAAATTAGTGGCGCAGGATTTGGCGTTGGTACAGGCCACATGGCCCAGAAGATACCAAGCTGGTGTCACTTGTGCAATTTGTAACTTTTCGTGGGAAATAATGGGTTTGAAAAATCACTAGGGCTACCGATGTGTCAAACTGTATTATTCTATGTAACAAAGGTAGTCCCTACCATACAGGAAATGAGGACAGTTTCCACAGGTTTCAGGTTGCTGAGGTAGTCAAGGGGTGGAGAGCAGCCATTTTGTGTCTGACGATGAGAAATAGGGACAGAGGTCCAACCAACTGGTAATTAGCAGTCTGGGTTGTGTTTGTTTTCATTTACGCATGTTTGTGCTGATAAAGTTTGAGTTGCCAAAAATTTCAGTCCCATGTTGGAGCTCGCTCAAGCTGTTCTGTGGTATCCTTCAGGAATGAGGGAAAATCTTCTCCAGTGCCACAGGCCTCACAGAGCGCCGAAGTTGATAATAATTACAGATACCTGGACATTAAAGTTGTTCTTTTTATGAATGGGATCAATGCTGCAAATTGAATAAATCTTGAATCTTCACATATTTGATGTCTGGCAGTTGTCTTTTTCATAGATGAGTTTTGAGGAACGATGAACTGATGTTAGTGTGTGTAGAGTGACATGCCACTTTATATCTTGCTTGTTCTTGCAGACCTTGAGCACAAGGTTTATGTCTACTTCAAGTGATCGAGGTCCAGATCTAACACAAATGCATAGTTAACCATCATTAAATAGCTCCTTCATCATTATCTGAGAAAAAAAGAGTGAACAAGCAAACAAAGTAAACAGGTGTTGTGTGCTTTAGAAGCCGCTAATGCCAACGCGTTCCAGAATAGAGAGGCATAATTATACTGTGCTGGATTATGGAAAACATTGTGCATGTTAATCAAGGCAGGTATGTTAATTGATTTTCTGTTATAATTCTTAAATTCATCATTAATAATTCATTTTTCTGCTAGCCCTTCCATTTGTCACACACCTGTGTTGTTGCTGATTTGAATGAAGTGGGTTTAAGATTTTTCTGTGGCAGTGTCATTGTGTATCATTATGTAAAGTCATTTTTACAATGTTCACGCCCACTTTGTTGTAATTTGTGTCCTTTATCATTGAAAAACGACAAATTCTGACATGTGTAGTGTTATGTGCTTCTTTTTTTTTTACTATAATATATATTTGTTTTACTTTTGGTGAAAGCAAGGTCATGGCAAATCATTGTTTTGAGCTTTTAACATTATTTTATTCCATTCACAGGAGCACTAAGCGAAAAAAAAGCGAAAACCTGTCTTGTCTGTCATGCAGGTGAGTAGACCTTTGCTCATAACTATGTCATTTTCCGACCTTTTTAAACCTGTGCCACGAGAGAGACACTTATCCTCTCAACTCAAGAACTCTATCCTCTTCCTGTCAAACAAAACGACTGCATCCCTCACGGGGCAAACCTGTGAAACAATGAGGGGAGAAACAAACAAACAAACAGACCAAGAAACAACAACAGCGGCCAGAGGCACAATCAAGTTTGTCCTTGAATTTCCACACCTGTGAGTGTGGAATGTGACAGGGCCGTCAGTGAATTAGAGGAACACGACATGTTTGTCCAGCGTCAACTTGGCGTATGTTTATCCCCTCGTTTCGAGCATTGTTTGTCTTCCCTTTGTGGAGCTAAAATGCCTAAATTGCATTTCTCAGATGTTTGTTTCCCTGAGGTGTGCGCTTGGCAGCAGGTGTCTGCAGGAAAACTAAAAGAGAGAAGGAAAGGAGATGGACAGAGAGGAAGAATAACATCTCCCACTCACTTGCAACCACAGTTGAATTTATGCCGAGATGCTTCATCTACTGGCCATAGATACTCCTTAGCAATGTAAATGATTGCCCTTGGATCTTACATCATTTAGAAAGTTTTTAGTAACTTACTCTTATAGAGTTCATTGTTTGGCAAGAGGAGGCACAAGTGGTTGGGTTGAAATGCAAATAACTGACATATGTTGGTTTTCATGTGTATATTTGTTACCAGATTGTTATAATCCAGAGTACAGTTTGAAATAATAAAAGTGACTTACAATATCTAAAATGGACAAGGATACATCAATTCCTTCACTAGTGATGTATATTTATAATAATATGATTAGGCCTTCACATTTTTGTTCACTTACCCAAACTTTAAATCACAATTTGTGTTCAAAAGTACTATACAGAACTGTTGAATTCACTAAATTTTAAGAGACCCTCTCTCCAGGCACTGAATAAGAAATAATAGATATTGAACTGTAAATTTGCATTGAAAGTCCAGGTCATTGTCCCTCATTGACTTTAGACCACAAAAAACAAATGATGTCTTAGTTGAGAGAAATATATCAAGGATATCAACAATTACGAGTCATAAACATGCCTGGAGACGTGCCTGGCGGGCGTATAGCAGCGGGAATTAGCATGTTGAGCTGATAAATATGCATGTAAAGACGCTCCCAGGGGAATAACACGCATGTGATTGATAGCTTTGGAATTGAAGGATGTGTAAATTCCTTTTATTCTGGGGGTTGTGCTGTTGTACCACCGAAATACATTGCACTTGTTAAAAGTTTTACCAACTTTATAATCCTTAATGCCACATCTGTTTTCTGTCTTTATAGCGCCTGTAAAACGTCATTAAATTATTACCACCAGCTGGCCTCATCGCACAATAACCTCACTTATCTGTTATTCTCCTGGAATACTTTTGATTTATAGACCCTCTTAGAATAAATGATATTTTATACATATGTATATATAAATAAACAAGGGGAAGTGTGTTCTTTTAAATAATTCATGAGTTTTACTTTGAATAAGTTACTTGGTAGAAGTTTGAGTTTGTCTTTTATGGCACATGCAGATTGAGCATAGCAACATTTGATAGGTTTGCCTTCTGTCAATCTTGCTGATCTTCCTTCTGCCTGGGTCAAATAATGTATTTGTCAAAGGATTAGCATTTTATTCTGTTTCTATAATATTTACTTCACTTGATTATGTTTCTAGATCATGTCACATGAATTTAGTTGTAACATAAATTCCTTTTAAAATGTTACACAAACATATGCATGACCAAAAATATTTCAGTATATCTGGGTAAACAAAATTCAACAGCAAGATCCACTGAATCAAATTGAATAATTTTATTTTGCCAAGGATGGGCATTATGTTGCAGACTCTAGATATGTATCTTAATCTTGAGAAAGATGCATGTCTTTAAAGAAGAAATTGTATTTTAAAATGTGTTGTTTTCTAAATGTTTATAAAAACTTCTGATTATTGACTTAACCATCAACTTAGAAGAATTCCAGCACCACCTAATGTCTATATGAAGTTATTGAAATTAAGTGACTGACAAAATTGACAGATATCAAACTTTTTGCAGCAATCTTTCCAACTAAGTTAATTGATATCAATTATATACTGTAAATAAGAATGTTGAGATTGTTTAGATTCTGAAAAGCTGAACTCTCCAAAAGTTAATCTACGGGAATGTAAATTGTGGGAGGACTGTACATGTGAACACCCTGGAGTAGCAATAAAATATGTTTGCAGAGCTGGTATATGTTTATTGTCTACACTTAGAGGATGTGATAATATATGACTGCCCTAAGCAAAGGGAGCATCTACAGTACCTGTTTTTTGAGTGTGGTCCTCTTGGGTATCTCCACTTCTGTGCTCAACTGTGGGAAGTGGAGGGGTAAGATGGGGTGGGGGGAGCAAAATAATATTGTACCTTAACATGTTCTTTTTTCAACCTTTCATATTTTATAATTGCAGTAAATTTTCTGTACTTTAGCTAATGTCAAACCTATTTGTGTCTCATGTATTGCAGCTCGACTGGGTGCCATAAATTACAATTGCACACATGGTATCAGTCTGAGGCTGAGAATAAAGGGGACTATGAATTTGGCCAGGTTTCCATGTCAGAAGCAATGTGTGTTTGTAGGCTTTAGAATGCTTTTTCCCCCACACCCTGCTGTTTCCCCCTGATAATGTAATGTCCCTTTTCTTGTGTTGAGGTTTTAAACCTTCAGAAGTTCCCTCTCTGTTTGTAGTTTATGAGACTGCACAGCAGGGATGAGAAACAGACACCATGCACACTGGATTTTCTCTTGTGTAGCACACCAAATGGCTAACTAATTAAGAGGTTCAAAAGGAAAATCATTGATGTACTTGATTTGGCAAATTCTCGATTAATCTGTTACTTTGGCAAAAGAATGACATGTGTAAGTCATTTGATTGGAAGGACACTTGGGCACTTGGTTATCTGTCGACTGGTGTTCACTGGTGAATGTGTTTGTGTGCGCGCACGAGCGTGTGTGAGTTGGGGGGGTTAAATATCAGTAACATTATTTTACAGCAAGCACAGAATATTACTAAGAAGAGCGTGGTTCAGAAAAGACCAGGCAAATAATCATCTGGACAACAAAATGTTCTTTAAACTTTCATTGACCTGGTAACCATACATTTACTATAAAAACATATAGTTATATAAACACTCCTGTTGAACACAGGATGTGTTACATACTTACTATGACACTACATACTTACTACAGCACTCCAGTCATTCCACGTGCTACCTTGTGTAAACCCTTCACAATCAAATCCACATGCTCTGAGGAACAGGCTTCCTCTGTGTACAAGTGTTTGTTTTTTTCCAAGCAGTAAACACACTCATTTGGTGAGAGAGGCACAGGTCTGATTTCCCAAGAGGTCCCTGAGGGCCGTGAGCTCTACCTGTCAGCACACCTGAGCACCTCCGCAGTGAGCGCCATTCTCGCTGACACCACCGCTTCTGCTCACCATGCGAGCAATATTAACAGGCAACAAGGTCATCCAGAGTGTATCCTGTTTATCATGGGACACCCCATAAGGGAAACTGCTTGAGCCATGATTGAGGGGGCTGTAAAAGGTTGGTGGCGCTGTTCAGCTAAACTAAGTCTATCTAATGCTGAAATACTATAGTAAAAAGCCATGAACAACAAGACAACAAACAAATTCAGAAGTGTGAACTGAGGACATTGTTCATTGTTAATAGACTGGTTACTCACAACCCACTGTTGTGCATTTTGTTTTTGCTGATTGTAATGTAAGCATAGGGGCCTGGATTATTCTGTAGAGGAATATACATGGCATATAATTCGCAGTTATTAGCAATGTTAGAAGATCTAACCAATAACTAACAGCAATATGGTGTATGATGCCAAGTTGTGGCTTGGTGGTGCAGAGATACTCACACACATTAGCATGCTGTCACTTTACAAGCTTCAAGCTGGAAGGGCGGAGTGTTAGATGGTCCCTGCACATATCACCTGCTTAGCTACTTATCATGGCATCTCCTGCCACTGCTAGCATAGTGATTTCACACCACCAAGCCACATTTCAGCATTGTCACCTATTTTTAGGTGTTGTCTGTCACAACATCAACAAGACTTCTGTTGGAACATGGTCTTTGACATGCTTAACACATTCTAGGCGTATTTACACATGGAAAACCTACATACATTCAAACCGACGATGCACTGTCCAATGTTTCAAAGACTACTGTGGATGTTATCCTGTTAATTTATGTTCCTGTATGTCTCATTAACTTAAATGAATAATCACCATTAAAGTAAAGTATTTTTGCCACCAAGAATCAGCATAGTCTACTGCAACACAGCATGTTATGGAACAAGAAACTTGAACAAAAAGTAATAGCTCAACAAAAAGGGTTGCGCTGGGCTGGGACTAAATTCTGGACTCTTGCCCTATAAGCACATATTCAAAAATCACTTTTTTAAGATTTTAAATAATACAACAAATGTTCACTAGGCATACTTAAAAATCAATAACAAGCTGCAAAAATATAAATTGTTTTTGCCTTTAAGAGGTTAGTTCACGTCTTAATGTTTTATTATTTTAAATTCCAGGCATTGGAAAACTTATAAAGTATTGATAGAATTTCAACCATGTCAAGGAAAAGAAACCACAATGTTTCTGAAAACATTGTGGTTTGGGCGACACTTTATTTGAAGGTTACATTAACTACCAATTTATTCATTTAGCAGATGCTTTTATCTAAAGCGACATACAAATACTGCAAATAGAAAGTTCAGCAGAAGATCAAGGATTAGAAGTGCATAGTTCTAACAGTATTTTGGTGGTCTGTATTTACTAGCCATGTCACAAGATAACCACATCTCAGCTACCAGGCCTATGCACCTATCTTTTTACTATACTGCAGGTATTGCTGTGTAACTGAAATATAAAGTGTTGTAAAATGTTGCCTTCCGAATGGTTTAAATGTGTAGTTGCGTTGCATACACAGCTTCATAGAGCACCGTGAAGAAACGTGTTTTTTTTTTTTTACATCACAAAGACCCAGAACCAACTTTCCAGTGTAGAAACTAGAGCGTGACTGCAGCATTTGAATATGAAATAGTGGCAGATTTGGTTTCAGACACCTTGTACTGTGTGCAAACAAAGCACCCAATCCCACCAGAGAAAGGGAAGGAATTTAAAGTACCTTTTTGTCGTTGTTCAGAACTGTGTTGTCTTTGTTTCTGTTTGTCTCTTTTTTGGGAAAGAATGGGATAAAATAATTTTAAACAGTAATTACCTGGCTGAGATCCGACACTGAGGGATTAATGGGTGACTGAGGAGCAGCAGGTTCCGCAGCATGTGTTGGAGGGTAAGAAGAGGGAAACACTGCACAGTGTAACAGAAGAATGAAAACCAACAACTGGCTGATTCCTGGGACAACTGTCTTTTCTTTATCCAAGCACAAGTCACTGTCTCATGCCAATTCTGTCACAAGTGAACAAGACAGATTTAGCCTTACTTTCACCCTTCCATTTGGAAAATGTGTAATATTCTAACATTTCTGGTAATTTTTTACTCCATACTTTTGTCCATGACTTTGAAGTCTTATGGTGGTAAATAATTACTCATATAAGTAATGAGATCTATATTTCAACACTGTTTTGTTTTGAGAGTAATTAACAGTAAAATGTAGGGATTTATTGTCTTTGGACAGCCCTGTCTGTTGTAATATGGCAGTTAAGATAACCTTAATGTAAAGTGTTACAACACTGTACTGTTAACATGTAGGTTTACTGTACAAACACTATGAACATTATAACTCACCATGTAAACTTTTGTATTTTGTTTTTTATTATACTTTAAACTTTAAAGCAATTTTTTTGAAAAACAAATGCACAGAGATGGTATTACGTCTTACAGTCTAGAGAAAACACCCATGGCTTTGTCACTATGACTAATTGTGCATTATTGAACAGTATTATGGAATAATGGCTTGATTAGGGCTGCATACAGAGTAAACCTATGTAGCTTAGCTTGTGTGACAGAGGTCGAAGACTCTAGGACATTTTCACATATTGGCCAAAAAAACAAGTAATTTGATGATTGAAAATAAGCACACATACACACACAAACACACCAAAAAGGATTGACTGAGTCGAATTCTCAAGTTTTCTTAGAAACCTTTAAGTTTCATAACTAACAGACAGCTGTGTGGGTGTGTCTACAACATTGTCCATCATGAACAGGTTTGACAGTTTGTGGTTTGCACTTACTGTAGCTGTTTACAAGCATTCACATTTTCCAGACCTTTCAAGACTTTGAAACTTGACACGTGTACAGTATGTCACCATGCAAAATATATAGTGATACAATTGAAAGGAAAGTAAGTGGTTCTTTTTAAGTTTATGGGCCATATTTGTATCAGATCTGAAGTCAATGTTGTAAAATATGTTAATCACTTACATGGCTTACTGTAGGCTACATGCCAATTTTGAAACCCCTAACCCTAATTAATGGACATAACCTGTAATTTCACTTACATCCTACTGAATAAACTTGCACAGGAACAAACCATTCCTTTTGTATTCCCGTATTCACACAAAAGGGAGTTGGATGAATAAGTGAATAACATTCCTGTCATGTAGTCCTATGGTTGTATTTTGCCACTTTATCCTGAAAAGCAAATTGAAGTGCTGGGCCTGTGGACTGTTATCTTGTCATCCATGTGCGGCCCTAAGATGTATTTGACAGCCTCTCTGACAACCAAGGCTGAGGGTTTTATTGTGGTTTGAGCCTCTCATTGAAATGATTTATGTGGACGGGCCAGATGTTGTTCAGATCCTTGTTTTTCATTCAATTATGGAATCTTGCTGTTTTAATTATCCAATGAAAAACACCATATTCCTCCTCTTCAATGCTTCACTCAAGCCCATTCTCAGGCTCTCTGTTCTCATCAGGTACTTCTATCTTGCTCCTCATCTCTCTGATAGCCTATTGAGTTGTCAATGAGTTGAGTTAGTTCGAGGGCTTTGGAACATGATATTTTGCAACCACTTGACTCTTCAAAGATCTGAACCATGGCAAAGGTGATTGGTTTACTTAAGTTGCACCAGATACATAAATGTATTTATTTATGTGGATCAATTAAGACATTTTTGTTAGAAATTACTTGTGGAGTCAAATCAAAATAAGTAATACAGTTATAAAGTACAGTTTCATCGTCCAGTAGCTGCACCAGTAGTCTACTTTAGGAAAACATCAGATTCCTCTTGATTGATTGCTCTGTCTCAATCAATATGCGCCATGCTGCTCTTTTTCTTCAAATTAACACATCCACATCCAGTGAGATGAAGGCCAGGCTAACTACAGTGCATAATTTACCGAGGTGGTGTTCGGCTGCCTTTAGTAGGCTCTAAAGCTATAATTACATATTTGCGCCATTGAAGATGTTTTCATGTCCAATATCTATTTGATATTAAAATTATGATGGTCCCTGGTTGTGTTAAGTTTTCCTCCAGTGACATTTTATCATCTCTGTATCCAACTACCAGTGGTGTCAATCCTACCCTGATTAATCTCATTGAAAGCAAAGAGTACTGGTATGTCGCTTTACCATACTGAATACTTGAATTATCACTGAATTATCAAATGAATCCACATAAGATAAATTATCAGAGGAATTATGCTTCTTGCAAAGCATGCAAACAATTTGAAGATTACATTAATTAAATTAATTACAGCAATCAGAATGTGTATGTTGTGCATGTAAACGTACGCACGTGAGATTGACTCACTTTTGGCACTTGCAGTATCATTCTTACTGTGTAGAAACACATAATATGTATAACATCTCAAGTCCTGTTTGAGCTTTGTCATAGCACCTATTGTTTCAAATAAAAAAGAAGTGTAGGCTAATCCAGTCTCATCAATTGCAGATCCGTATTTGATCACCTCTGCAAATATAAAGACAGACCACAAATTAGGCCTTAGAGATTGATGATGCAACAGAAACTGTCTTAAGTCTGATAGTGGGAGTGGAGGTCACTGGCTTTGCCTGAGTTTGCCTGAGTCTGAGAGTATATCTGAGTATATTTTAAATCTAAATCTAGTGTTTTTCTCATTGCTAATTCAGTTCATGTTTGCATAGTAGGTACTAAGAAGTCAAAGCCTAATCAATATTCATCTATCCTTTTGGCATAGTGAGAATCCACATGCTGTAACCTATATCTATCTATCTATCTATCTATCTATCTATCTATCTATATATATATATATACATCGATAATTCCAGGAATCACAGGTACTAGTAACTCAAAATGACTAGGATAAGATAGGGTAGGGCCTACTGTAGCGTATTGGTGAAAACATTGGGTATTGGACTGGAACACATAGTGTTCATTGCTGTTGATGGCTTGTCATTGGTAAATGCAGTTTCTGTGTTTGGTAATATCTGTACCGGTAATCACTGTTTGTTTGCCTGTTTTTTCAACTGTGACCACATTCAAAATAGCTCATTTTGGTGGGAAAACCGCTAACCTGGCAACACTGCATGCATTACTTTAATTTTTTTACTTCACAGGTTTCTGAAAACCCGTGCATTGAAAACAAACAAGTCTTTCTCAAATCATACTAAGGTAGCTGAAAAGTCTTTGCTTTCTCAATCTGTTTTGTCAGTCGCCTGGTTTGCATTGGTTGGCATGACAAAATGCAACTTCCCACTTCTTTAAGAAGTGCACTTCTGTCATCTGAAGCTCTTCCAGTCCTCGGGGTATCATATTGGAGGCAGACACTACCTGCCTTCTTTTCTGTGTTTGTGTATTTCTTTCCTAAGTGAGCGCTGAGCGCTCCACGGTTTCAACAGACCTCATGCATTTTTATTGCCATCTGGAAAATTCCAACAGGTCTTAACGGGAGTCTTGCTGTAATTCTTTTTTTACCTTAAAGCCAGCTGCTGAGTAAACTGCACTCTTTTGACCGGTCAAGCCCCTGGTCAAACCCTGGGTGTGTGTCTGTGTGGGAGACTATGTGTGTGTGTGTAGGGAGTCAGATGGCTGAGCGGTGAAGGAGTCGGGCTAGTGATCAGAAGGTTACCGGATCGATTCCCTGCCGTGCCAAATGATGTTGTATCCTTGGGCAAGGCACTTCATCCTACTTGCCTTGGGGGGAATGTCTACTGTAAGTCGCTCTGGATAAGAGTGTCTGCTAAATGACTAAATGTAAATGTGTGTGTAAAATTCAAAGAATACATGTGTGTATGAATGTGACACAACTGTAGTTTACCTCTTTACTTCTCCTTACAAAAAGCTCCACAGTTTGGTGTGTTTTTCCACATGCTACTTGACACTCTGTCCCCACTCCGACCAGAGGCTGCATTACATTAAAAAATGCAGTCAGACAAGAAACTGAGCATCCCCCATGTGCATCTCTCTGTGGGGAGTGCAAGGTGAGCAGAACTTGAGTTTGTCATGGCTGCACGCCTCTGACAAACATAAGTAGATGCTAATGGCAAAATCGTGCCAGAGCAAAGTCCCACCACCATATGGCTAATTGCCACAACAATATCCTCTGTGTTATTAATCACGTTTTCATTGCATGCCATGATAATTGGAATAATTAGAGTGGGAGCAGGCAATGTGATGCCTTTGGCACCTCCCTCAGCTCTGAGAGACAGACCCAGCAAGAAAAGTGTCAGTTTTGGGCTGTTCTCCTTTTCTGTCCGGAAAAACCCTTTGTCCAAACTATTAGGCAATGTGATCTTTCCTGTACATGTTCTTCCTTCTCTACCTTGGCTTGTTCTGACCCATCTCTCGCCATTCTTTCTTTTCTTATCCTCTCATCCTTTCCTGTATCGCACCAATCACTTTTTAGTTCCCCATTTCCCTGGTTTACAATATGGTTTGAAAATATGGAGAGGGTAATTAATGGAAACAGTGACAATTGCCTATCAGGGGGGCCTTTGAAACCAGAGCTTGGGTATGGTGAAGGCATCTGAGGTAGTTGAATGAGTGCAACTGCAATGAAAATGATTTTAGAGCTGGACAAAGACGATGCTTTTGATTCCAAGTGCTTCTATCTTTGGTTATCATTAGCCTCCTTGTTTGTACAAAGTATATGGGTGTAAAATATTGAGACATACAGTGTGTTTACGTTTGATTGCAATGTATGGTCATGTATGCGTGCCACACCAGATTGTCAGATGTTAGAGTTCAAAGTAGGACAGTAAATGCTATGCGATCCAATGCTTGTTCTGCAAGTAAATAGTTATTTGTGCCAGTTATTTTATATATATGCAGATGACATGCTGGTGTTCATACGGGATGGTGTTTTGTTTTTTCAGGGTGCATAATCATGCTTTAAAAATGCATGGGTTTGTTTTTGTACAGTAGTTTGTACAGTGTCCAAAACGTTGGACAATCATGCTACAGGATATGATTCAATAGGTTAACTTTTTTGTGTGTCTATGTGTGTGAGAACGCGTTATACCAGGTTGGGTCAGCAACAACCAATCCTTAGGGGGGTCCTGGCATCCTCTATCCTCTGATATGATCTGATTGTTCTAAGGGGAGGATGCTGGTATATACTATATGGGATATTTACTTTATCCAGCGATTCACATATTCTACTGCCCCTTCCATCAATGGCCATTGACTTCCAAACAGTAAGCAGAAAGACCATCACTGTACTACCCATTTTACATTCAGGCCCCTTACATTTACATTTAGTCATTTAGCAGATGCTCTTATCCAGAGTGACTTACAGTAAGTACAGGGACATTCTCCCCGAGGCAAGTAGGGTGAAGTGCCTTGCCCAAGGACCCAACGTCATTTGGCACGGTTGGGAATCGAAACAACAACCTTTTGATTATTAGCCCGACTCCCTAACCGCTCAGCCATCTGACATTGTCACCCTTGCCTGGTCATATATTAAACTGTATTTGTTTTAAAACTTTGAATATCACTTTGAATTTGGAAAGCTGGTGAACGTTGAGGAGAGTAGAGAACCCTTATTCTTCCCACTGAGGACCGTTTCATCAAAGTCCCAGATTTGGGGAGGATTCTAAGATCTTTATTAAAGTATCCCTGGTCTTCTGCAGCTACGGCAAGATTGAGATGCTTCACAACATGTCATCCATGCTGCAATATTAGAAGAGGAAGCACCCATTCAGGTGCGGCATACATTAACCATGTGGATTAGCAAAGCTCACAGCCTTGATTACACAGTCTCCTGTAAGGAGTGAATTTGATGTTACTTTTACTTCAAGGGTTGATTGGTGTTAAGGTGCTAGAAAGTTTAGTTTTACATTTGATGAAGAAGTGAAGTGTTTAGGGTTTCCTTGGGAAACCAATGCTTGCATCTGCTATGAAACGTGATGCATGTTTATAAAGGAGAATCTCTTTGTAACAGTATGTCTCTTCTGCCTCTGTATGTACTTTTTCTCTCCGTCCCATGTTGCTGTAAAACATTTTAAAACAATGGTTTTGCCAGTTCCTTTTGTATTAGAAATGTGATTCATCATCCGAATGATTGACCAAACATTTAGCTATACCAAATTAGTTATTAGTGACAACTGTAATTCACTTGGGCATCTACTAATTTGACTAATCTTTACATGCACAAGCATCCACATAGTATGTTTATTTATCATGATAACTATGCTTTATTCAGGAGCAGCCACAAAGTCTCCGAGCACAATTGGGCATTTGAAGTGCTCAACTTTATTGATGCTGACAGCGGGTCAACCAGAGAGCAGTCTATGGCATTGCTGCTCTATTCGGTTCTTCAGTAGGCTGGTTTGTTTGAATAGCCAGAGATCTGACTATCCCAATGACTCCCTAATGAAGTATTTTATTTTCACAAAAAAAAGACTGCTCTCTGAATAATAAGAGAAAGACTGAAGAGATACCATTGGCTAAGTTGATGAGAAAGGGACATTGCAACAGCAGACTGAAAGATTCGAACTAAGGGCCTGTAGAGGAACATTTAAACAATGGATATAGAAGGGGCCCATTATACATATTGAGGAAATCGTGCATGAAAATAATTAATATAAGGAAATAATTGACAACTGTACTTCAATACCTAAACATAAAGCCTATTTCCTCAGGTTAGGGTTGACATCAGCTTTTGCATTGAAGGTTAGTACACAGGATTGGTACATGTCTGAAGAAAGAATAGACTTGTATTCTCCAATCACTTTGAGGTCTCACTAATGACATAAGTCTTCATTGTGCCCTGTCTAAGGTAACTTTATTAATTTATACCTCCTTCAACATCTCTTATCAACACCACAACACACTGTCAAGGCCCCTTGTATTCTATTGCAACTTAATTGACATATATTAACTGAACGGTTTGCAAGTTGAACTGTTTCCTGTCTGACGACCTACCGCGCTGCACCTGAGCTGCTCCAAACTTTTCCCAAACTTTTTTGTCTTGTTTATTGCTATATTTTATATATTACTTCATTTATTCATTTATTGTGTCGTTACCGATGTAATCTATACATCTACTGTCTCAATTATAGGTTTACTCGGCACGGCTTTTTTCCTTGGAGCTCGACGCTACTGTTCCTGTTGAACTAGCCAATTCAACGTTCTGACGAATTATCTTGGCTGGCATAAACTATTAACGTAAGTTAATTATAATGTCTCACACCCACTCACATTGTCCTACATGTGTCATTTTGTTCGAAAAGTTGACTCTATTAGAGAGTCGCGTTCAGTCGCTTGAGGAAGAACGTATGCTAGTAACTTTAGATGCGACTGGCGCAACATCACAGACAGGGAGTCCTAGCGTGAGTGAGGACTCAAGTTTAGCCCCACCGGTTTCACCTTTGCAGCATGGTGGGAGTGGGACTCCGCAGACGTTAGTGATCGGTGACTCCATCACTCGTAACATTAGATTGGAGGGACCAGCGACAGTTTACTGTGTACCTGGGGCCAGAGCTACCGACATAGAAGCTAATCTTAGGGTGCTGGCTAGCACTAGGGCTAAGGCAAATGCCCAAGCTAAGGCACATGGCGCACGCACTGATGATAGGTATGAGAATATTGTCATTCATGTCGGCACCAATGATGTTAGGCTGAGGCAGTCAGAGGTCACGAAGGTTAATATTGCTCGGGCATGTGACCTTGCTCAAAAGATGAGTCGGCATCGAGTAATAGTCTCTGGCCCACTACCTGCTAGGGGGACTGACGAGATCTACAGCAGGCTTGTCTCTCTCAACCGCTGGTTGGCTCGCTTTTGCTCAGAACAGGGTTTAGGATTTGTAGATAATTGGTCTCGTTTCTGGGCCAAACCTGGCTTGTTGAAAAGTGACGGGCTCCATCCTAGCTGGAGAGGTGCTTTTCTTTTGTCTAGGAATATTGAAGCTATTCTAAAGCAGACCTGACACTCACTAGAACAAGCCGGGCTACAGTCTCTTAGAGAGTCTGATAGGTATGTTGATAGGCATGCTGTGAGCTGTTGGGGCCCCGATAGCTCAGCTTGTAGTGTAGCCAGGGTGGTTGCTGATGTTGTTTTTCCCATTGAGACGGTGTCGGCCCCCCGCCCTTTTTCCAAATTCCGGCCCTCAATTATTAGGAATTATACCAATTTAATATATATTCAGCCTTGCTCACCCGTTGCTCTTCCAACTCAGTTTCCTGATAACAGTGCCACCTTTTCAGAAGTATTTTCTACGTCTAAAGCTGCCAAAAACCCATACTGGAATGTTGGGCTCCTAAACATCAGATCTCTATCCACAAAGGCCGTTTTGATTAATGATCTGATGTCTGACTGCAGCCTGGACCTGATTGGTTTCACCGAAACCTGGCTAAAACCTGATGAATATTTCCCCCTGAATGAAGCTTCGCCTCCTGATTTTGCGTATTCACACATCCCTCGTGTTTCAAAGAAAGGTGGTGGTGTTGCTATGTTATATAAAGCTAGCTTCAACCTCAGCCTAAAATCTGTCAATACCTTTAAATCATTTGAGATAATTTGTATGAAACCACCAACTACTTTAAAAAGGACTAATTCTACTACTGTTGCCCCCCCTCCTTCGTTTTGTATAGTTACTCTATACCGGCCCCCTGGCCCATACTCCCTCTTCCTTGAGGAATTTGCTGATTTTAGTGCTGATCTTGTGACATACACTGACAATATCTTAATTATGGGTGATTTTAACATTCATGTCGATGACCCAAAAGATCCTCTAAGTAAGGCCTTTACTGCTCTTATGGATTCCACAGGTCTCACTCAGGTGGTTTCTAAACCTACCCATCTTCACTCGCATACATTGGATTTAGTTCTCACGCGGGGAATCAAGATTAGTGATGTCATTGTTCATACCCACAATCCTATATTATCAGACCACTGCCTGGTAACCTTTAAAATGGATCTCTGCCAGAGCCTTGGAGGCACCCAGAATATTTCTATTAGCCGCTGCTTAACCCCAAATACAGCTCTGGAACTGGCTAGTATTCTACCCGCTGCACTAGAAGCACTTGATGTCCCGAATAAATCATTAAATGCTAAAACAAGGGATCTGAATTTGGTTCTTCAGCAATCCCTAGATTCTGTTGCTCCACTCAAACCAAGGAAAAGAATAGACAAGAAACTGGCTCCATGGTATTCAGAGGAAACCCGCACTCTCAAGAGGTCCACTAGAAAATTAGAGCGTAAGTGGCGTACCACTAAATTGGAGGTTTTCCGCCTGGCCTGGAAGGACAGCCAAATAGAGTACAAGCAAGTCCTCATCAGGTCCAGATCAGAATATTTCTCTAAGTTGATTAGTAAGAACAAACACAACACTAAGTTCCTATTTGATACTGTTGCAAAACTCACTAAGAAAAGTACACTCTGTGTTAGTTCAGATCTCTCTCCCAATGATTTCTTAGATTTCTTTGACCAAAAAATCTATGCAATAAGGGACAAACTACAGACTAGTCCTGGAGGAGTGGCCATCAACACTGATTTTCCCTCTGTACCCAGCATTCTGCATGTTGAGACTCTCACTCACTTTAACCCTATTTCTATGGAAGCATTCATCAAGCTGATAGATTCCTCGAAACCCACTAGCTGCCTTCTCGATCCCCTCCCTGCCAAACTTTGTAGGGAACTTCTCCATATTATTGGACCGCCCATGCTTAGTATTATTAATGAATCTCTTGTAACTGGACAAGTCCCTGACGATTTCAAACAAGCTATTATCAAGCCCCTTCTTAAAAAACCAAACCTGGATCCAGGTTGTCTTAGCAATTACAGGCCCATTTCAAATTTGCCATCTCTCTCCAAAATTTTGGAAAAAGCTGTGGCAAAACAGCTCACTGAGCACCTCTCCTCAAATCAGCTCTATGAACCTCTCCAGTCTGGATTTCGTCTTCACCACAGCACTGAAACTGCATTAGCCAAGGTAGTCAATGATCTATTATTAGCCTCTGACGCGGGCTTTAGCTCTGTCCTTGTTCTTCTAGACCTAAGTGCAGCTTTTGACACTGTAGATCATGAGATTCTCCTGGAACGTATGGAGAACTATGTTGGGATTTCTGCTACTTCACTTCAGTGGTTCAGATCGTATCTATCTGATAGATCACAATATGTCCACTATGATGGTTGCTCATCCAGGAGCTCCATTGTAAAATACGGAGTACCACAGGGTTCAGTTTTAGGCCCTCTGTTATTTTCACTCTATATGTTGCCTTTAGGAAACATAATTAGAAGTTTTGGGGTAGATTTTCACTGCTATGCAGATGATACTCAGCTATACATGTCTATAAAGCCGGGAGAATTTCCACATGCTATGGAAACCTGTGTTTCCGGGTTGAAAACTTGGATGACTGCAAATTTCCTTCTTCTTAATTCGGATAAAACCGAGGTTCAAATTTTTGGTCCGAAAAAACACCGAAATAATTTATCCCATCTAACCTTAGACTTAGACGGCGTCAAAGTATCTCAAAGCCAGCTGGTAAAAAATCTGGGAGTCACAATGGACCCAGACCTTTCGTTTGAGTACCATATTAAGCAAATCACCAGAACAGCATTTTTCCATCTACGTAATATTGCCAAAATACGAAAATTCCTCTCAAAGGATGATGCTGAAAAACTAATACATGCTTTTGTTACGTCCCGATTGGACTACTGCAATGTGTTGTTCTCTGGCCTCCCAATTACCTACCTAAAAAACTTACAGCGGGTGCAAAATGCTGCTGCTAGACTATTGACTAAAACTAGAAAGTTTGATCATATAACATCGACTCTTATCTCTTTACACTGGCTCCCTATCCAAGCCAGAGCTGATTTCAAAGTTCTACTACTAACTTACAAATCTCTGCATGGATTGGCACCACTGTACCTCTCCGGTCTCCTTGCACCCTATTGCCCCGCAAGGTCTCTAAGATCTCAAAATGCCGGCTATCTGGTAATACCCAAAGTTAAGAAAAAAACTGCTGGAGGTAGGGCGTTCTCATATAGAGCACCTCTTCTTTGGAACAAATTACCCATCTCAATTAAGGAAGCTGATACTGTCTCGACATTTAAAACTAGATTAAAAACGTTCTTGTTTAGTCAATTCTATGATTGTTAAAGGGAAGTATGTGTGTACTTTCTATGTAAACCTGGGATGTGTGCTTGCCTATGTGTGTATCACATGTAACTTTTAAATTTTAATTATAGCTTATGTTCACATTGCCCAGCTAGATGTTACAAATAAAGTAAACCTGTTACTGTATATTGTTAGTATTATTATTATTATAGTTCCGTTGCTGTATATTGTTACTGTTATAGTTTTTATTACTAGTTGGAGACAACGGGGGACTGGCTGTTTTCATCCTTATTCGTATAAGTATAACCTACTTTAGAGTTCTTTCCCCTGGAACAGATTTCATGTTCCAACTGAGGGGGGCTGTCGTTGTTTTGGTGTGTGGGGCTGCATCAAATACCCTTTTTGCTCTGTTAAATTGCTGCACTAGTCCACACTTGACCGGTGGGGATCTCATTCTATTTTGACTGTAACTGTTAGCTGCTCCTGGCATTCTCTAATCCCTGCTCTCCTCTCTGTCCCCCCCCCACACATTCCCTGTGGTGTGGGGGGTTTGAGCTGTCAGGACCTGCTTGGTCGTCGGTCTGCCAACGCTGAACCAGGTCGTCACCCGGAATCCAGTCTCCATGACGGCCAACAGCGAGTTTCCCGGTCCCATCCAACGTCTATAAAGCCGAACAATGGATTTTGGTGTTTCAAAACCCATTGACACTGTATGACTATGTTTAGCTTGTGTTCTGCTCCTCTCTCTTACCAACCGTCTCTGGAGGAGGGGATCCCTCTCTGAATTGCTCCTCCCAAGGTTTCTTCCATTTTTTCTCCCGGTGGGAGTTTTTCTGGGAGTTTTTCCTTGTCTTCCTTGAGGGTTTAGGTTGGTTGAGGGGCAGTTCTATGGGCGCATGTGAAGCCCTCTGTGACATGCTTGCGTGTAAAAAGGGCTATACAAATAAATTTGATTTGATTTGATTTGATTAAAAACAACTCTGTGACCTGAGTTGTTTATGTTTAATTATAGTGTGTGTGTGTGTGTGTGCACGGTGTGGGGGGATGGGGGAGGGGGATTGGTGCAAGAACACATTGAGTACAGAGTTGGTAGAGGTCAAAGTATTTCATCTCCTTGTGGTTAGCTACAGTGCCTCCCAGATTGGGACATTAAAGGCAAGGTTACTCTGTGTTTTATACCCTCTTCTTATGTGAGAAAGAATATCCAGACCATTCAACTTGAAAGAAAATGTTAAAAGTATGTAGTCACAAATCTCGAGCCTGCAATTACTGGCCCATTAAGAAGGCACCCAACACGTACTGTAAGTTCCAGTCCCAAAAATTGGACTGCAAAGAACATCCCTGACAGACTACTAAGGTTTTCTTAGAGTGTCTCCGATGTTAATGTTTATGGGTTTGATATATGTGAAGGCCTTTGTGATATTGCTTGTGAAAAGATATATATATATATATGTATTTAAATATACAAATTAATTAGATTGGAAAGCCAATCTTTCTATGACTGTGTTTCAGGGTTGGAAAGGCCTTTGTAAAAGCAGCTTTCCTCTCTAGAGGTGAGCTCTAGGTTGCTTCCCATATTAGTTTGCTTTCCACTTAATGAGGCAGTGGAGCATGAAGGTCCAAGCACTCCTTAACGCTGTGTTCATTAAACCAATGGTGCTTAATGATGACGGTAAAGACACCAGCGACCTGCTGGCTCCTACTGAGGATGCTGTCATTACTGTTACAGCCAACCAGCTGGGGACAACTGAGGTGTTGTCAAGCTAAACACTACCACAAGGACACCTAACCTGGATAAATGACTAAATAGAACATATAATCAACTTTATTCAAAACTTGGTAGATTTGGATCACGATAGTATTCAACTCATCATTGTCTTAATTGAACTGTCTCGCAAACATTGTATTTTTTATGTAACCACTTTAAAACCAGTAGTTACTGTGTTGAATGTCAGTGTCCCACACTGATCAATTATGAATGACAAGGAGCTTTGTTGCAAGATAAGAAGTGGGGAAATGGAAAGAGGCAGGCAGGCATGGGAGGATGGGTGGAAGTCTAATACATTTACATATGGAGCCAGGGCTGAGCTGACCAGCAAGAGCATTATATGACTTTTATATGGCAGCTCACAATGTGAAATGTAACTTTTGATGGTCCACTTTGGTAGTTACATGTAGAACTAACTTTACATTACATTGGTGAGGTATGATATTGAACATCATGGTCTTGCCATATACTGTCATTCGAGAAACATATAGCTTGTGAGATTAGGCTGTGTGTTAACTCTTTGAGTCATTATGGCCATGAAATGTACAAATACACTCAAATACACTTAAATACACTTAAATTGACAACATCACTGGCATGTTATTGTTATTATATCTATTCAGACATACCATATTTGCTATTTTGGGTGTAGTTTAAACATATAGCTGGAATATCAGAATCATAGAGAAGGCTCACACAATTATATTTACAGTAAGGTTTTCTGTCCAAACTATTGGGACATAGCTCAGTCTTCTATTGTTCTACTTTTATGTGATAAACCGCATATATTACCTCAACTTTTTCTAATGGCTTTCCACAATGTTCTGACTCACCTTCCCAAGCATAATTATTTTCTTTATAGAAACTATTTTCAAAAAGAAAATTCCACAAATGTTCCATTTTAGTCCTTACCGTATCCATAAATACAGGAAGTATGAATGTGTGGTCATTTGAGTCTGTGGACTGCATCAGTGCCCACACACATCGTCAGCTTGTGTGTTTACCCACATATCCCAGAGGACACAGTAATGTATCCAAATATATTTAGAACAGATGTTGCATTTTATTTTTCATGATAAAAAAAACATTTAGGAAAATGTACTTCAAAATGGGCACAGCAAGTTTGCTTTTCTTTTTTTCCCCTGAGGTTCCTCAAGTAATACAAGAGAAGTATACCATCTACTGGTGGTGAATTGTACTTCAGATTAACTGTTCTACATGCTGTAAATCTATACTTCTCTCAAGAAAAGTGTTTGCTGTTTACATTTACATTTAGTCATTTAGCAGACGCTCTTAATGTTGTTTAATGTTGAAATACTGTTGCCATATACAGAGTCAAAATGAACTTAATCATCTGGACATTAATGTATTTTAATCACAGTTAATGGGTGAAGACAATAAAGGTTGTGGTGTTTAATTATTCTATTTTGGATCAAGATCATCATTAACTATATTTTTCTTGTACTTGTTAACTAGTAGATATCAAGTTGCAAATGAAACTGCATAAACATAGAGGAAAAAATAATTGGATAAAAAAAAGACTAGAAATTGTGGCATATAATATGAAAAATGTGGAAGGAATTTTGTGAAGTTCTGCCTTTTGTGTGAAAAGGGCAATACAAATGTATTTGTTTTTTAATGTTGAAGGGGGTGACTGGTGATTACAGGTAGTCTAGTAGATCAAATAAATTAGCGTGTGTGTGAAAAAGAAAAAGAGAGGGAGAGCTAGAGAGAGAGGGTTAGAGAAAGTGCACAAGGGGTTGAGTAAGGCCTTCACAAATGAAAGCAGATGCCTGGCGTTTGGAACTTGTCGGCTTGCAGATGGGGGCTAGGGTGATGAAGCTTCAGCTTCCCCTGATCATAATCACTCACTCCCTGTCACCCCTCCACCAGCTCCAGCACGTTCTTTCCCAAGAAAGAAATATAAATACAATTATTCTGGAATACAAGATGGTGCAAAGAAGGAGGAACCTTAAAGACAAGTGATTAGTGGGCAATGTCTGGTTGAAAGAGAGAAAAGAGAGAACAAATAAAACTTTGTTTCCTCTTTCCTTCCCTCTTCAGTACTCTTTCCTCCTCCGCCATTATATAAAGCCCAATTCTCTTAATTGATCTTGGCATTTGTGTGTGTTGATTGATTAGATTGCCTGCGGAACATCATGCAGCTAACTATTCTTTTTGAGAGGGGAGTTTGTCAGTGTCATTGATCTTCTTGTAAATGAAATGTTCCATTTCCAGTGCATTTCATTGTTAAATGCAGTTCATTAGCTACTCTTGAGATTTATGGCCAGTCTTTTCTCCCAGACTAAACTACAGAGCGAAAAAGAGACACGGAGAGCAAGAGGGTGAGGGAGAGAGAGAGAGAGAGAGAGAGAGAGAGAGAGAGAGAGAGAGAGAGAGAGAGAGAGAGAGAGAGGGAGGTGGTGGCCTTTGAAATGTGTTCGCTGTATACTTCTAAGCGGAATCTGAAATTGTCTCTGACACTGAAAGTTAAGCTTAGCTAACGATGGGTGAGGAAGAGCTGTTGAGTAATTGAATGGAAACAAAGTTGAACTTATTGTTTATCCGTTTTCATTCTGACACTCGGACAACTTCCTAGAAAATCTGAACATATACAGTAGTATTCATATTCATAACGTTTTTTGAGTTTTAGACAGGTGCAGACCAACTACTGTAAGTGTTGTATGTTTAGTGCAGGCATTTTGTCTTGTGTTTATTTTCTGTTCCCTTTTTTTCTCTTGTTGCTATATCACACCGCACAAACACATTGCACACACACACAAACACACACACAGCCCAATTAAAAGCTGTCATTTGAAGAAATCTTGGATGTCGTCCTGTCTCACCAGATGTTCATGGTACCTACAGGCAAAGTAACCCCATCTCTCTCTCTCTCTCTCTCTCTCTCTCTCTCTCTCTCTCTCTCTTCTCTCTCTCTCTCTCTCTCTGTCTCTCTGTCTCTTCCGAGAGAAAAGTATTTTTGCACTTTAGTTTATCTCAACTGTGAATAGTCTTTTAATGCAGATCTTCCTCAGGGAGCCGGCTGTTACTTTAGGAACATCAAGGACAGAGCTGCACCTCGGTTTGCCCCTGTCAAACAGTCGGGAGTAGGGACAATTACAAAAACAAACTTTCCACTCTTTGACTTTGACTAAGGTTGCACTGAGCATTCTGAAAAGTGACTTTGTTTCAGTAATTAGGAGGTATGTGGGTGCATGTGAGTGTTATGCGTGCGTTTAAGAGTGTTAACTATGTGGGTGAGCCTTCTTGTATCAGAGTATATTGATTATGAAAATAATTGGTATGATCAGAAAGGTGGCAGGGCTACCATAGAAATGTGCACTTGTTAATCAAATGTCTTGCTTCATAAATAAGCGTAATTAGGTTGCATTAGCAAACTAACCGTTTGCAATGATATTGTCAACCAAACCAGTGTCTAAATGATGTGGTTTTAAAGGGTTTTTAGGGACTTTATACTTTCATTATTTATAGTTATTGATGCATTTTGGTCAAATACTGGAGCAGTTGGTCATTACTTGATCAATAGTGGGCCACTCTTTAACTTCAGTATTTGAGTGTTTACTAATGCTGTAAACGATTACAACATGAATATAGGATGTTTTCATAGTTTTTGGTTTGAAGGACTTATCCCTCCCAGAAACTGAATGGGTAGACTTCTAATTAAACACAACGTATGTGTGTACGTATATATATACACGTACACACACACACACACACACACACACACACACACTGTATATAATATGATTATCTAACATAGATTCATCTATATGATTTGATTAGAAAATGATTCCCATTCCCTTCGTTCTCATACTTAGTTATGGTAATGCCTTCCAGAACCGCCCTTCCTTAGCCAGAACAAATGTGCCACATTGTCACAGGCGTAGCCTGTTCCTGGGGGCAATGAGGGAGCCACACCAAGCTCTCATCCATATTCATCCATCCGAATTGGGGACGCTGACATATGGTTGGTACTCCTGTACACCCCCCCCCCCTGAACGAGAGACACAAATTCTGAATTGGATTTAACACTTAAATTCCCAAATGGTCGCCATGGCTGACACAATTACCATCCCAGCGACACCACACACACAGCCATAATCCAATTAGAACAGGACCAGCACTGTGTTTGTGCGTGCAGGGTGTGGGGTACATGGTGGTACCAGCCAGTCCAGTTGTAGATTGGGGTCAAATCACTGTCCCATTGACTATTGCTCTTTCTCTCATTAGCATCCGTTGTGGCAAGTATTTCAACAAGAAAAGCCTTTATATTAAAACGGTACTGTTCATGGGTTCTACATGATTTAGTCAGATCTGTAATGGATGCAGTTGTTTGGGTTCATTTCCTACCTGTGTGGATGTGCTGATAAAGGTGCCAAGGTCTACTCCCCACCTCCACTCCCCACCTCCACCCCCCACCTCCCCAGGCTGTGTGAGTACAGGGAGCTAGGTATTAGCCCTGACAGATCGTACCGTTAATTGCTAATTGTGTTTCTCATTAGGCGGAGGGTGACAGGTGTTGTTAGTGTGTTGTGAGTTTTCTAGTGCTCTCCCATGACTTGTGTTAACTCCCCCCGCTCTGTGACACCGATGGGCACGCTAATGGTTCCCTGGAGATCTCCCATCAGCCCCTGGGCGCGCTGCAGTGTGAGGTCAACTATAGATACTCTGTAGCAGGGCAGGTACTGTCGTCTTGTCAGTTAGAGGGTGGGTCAGTCATTTTCAGCTTAACAGAGAGTATACTTCAATGTGAAATATGTTTTTACACTGTGACCACACATTTTTGTCTGTCATCATCTTTTTGCTAAAAGTAACAAAAAAAAACGTTTGGTTTGTTTGTTTCCCCTTGGCTGTGGTTCTCTTGTCTTTCTCTCCCAATTGTCATATATTTTCACATGATATTTTTGATAGTAGTTTGATATTCCAGCTATTCGGGTGGATTGTTGATCTAGAAGAAAATTACAACTTAAGATACTCAGGTTGACATTGTGAACATGATGTGCACATGTCTAGTTCTTTTTGCTGACCCACTCTATAGGCATGTACAGGGGACACGTCCTCGGGTCCTTGGTTTTGAACCAGAGAGCCGGTGCCCGTGCAAGCTCTTCCTAATAGATTACCTTAGCCCTGGGGTGATTGTTTTGACGATTGCTAATTATTATTGTCACTGAGACCCCTGTCACTGATGTCCCTGTTTACCTCGTTGGTGTACCTCAGGTGAGCAGTGTTGTCACTGGCTACTAATTACAACCTGAAGACCGGTGTCCCCACATGCCCCCCCCCCCCAGTGTCACCCCTATCTCTCCTACCGTTATGATTAGCGTAGCTATGCTTGGCAGCATTTATTAGCCTCAGATATTACTGCCTCGCCGGCCCACCTGCCACCCCACAGGGAGACTGTCATTGTCTGTGGATATATATTTTTGGTCCCCATGTGGCTGCCCATTGTTCTAGGGATGTTGGAGGGGGGGGGGGGGGCGAGCCTCAGAAGTACATTGTGCTAATAATAATAATTACCCCTTAGAGACAATCCCACTCCCTATTCACACAGTCTTGCTAACGAAGTGACTCAATCTGGGTCCTGGGTCCTGTGCTCTCAGAAGTGTGCACCTCAGGGAACTCTGTCATGTTTCTTACCAACAAAGCACAAAGATTTGTCCCTCTGAACCTGTTCCCTTGCACCACCTGTTGAGCATAACCGTGTCCCCTTAGTCATATTATCTACATCTTTTCCCCTCTGTGTCTCTCACTCTGTCGGCTCTCAAACTCTCGTTTGACAACCCATTATATGAGTCGCTGGCACTTGACTTGTCTCTGTAGCAAACACTCCCCCGCCCTTCCTGTTCCTCTCTTGTGTAATAGACTACAGGGAGTCCTCTCCGCCTTCCCTTCCTCCCTCTTGGCCTCCACACATCCTCTTCCCCACCGTGTTTTAAGAAGGCGCCAGCCCCTCTTGGGTCTTTTTATTTTTTCCGCACACACAGCAGATCCATCTAGAGCCAATTATGTTATTATTTTCACTAACAAATGTTACCTTCAGCAGTCAGGCTCAGTCAGCACTGTGAGTGACCATGACGTGATGGTTTGCCATTTTCTTGACACATTCTTTGACCAAAAACACGGTAGACAAAACAAGCTAAGTAGTTCAGTCAACGGTAAAAAATCCACCCTGTTATAGTTATAGTCAAATTCCTTTACTGTATGCTCACTTGACATAAGTCCCGGTTTAAAGTGCATGGAGTACGTGACGTTTTCTTACATTTCCTCCCACTCTGATCCATCTGAAAGCAGCTGGCTGGTACAGTGTAGATATCTGATTGGATCTGACAGGAGATCCCTGAACATGACTAAAATGTCCAGACGAATCTTTGTCCCTGTCACACAGACAAGAACACAACAAAGTCAACTGGGCCACACACTGCCAGTGGTGTGTGTGTGTGTGTGTGTGTGTGTGTGTGTGGGTGTGTGTGTGTGTGTGTGTGTTTGTGTGTATTTACGTGAATGTGTTGAGTTTATGAACACAATGTGTCTTCACATATGATAAAAATGTAGTCTATAGCCCACTCAGAATATAAACTTTTCTGGTGATATTTTAGCAATGTCCCAAAAGATCAGTGTAGATGTAGTATATTATGATGAGATAATCCTGTGATAATCCTGGCAAACCATTAAGAAACAATTGTTTTGATACACAACAAAGTCTTTCAATACAAAGTTGTTTTGGACAACTCCTTACTTCCTTACAGTAGTTAATGCTCTTTGCTGTGTTGTTTACTACTACTCTTCTACTTGAGCCAATGCCATTCCTAATGTCACAGTCTCCAACAAGCAGTGGAATCACCACTGCACCTAAAAAACTACACACTTAGATCTCCCCTCTCCCAACACACACTATTTAAACAACCTGGTAAACATGTCTGTCTTCATTCATTATTTTCTTCCTCATCATGATCAAGCCTCTCAATTTAATGAGGCAAATAGATATTTCTGCAGTGATTGTCTCTCTCCCTCAAAGTATTAAGACTATTAAATGGACACATCTGTTTTTAATTAGAAGCTAAAGTCACCTCGACGCTGCCTTCCATTTTAATGTACTTTGAACACTGATTCCATCATGTCACCTGCTGATGAAAAACTGCGGTGTTGCTCTGCTGCTCTTGGTAAACAATTGTCTAGAATAAGATGAAGAAGGATGGGGTGACTACTTATACAGCACAGAGGCAAGAGTGGCAGGACAAGCACACCCATCTCATTTAGTAATGTTACACTTCTAAACCAGGTTCATTTAAATGAATGACCTTTGCCCCAGTACAACTTAGTCTTATAAGCATGTCTGCAATTACAGTAAACCAAGGCTTTTTTTCAATAAATGGTTTGGAATATTTCTATATAGTTTAATATCGTATGCCTTTTCAAGTTGCTTGTTGTTTTGATTTCTATGCAAATCCTCATCGACTATGAAGATAGAAAAATAGGGTTCCTTGTTACATAAATCTTTCCGGCATCTCCCATTATAACATGAAATATGCAGTTGAAGTATACTGCTGGAAACCATATCAATCCAACACAAGCAGTATAGGCTGTGCAGTGGAAAAGGTTAAACTACCAATCAGCTCAATGTTGTTTTTGAAATTGCAGCATATGTGCACATGGTAAAGCAGTCCCTCTTGGAGGGCAGGTGAACTGAATTGTGGGAGTGGATTGTTGCCTCCTGTAGACTGGTAGGGAGAGTGGGCAGGTGTGAGACTCCAGGAGACTGCTCTCTGAGGCAGCTCCCAGTAGAATACGACATAATTAGACATGGAAAATCATGAGCTCCTTCAGGGAAGGAAAAGAGATGAGAGAGACAGAAGATGCCATCTAGTGGAGCTTTCTCACACATTTACTTCATGAAATTCAATTATAATATAGTACAATTTATGTACAATTTGTAATTGTATGTAATCAAAATGATATATTCTTATCAAAAACTCTGTTCTTATATGGATAGTATCACATTGTGTGAGACCATTGGGTACCATCTATAGTTCATTCTTTGATTCTGTGCAAGCTTATCAAAGCTGATGATAGTATATGAGATCATATGTGATATGGACGCCAAATGGTGGTCATTGTAAAAAAAAAAGATGTATTTAAATGACAGACGTTTTAGCACTTTGCAAAAGTTGGTGAGGCCTTGTTGCCAGTGTTCATAATTAAATATTATGGGGTCAGATGGCTGAGCGGTGAGAGAGACGGGCTTGTAATCAGAAGGTTACTGGATCGATTCCCCGCCGTGCCAAATGAAGTTGTGTCCTTGGGCAAGGCACTTCACCCAACTTGCCTCGGGGGGAATGTCCCTGTACTTACTGTAAGTCGCTCTGGATAAGAGCGTCTGCTAAATGACTAAATGTAAATGTAAATATTTCAATACCTGTGGAAGAGCTACCTGCTGTGAAATGGCAATTTCTAGGTTCTGGGGTGGTCAATAAAGCCTGTTTGCTATGCAGGAGGAAGCCTTGTTAGGTGGTCAAAGAGGAAGAACAACTACAGTTACAAGATAACCAGGTCTCTGGCTCTGTTTCTCCTTTTTTTGCAGGGAGTAATCAAGACATTCACAAACTATACATGTAAGGCAAGAACTGCCTTGTAGTACTCCTCATGACCACTAAGGGTCAGTATAATACCAAGGATTTGTTCTGCTGTCCTTTAATATCCCTGTGAGGAAATTGGTTTAGATCAGGTTACATGTTTACTTTGGAGAAAGGCAGCAACGTAATCCACTTATACATCACAAAAAACTGCATTATATTAATCTTCCTCAACAATATGGATGGAATAATGGATGGAATAACCTAGCAGAAACAACCCCATACACAAATAATAGTTTGACCTAACTTTGTTTCAATGCGTCAATGTCTGCAGGATGTTTAACAAAAGCTTGTGTTTCTGTATGTCTTTTTTTCCAGAATTACTTAATTGTTGTGTGGTCCAGTCACAATGGGAAAGCAAATGATGTTACACTCTCCAAAATCCTTTTTCATTAAACTTTGTTACTTGATAACTTTAACATGCTCCAGTTGAACCCCAATGCCATTGAAGGATGTAAAATATCAACATCAAGGATATTCACTAGATGAATCATTCAGAGCCTACACAAGATGTTAACACAATTACAATTACTCCGTCCAAGAGAGTCCGAGAGAAAATCTCGAAGGTGTAGTGCTCTGTCACAATCCTCAATAGTTCAAGTTCAAGTTCAAGTTCAAGTCTTTTATTTGTCAGGTGCACAGAGCAACACAAGGTTAGACTGGGCACTGAAATTCTTAAGACAAGACAACGCAAGCACTTGGCATAACATAACATATAAGAACACAGAACAAATTTACATCTATGCTGAGCTTAGATAAGTGAACTTCCTAAATAAATAGTGTGTCACTCTGGGGCAGCTAGTCATAAAAACATATTGCCATCACATTACAACAAGTTTAACGGAGTTAGAACCGGGAAACTCGCTTCTCAGGTATGTAACAGGCCACCCATGTCAACGAGGAGAGCGTGGCTACAGCTGTTACATACCCGTCACACAAGGTTACAATAACTACCATGTAACTACATAGCAATAACTATAGTACCATATGAACTGACATGTAGTTACACTTATATTTACATTACATGTATTCATTTAGCAGACGCTTTCATCCAAAGCGACTTCATTACAGTTTAGTGGTACAAGTTATTTCAGAAGTTAAACTTTGTAAGGGGGCGGTTGGGCCTTCCAGGTGTAAGTGGATGTTAACACTGATCTTGTTTTGGTAACACAACCATCAACTGTCCCTTTACATTCACACCCCTCCCCCATTCTGTGCCTTCTTACACTTTTGTAATATTGTATTACTAACATAAAAATATTTAATTATGTCACAATTATTTTGTGCATAATGTTTTGCTACTTACTTACATGGTAGTTAATGTATTGTAATGTCAAGTGTTGCCAAGAATGTTCACAAAATGTGGTTACCAATGCGACACATTACTGTGTATAGGACTACCCGCAACTCTGTGCAGACTCTGAACTCCAAAAATGGATCATCATCCAGGCAGGAACCAGCTGCTTCAGAAATGACATTAATATCTTTCCCTGTGCTCAATGGCCCATTGGCCACTCCAATCAAGTCAGAGAAAAACAAGGCTATTACTGACTCACGATGACAAATAGGTCACCCTTTTTCGAGTTTGATGGACAATGCTTGTAATCTAACTGGCATTATTCCTATTGGCAACTGTACAGTGTTCTCCAGTATTCTCCAGAGCACGTGGTTGATCAGTTGTTCAAAGTTCAGATGCAGTAATACAGCCATTGTTTGTCAGAGAATGGACAATAATACGAAAAAAAGGCAACATTAAATGAGTCATTACACCAACTTTTGTCACCAGCAGTTTACGTCAGCATTGTCCAGCCTTAAGAGTGAACCATTATGTGGGGGCAACAAACACAATATGTATACAGTTTGTTTTGCACTGAGGAAAGAAAGTAAAATTCTGACAAGACTAGGGTCATAGAATCATCCCAAACAATGGCACACTGTTCAGTTTCAAGAACAAGATATTATTGTGTAAAGCCATAACAAATTAAAGACATTAAGGCACTATGACACTATTAATAACTGGAACAGTTATTTTGCACTTGTTTCTAGATTATTTTACTTTGTTAAGTAGTTTATCTAACTCACTTCCACATGCACAGTATTCCTGTACACTATCATGTAAATCCAGAATCAGGAATTCAGCTCGGTTCTCAAATGTTTACAAACGAACACATGGTAATACAGAACCATCTTAGTTGTACCTCAAAAGATGTAAAAAAAAGATCATACAAAAAACTGTATATTAAGGGGGCCTGCGTAATGTTACTTTGACAAATAAAAAAAAGTATAATACCATGCATAGAGAAGTAGAACATGGCACTTTACAGTAAACTTGTCTCGTAAAATAAACTATTTAAACAGAGCGCTCCACAGGCCTTGGGCATGATTGTGCTGTGTCCATGCTTATGTGAAAGGCATAGAGCACTAAGTGCTCTGGACGAGCATCACTTGGTTGTCACAATAGGCGCTCTTGAGCGTGAGATTTTTCTGGGCTTTGCAGTTTAAAGAATGAGCATTAAAGGCTCAGCATAAAAAGATATAACGGGGGGAAAGAATTTCATTTCCAAAGAGTAGTTTGTTATTAATGAGCAGTAGGTTTAGCTGCTTTCGGCTATTTATAAAATGAAATCAATTTAATTTTGAATAAAATAAATGTATAGGGGAAAATAATGGATTGTGTACCATGAGTAAGGTGGAGAAGAGGCCTTGAGGAGGAGCTCAGAGAGTGAAGACTGACCTTTGCACGGCTGAGACTACTCCGTCCATTAGTTCAAAGGTATCTCCATGCAAAGACAAGATGGCCGGCACTAGAGAGTGCGGATGTGTCCATAACTAGTGGCAGCCTCGGCTTCATCATGGACAGGCAGGAAAACTGGGCCCTTGGAAGAAAACAAGAAAGAGATCTCTTCTATCATCTGACCATATACTGTAGCTCTCTAACATTGCGTTAATCCATAACTGCAAGCACACATACCAACTGCTCGGTAGTCTTGAAAAATGTCCTCATAAATCATAATTTAATGGCTGATGTGCACAACTCCTACACATTCAGGTATAATTTATCTTAGATATGTAGAATCGTCCCTTCTCAAAGGCATACCGAAACTGACAAGCTGTATATTTGGAATGTCCAGATTGTTTGCTCATTGGAATGTGTCTTCACTGGCTGTTGATACGTGGGGCAGGCCCTTGTCTTCTCTTTGTGGTGTGTATGATACTATCCAGACACTGTTTACTCTCCCTGGGCATTCACAGTGCTCTTCAGATGAAATCAAATCCCCTCTTTTGTAGTCCTAAGAAACAGAAAGCTTTTAACAAAGACATGAAGCATACGCAGATCCGTCTTGTAATCTATCTTTCATCTAAACTTGATTTTATATCATTTATACTTAAAAGCAATTCATAGATCGTTTATTTAACCCCCCCCCCCCCCCTTTTCCTTTGAAAATGCCTTGCACTCGTCATAATTAAAAGCGTCAGAGCAACAAGATAGAACTAAAATGTAGGGTAATTGTATCTGCAGACTGTGCTCTATGTGTGCCATGCATATCAGCTCTGTGCACTGTACATTCTGTGCATTCATACCATCCTGTGCAATTTTACAGTATATGTACATGAAATGCTTATCCGTGTGAATATGTTTATGCATGAATTCTGTGTGAATGTGTAATGTACAAAATGATGAGTGTGTATAATCGCCACTGTAAACTCCTGTCACACCCACCCAGCGACAGTCCAATGTGGGTGAGATTGTGTTTAGTTTTTCTATTTGTCACCCTCACTTTCCTCAGTTTGTGGACACGCCCTCCTGTTCTCTCCCCGCACCTGACACCAGTCACTCATCAGCGCACCTGTTATCGATTAGCTCATCAACCACCTACAAAGACCATCCCGACCTTTCTCTCCCTGCCGGATTGTTAGTTTTGTTCCCAATGCCAGCCCAGTCTGCTTTATTGTTTATTTAACAGATTATTTTTGCACCAGTTCCAGTTTCTGTGCCTGAGTTCTGTCCCCTACCCTGACAACTCCACTGTAGTGTGGCTGTATGCAAGCACTGAAAAAAACAGGCTAGACTTCAGCTCAATTTCTCTTGGCCCTTTATAATCCTACTGTATCTATACACAGTGAACTCATCTAAAACTGAACTAATCCAAACTAAAACTTAAATCAGCCAAATTTAAATAGTATAATATAATAAATTATATTTTCAATAACACAAACCCTTATAAAGGTTTTCCTCTGTTACATCCAAGTAAATTGTAAATGTTTGTATGCCACATTCAGGGAACAGGCCTGTCAACAGGGACATCCTAAATAAACTATATTGTAAAATACAAAATTAAACCACTGACTTAATACCAAGTACTGTATTTTATGTAGTTTATTCAGAGGGCTTTGAGGGTTTGACAGATAAGCAAAAAGGAACCTTTTTTTTCCCTGGGCAAAAATGGTTTACTAACAGTTTTAAATACAACAACTGTCACGGCACGGATGTTCATCAACAACGGTAGTCCCAGCAAGTGTCCAGTTAAAACACTGGTGGTGAAATGGGAGATTCAGAGGTGGTTGTGGTGGTACAGTAGTTTACCAGGGTGAAACATTGTCTCAGTTCTGTGGAGAAAACGAGCAGCAAACTAAAACGTGTCAAATGTAACTTCACAGTCCTGTGTCAGCTACTATTTATAGTGCCTTGCAAAAGTATTCACCCTCGTTTAAACAATTTACCTTTTGAACCTTATTGCCTCGGTATTCATTTTCCTACCAATCTACAAAAACATACGGTATGTTTGTGTATTATATTTGTTATTAATAAGATAGATTAATACAACTTTTAACTACTTTTTAACCATGTCTACACAGTATCTAATAAAATAGAAAATTGCCAATTTTTTATTAGGTTGATGATTGAAGTCGGTAAAAATAAAATAAATTGGGTGAACACTTTTGCAAAGCAAAGTGTATTTCAAATGTTTTGGTAACAGTTTGTGATTCTGAGGAAATTAAACCACAGGAAATATGGTAATTTCAGTACATTGTGACTACTATTTTCTAAACGCAAATCACATACAGAGGACAGTCAAATAAAATATAACTGAACTATAAGCAACGTGGAGAAAGGTGTGACAGCTCTTCAGGGAGTTTTTTCTTTCTCTCTTACCCTCCTTCTGTTAATAGAGATGTGCTTGAGGCACAATTATGTTTCATCGTCATATGTTGGCCACCATGGCTGCCACAGTCAATACACTGTATATCATGTACAGGAGAATGTCCTCAACTGCTCCACATTGATTGCAGAAAACAAATTCCTGACATCATAATCACAATGTTTATGGTTATTTTTCCTATCAGATTTAGGTTATATTTATGAGACCCAGATTTCCAGCCTTGGACCATAAACCCGAGGCTTACATTCTCTTACTGATCTGAACGTGTGAAACTCTCAAACTGGAGATTGAGCTACCACCCCAACCAAATCAAATCTGTTTTAGACAAATGCAATTGTATATTTTCATGGACAATCTTTTACATTTGTATACAAAATATTGTATATGTAAGTCATGAAGGATGCACATTGCAGAACAAAGTAACCAAAATCCATATGCACACATACATACTTTGGCAGACAAGAACAAGTTTGTTATTGTAAACAGCTCTCTGTTCAGTTTCCTCTCAATTCCTGTTCCCATGTTCACATTCACAGCTCCAGTTTCTGAAAGGTCAGAAACCCTTATTTTGTGCTTTATAAATCCTTGGACCAATCAGTGCTTCTACTCTGAGGGCTGACCTACAGTGCCCTCCAAAAGTATTGGAACAGTGAGGCGAATTCCTTTATTTTTGCTGTAGACTGAAAACATTTGGGCTTGACATCAAATAATGAACGTGAGACCAGAGATCAACGTTTCAGCTTTTATTTCCAGGTATTTACATCAGGATCTGATGCACAACTAAGAAAATATCACATTTTGTTTGAATCCACCCATTTGTCATGTGATCAAAAGTATTGGAACAGATATACTTAAAACATATTTAAGTGAATAAGACTTAATATTTAGTTGCAAATCCTTTGCTTTCAATAACTGCAGCAAGTCTGTGACCCATTGACGTCACCAAACTTTTGCATTCTTCCTTTTTGATGCTTTCCCAGGCTTTCACTGCAGCCTCTTTCAGTTGTTGTTTGTTTTGTGGGGTTCCTCCCTTCAGTCTCCTCTTAAGCAGGTAAAATGCATGCTCTATAGGGTTTAAGTCTGGAGATTGACTTGGCCAGTCTAATACCTTCCATTTCTTGCCCCTGATGAACTCCTTTGTTGTTTTGGCAGTGTGTTTTGGGTCGTTATCTTGCTGCATGATGAAGGCTCTGCCAATCAGTTTGGTTGCATCTTTCCTTAAATTGGCAGACAAAATGTTTCTGTAGACTTCCGAGTTCATTTTGCTGCTGCCATCATGTGTTACATCCTCAATGAAGATTAATGAGCCCGTCCCAGAAGAAGCCATGCAAGCCCAAGCCATGACATTACCTCCACCGTGTTTCACAGATGAGCTTGTGTGTTTGGGATCATGAGCAGTTCCTTTCTTTCTCCAAACTTTAGCCTTTCCATCACTTTGGTAAAAGTTAATCTTTGTCTCATCAGTCCATAAAACTTTGTCCCAGAATTTTTGAGGTTCATCTCTGTACTTTTTGGCAAATTCCAGCCTGGCCTTCCTATTCTTCTTGCTAATGAGTGGTTTGCATCTTCTGGTGTAGCCCTTGTACTTTTGTTCATGAAGTCTTCTGCGAACAGTAGATAGTGATACCTTCACTCCTGCCATCTGGAGGTTGTTGCTGATCTCACTAACAGTTGTTTTAGGGTCTTTCTTTACAGCTCTCACAATGTTTCTGTCATCAACTGCTGATGTTTTCCTTGGTCTACCTGTTCGACGTCTGTTACTTTATGCACCAGTAGTTTTCTTCTTCTTCAGGACATTCCAAATGGTTGTACTGGCTATGGCATATGTTTCTGCAATGGCTCTGATTGATTTTCCATCTTCTCTAAGACTCATAATTGCTTGTTTTTCACCCAAAGACAGCGCTCTGGTTTTCATGTTGTTTTCACCTCTGAATACAGTCTGCATAGACAAAACCTATCTTACCCAATCTGAACCTGAGTGTAGACATTCAGTGGTATTTATTGATTGAATAATGTATGTAATAGGACACACCTGGGCAACAAAACACACCTGTCAGTCACATGTTCCAATACTTTTGCTCACGTGACAAATGGGTGGGTTCGAACAAAAAGGTGATATTTTCTAATTTGTGCATCAGATCCTGATGTAAATACCTGGAAATAAAAGCTGAAACGTTGATCTCTGGTTTCACATTCATCGTTTGATGTCAAGCCCAAATGTTTTCAGTCTACAGCAAAAATAAAGGAATTGGCCTCACTGTTCCAATACTTTTGGAGGGCACTGTAGGTCCATAGTATATACGTCCGCTGTCTCTCCAAAGTTTGTCACAACTGGACTGTCCCCTGGCTGCAAGTACACATGCACCCCAGTTTACCTACAAAGTACTAAATGGGCAGACTGGTTACCATTAGGATTGGTAAAGAGTGTGTAAATTGTTGCACAGATTGGACAAACAACCAATACAAGGGGTTTTATGAGACTTTGCGCAGCTTCAGAACACTTGGTTTGATTTTGGCACTTAACTTGGATTTGGAAAACACTTTTACTTGTGCTTAAGTTAGAGAGATAGAGAACTACATCAAAAAGATGTTTGTGCTACTAGATTAGGAAAGGATATAATGGGTGTATGATCCGTGTAAAACTGGGTTAAGGCTCGGTAGAATCCTATTTGGCCTGGACAGACATGGGGAACATGTGTATGCCACTGAAGCAGTGTGCATCAGGAGTGAAAGGGAGTCATTAGACGTCTTCATCAGAGAGTTCCTGCACTCCAGTGTCCTTCTCAGGGATGGCCTCCAGGCTCCGGCGGCCCCGGGTGGATTCAGAGCCTCCTGAGTTCTCCTTGCACAGTTCACTGGTGAGTGCGGCATAGTGGATCTGCTTGAGGTTTTCCTGGACCTCCCCTCTGGCATGCTTTAGCAAGTCTGCTTGGCCCTAGGGAGTGCAGACAAGGGGGTGTTGACAGTCCTGATATCATCGAGAGCAAGTACCAAAATCTTCACATTTCATCGTGAACAAAGTCACAACACAATCCATACTTTTTCCTGTAATATGTCACAATGGCTTATTTATGCTAAAATCTTCTTTGAATGGTATTCTAGCTAAACGTTGGCGTTTTAAGTTTTGTCAAACAACATGTCACATGAAAAGAGAAATTCCGAAAAGCAACACACTAAAATGTTTACAGTAGTAGTCATCTGTAGTAGGAATCCTTACCTTGAGAATTGTGATGTTCCAGGTGAAGCTCTCCACAGCCTTGTGCAGCTTCCGGCCTTTCAAGCCCTCCTTTACGGCCATATCGTGAAGGTTCTCATGAAACTCCATCGCTTGGGGGGGGTTAAAGGAGTCAGTAGTCATGAGTTGCTGTTAAACATCTAGAATTTACCTGCCAAGACTTCTGGGAATGTCTTCTAATTCAGAGGTTAGTGTCACTATAGTAAAATCACAGTGAATGTGTTTCTATAAAACGCGGCTGCCTCAAAAACAGCTTGCTAAATGTAGGGGTTTTACAGCAGGTGTGCCTGTGGAACGAGGCTGCGTGCGCAATCTGTGACATTGACGAGCTGTGCGACTTTGCGCCGCAAAATTTTGAATATTTGAACTTTTATTCGAGTCAATAAAGCGCTATAGAAAGGTGCTCAAGAAAGGTGCACTTGCTTGGCGCTCAGTAACCTTTATTGATAACTATACATAAGGCACATTTATTGAATGAACAAACATGAATTGCACCAATAATGAACACATGCAGCCCCCATCCATCCAAAAGCAAAATGGTAACATTTTTTTACATTCTTATTAAGGCTAAATTAATCCTTCACTGTCAGTAAAGTGTGACTTTGCAATGTACAGTAAGTAGGAGAAAGAAACGGAAAGGGCTAGTGTGGGCAGACACACAACATCCTCTCACTCTTGATTAGCATCAAGGCAGAGATTACATTTGTGTCCTGAGGAGATTTCAGTTTATTTTCCTCTCTGTTCTCTACTTCTCTGCCCTTAGCTGGCTGACTGAATGCCCCTCACCAAAATAATATGCCACCAAATGTCAACATCACAGTAATGGTTGACGTGACTCTGGTTTACTGCGTAGTCTCTAAACTATCGTAGGCTAGTCACTGGGGAGCTTACCGTACTTGCAGGACAAAACTTTTCTGGAACTATCAAATACTTTTGGTCTAATGTAGTCATCACCATAGCAAACTGTGTTAAAGGGTGGTCTGACTGCATGCTTAATTGCTGTTTGGTGCTTTTTCAGGTCTAGGTTAGCGTCCAAACCGGTTGGTGTTGTTACCATGATAACACCAGATACATTTTGTGTGCTAGTATGCAGTGGATTGGTTGTCAATTCTGAAAAGGGCTGATGTTGGCACAGTGATAAAACAAGTGTGTACACATGCCAGCCTTAGACCTAAAAATGCAAGAATGTGGAAATGAGCCAATGTCATCATTTATTGATGACACCTAGCAAAAAGCATTTTATCTGTTAGCATTGCTGTACTGTTTTAAGCATTTTGAATCATACATTGATATCATTAAGATTTATTTCAGTTGTGCATGTTGTTTAATGTGGTGCATGGATCAGACTGATTTGCAGATAACATTTTCCCCACCCTCTGGTAAAAAGCTGTAACTACAGTCCACCTGGTAGACACAAGGAATGACTGTGCTTCAACTGCTGAGTCTATCATGTAGACAAGAGGAATGACTGTGCTTGAGATGGAGCTTGCATACACAGAGTAGGTTGCTTGGCAACACGCTGTGGAGTTGGGGAAACATTTCAAAGCAAAGCATTTCAAACTCAATTTCTCTATGAGTTTATGCTCACTGAGAGACATTGTATGAAGGCGATTAAGGCTCTCAATAGCCAATATCAGAAACATACAGGACCGTTGTACATCAGGTGGGAGAAAAGATTGCCAAGGACAATGAGGTTCCATCCAGAACCAAGTTTTCCTGTGGGTCATCTTTTCATTTCTGGAACTGTCTAGAACTCACAAGTTATTTTAATGATTCATTATAGGCTTACAGGAAATTAGACGTCAATCATCAAAACCTCTTCACAGTTATATTAGAAAGATAAGTTATATTAGATAACAACATGAATTATCAATAAACGTGTTTATTCATGAACATGTATATACAATTCCCTGCATCTCTACTGAAAACAGCTACTGATCTGGGACATGCCTTGCTGTTTACTTCTTGTTCTGACTGCTTTGCTCTTTGCATGCTGTGGCATTGACTGAATGTTTAACTGTTTGAATATTTGTGGTTTTGTACATCTTCTGTCATGTATCTGGCTGCTATGACAATTACATTTTCCTCCTAGGATTTCAACTAACTACAACCTATGTATATTTTGGATGGAAATCTACATTTAATGTTTTGCTCTAAGCATGTCCAAGGAGTGAATTTTGGCCCATTTGATGAACATGCAAATAGTTTAATACATACTTTCAATTTTAAAAACAGTTCTCAGATATATTTATAATATTTGAATGCAATGAAAAGAGCTGGAAAATGTGCTCATTGTTATTTCTAGATGATTCCCTTTGATTTCTTATTAGATGAGCTTGATCTGCACATCTTTATGCTGTTCTGGTCATGGTGGCAGCTGGGCCAGCTGTCTTTGAAGTCGTTTCACTCAAGCCATAGATGTTTACCCCACCTAGCCAGGCCCTATCGCAGCCAAGCTTTTAATTAGAATAGCTGCAATTTTGAAACTGGTGAGTATCAAAAAACCGTCTGGATCACAGTGTTTCAAAGCTGAGTGATGTCCAGGTCATGCTAATAAGTCTTACATCATAGGGATGGGGGTATAATGAGTTCATCTTTTTGTTAGCGTAATCTTTGTGGCATACTTCACAGAGGTTTATGTAAAAGAGAGGAGATCTAAGGAGCGGTACATCTTTGCTTAGAAATGACCATATATGGGCTTACATTGACGCTATTCTCTCTTACCTGCTTTTTGGGTTTGCAGTATTCTCTCATAGACCCCATCTGAATGTTCCAGCAGTGTCTTACTGGTCTGGATCACCTGTGAGTAGAAGAAGATGCAACTATTAGGCTATTTGAGCCACAACTGTGTCTTTTATCTTTTTCTGACAGCATGCGGGCTGAATGCCTATATTTTTGAGTATTACAAAGAGATCAGTAAGTAATTAGGTACTCCAGTAACTGCATGCTGTTTGTTATTATTTTGAAACATAGAAGGGTGCCACAGGTAAGTACTTGTATGAGGTATATGTCTCGTGTCATTGACTGCACAAACCTCAACAGTCTTTTGCCATTCTTTGGCTGGGGCTTTGTCATTGCGGTAAAAATAAATAAATAAAATCTTACAAATAAATACAGGGAGTTTATAAAAAGATTCTTTACGATCAGGACACAATTTACCGGTACTTCACATTCCCTCAGTGTCTAAAGAACGTTGCAAGGTGAAGTTATTAACGGAAGCTATCCTGTCCCACGGCCAAGACAGAAGCAAGGAGGAGATGGGGGGAACGACAGTGCCAGGTCACTTTCAGACAGACATTGACCAGCAAAGCACCCCCAAGATCAATCCCCTTTGCCATGCCAATTTTCCATCCAGCCAGCCAGCGAGAGAAGACAGCAAAGGAAGGGGTTTATTGCTCTTTGAGAGAGTTGTGCCAGCAGCTAAGGGTCACTGTGACGCTGCACTGCTAGGTGTTCTACTTCTGAAAAACATGAATAGCCCTTCCCCCTAAAGTTAATCCTATGGCAAAACAAGGAGACATAATGAATAATTTAGCTTTACAGAATAAAATGTATACAGCTAAATCTCTATATTTCAAAATGGGAAAACATTTGTATTTGTTATGGCCCCAACCAATGTCTTTCTACATGACATGTTTGCAATGCACCATGCTTACAGAGTGGAAGATCCGTGTGTCTAAGGAAGGGGGCGGGGTCTTTGTGACAGTCCACAGCTGCAGTACCAGGGCACTGAGCTGTCATGCATACTGTGATTATTTTACTTAAGGGTGAAGAAATTACTGCCTTGGTGGCAGACGTGGGACCACTGAGGTGTATTTATAGCAAACACTAAGGTACATGGGTGGTCTTAAAGCTAGATCAGCTCATTAAATAGTAGTCAGGATAAGTATTTTCCATTCATTTAACTGTGTGGCATTTTACATTTTAAAATCTCAATAGAATGCAAAATATATTAGTTAAACCATGACGCACATTAGGGTTAACTGGTGTAGTGTTGTTAATATGCTCATGTAAAGAAACAGAAAAGCTGCTGGGTCCGTATTGTAATTGGTAGGATTCACAATTTGTTTCTTTGGCTCTTTAGATGCTTATAACTCTGCTTATAGTACTGCAAAGACTTGCATAGACATTTGGTGAAAGTGGTAATTGATGGGAGTAGGGTACCAATTGACCAACGACCTAAAAAGGTCCCTTCTTTCTTTATGAAACTTTTTATCAACCAATAGGCAAACCACCAATCATTATACAAATACAGTACCCAAAGTAATACAAAAGATTTTAACTGTCCAAAGTACTTTTGGTGAGCTTTAAGTAAAATATAACTTCAAACTCTACACTACTCATACTTTTTATTACTATGCTAATACCAATAAATTTAAATACAACGTAATTTTGAAAGCTTTTTAGCAAGCACTTCCTAGCAAGAACGTTTACATTTTCTTTAGACTTTCTGTCACGGTCTGCAGTATGGTCATATTACAGTTCGTCAGATGTCTTTCCTAACTTGTGTTAGAAGGTGTCATGCAAGCTCTGCAGGTAAACGTTTGCATTTTATTCATCAACGTCAAACATGACATATGTAAAACATGTAAATAGCCTAAAGTTTGCCTCTAGCTCTAACGTTAGATGAGCCTAACAACTGAGATAAAACTGCGATGAAATCTTGGTGGGCAAATGAATGAGTACCTCGCTTATGTTCAGATCGTCTCCTTGCGTTTTTTTCCGACACAATCAGAAACATTAGCCTACTGCTTTGGCCAGTGTCACTGTGGCTCGCTTTGTGTTTATTGTAAACGTAATATTTTATAAGCCCATTATGATGGCTTAGTAATTCTCTGTAACGTAGAAAAGTGTTTGCAATGTTACTTATTACATTCCGTCTCAGCCCTGGAACTCGTACCTTTTTCTGATGCCCCCCTAAATATTTATTTAAGGAATTATAGACTATTAATTTCATAAACATGCGACGACCATAGTCAACTAAACCTGAGTGAAGTTGGCCCCCAACCCAACGCAAAACATAGTCAAAATAGTCTCAATTGTTTGTGGTCCGATTTGGGTTGCAATTATTTTCGTTTGTGCTGCTTTCATTTTTTTGATATTAAAGAATGTTTTATAGTTCATCCTGAGGTCACTCAGCCCCCCCCACATATTCCGAATGAACCCAACATAGTCTCAATTGTTTGCGCTTTGTTTGTGTTGTTAACATTTTTGTTTGTGCTGCAGCGGTATTTTTATATTAGACATTTAATTGTGGGTGATGACGTCACCAGCCCCCCCCCCACTTGCTCCACGGATTGTTAATATACCTATAAAACATTCTTTAATATCTAAAAAATGAAAGCAGCACAAACGAAAATAATTGCAGCTCAAACGGAGCACAAATAACTGAGACTATTTTGACGATGTTTGGCGAGGGGTCGGGGGGCCAATTTCACTCAGGTGTCAAACCAATGGCTAAAATAACGACTACTAGTTAACAAGGACAGGTCTTTACTCGGGGGCAGCCCTTGTTAACTCTATTGTCAACAACAATTCAATAACTTATCACGACACATCTAACAATAGCGAAGATAGACTGTCAAATTAAACAGACAATGATGTATTTAGTATACTTACAGTGTCATAGACGTTGACCACCTTCTTGAGGACATCGGGTAGCAGTCCTTGGGGTTCCAAGATGGGGTACTCCTCCTTCAGGTTGAATACTAGTAATGGGTTGTTGTCTGCCCCAGTCAGTCGAGAAGTTAGGGCCAAGATGCACTGCTTCAAGTTAGCCACAGCTGAAAGGCCACACAGCTCTTTGAAGGGCACTATGGCATTCTGCAGAAAGAGGGGGAAGTTTGGATAAGTACCTGTGGGCAGGTGTATACATAGCAAATGGGGTTTACATGAGCCAAAAGTACTTTAACTATTACTCATTTTAATCTAGTTTCTCAACTTAGCTATTTTTCTACATAAAACAAAATGTGTCTTGTTTATTCTTCCAAGCACTTTCAAGTTGAGTGAAATGAAAACTGTTGTTTCTCCATATTTATGCTACCTGACAACAACTGAAATGAAGGTACAATAGAGGCTTTCAGGAAACCTTCACCACAGTAAATGTGTATGTTGATAGAAAGTGGCTTTGTTAGTCACTCAAGTCAACAGGCCTTCACCACTTGCAGTGCACCAACAATAACAATTGTATACACACACAAGTGTACTGTTAAACAGAAGACAAAGTAGGAGACAGTGTAAGGCCGTGTTCACACTTGACTTCTTTTTATAGAAAAAAGCGCTGCCTTCAGTGCCTTTTGAGGGCCTTTTGCTTTTAAAGAAAAGCGCTGGGTGACATCAAGCGCCTTTCTGACGAGAATTCTGTAACCTGAATGGGAATCATACATTCTAACGATAAATTATTATCCGTTTTTTTTCCGTTGGTTACTTATTGACAGCTAGCTACTAAGGCAAATAAAATGCAATTACTTGCTTTAGCTTTGGCGCTTGAGGAGCCATAGCCTGGTAACTAAGAGCCTGGGAAGGCACACTCGTACCTACTCTCCTCGTCCTGATTGGTCAGCTGTCAGAAAGGCGCTTGACGTCACCCAGCGCTTTTCTAAAAAGTTGAGAAAATGTAACTCAAAAAGGCATTGGATGCTGCGCTGGATTGCCAGTGACTGATGAGTATTAGTCTCAAGATGTACTAGACTATGTAAATATCATATAGGGTTCAAGGGACATTCTCCTTCAAAACTCATCTGTAATTTCCACCACCAATTGAATAGGACAATAACCATCTAAGGAAATAATATAATAAAGGAATTTATAACATAAAGGAAAGTTCATACCTGCATGTTTTCTCTGAGGTCAGTTGCCTCTTTGAGTGGCAGAGTAGCTGTCTTGAATACATCATCAACAGGCTTGATCGTCAACACCCTCATGGTGGCGTACTCCCGACTCTGCTTGCCCTTGCGCACAGACAGCCCTCTCTTGTGGGGCTTACCCCCACCCCTTCTGTTCGTGATGGCCACATGGACAAAAAGCCAGGTATGAGGCAAAACCTCACCTGTGAGGGATTGCAGTGGAATGTGCCGGAATCCTGGCTGCAGACACTCAAAGGGAATTGTGTATTGGCCAATGAACTCATCGCCAATGTAGTCATCATCCAGAACCACAAAGCGCACCATGGCCAGCTCAGGGAGGTTAATCTGGAACTCAAAACTTTCATCAAAGAGTGGGTTTTCCCCATTCTGATTGACTGTTTTAGTTCTTTGCTCAGCACAATCGGCCGGTATACCGTGGATCTCCACATAAATGTAAGGATCGACAACGTCCCCTTTAGCGCCTGAGCCTTTGGGTTTGGGAAAGTTTTGTCCACTAATAATCTTAATGTGCAATAACTGTGGAGAGACACCAGGCACTGAATCTTTAGTGTTGGCACTAAAGTAAGACACCTGTTCCCTCATGATGGCTGGCCTCAGAACATAACCACAATTCCCATTCTGACGGAACCAGCCAATATTTAAGTCCATCATCAGACCTGGTGTCTGGTAGTTCATTGCCACAACTTGGCAACCACACTTCCAGAAGGCCTGAGGGTTCATATTACTGGAGTCAATTCGCATTGGGCTGGGGTACACTCGTGCCAAAAACTTCTTGTTGTAGTTCACAAAGTCTCCAGGGAAGTCACTGGCACATCGACTGGCAAAGACTTCATTAAAAGAGCAAAGCTCCCAGTGCTTCTGGCTGTGAAAGGACGTTGGAAAGTCTTTGAACTCAGTTGATTTACACAAGGTTACAAGATCGGAGAGGTCCTTTGAGAGTTGGAACTTCTTAGGTGCCACACTCTGTAGTTCTCCAGGCTCAATGTTCATTCTTTGGGACATCTCAGCACCTTCATCCTCATCTGTTACCTCACCTTCTGAGCTTGTGCAGTTTGCGCCGAGCTTCTTCCCCTTTAACAAGATTTGACCCTTCAAGTCACTGGGTGAGGGAAGGTAGCTATCCTCTGATTTGGGGGGATTCAAGTGGATCCTATCCCCAAGTATCTTTTTCAGATGCTGAAACATGACCTTTTGCTGCTTTAATGAACAATGGTTTTCCAGACATAATATTAGGGGGAAGTCAGATGCCACAAAGGCATATTTGTTAATGATGTCAATGACACTGCGGAAGACTATTTGCGAGGTCATTGTATGGCCAGTGTAAATGACAGGTTCATTGTCTGGTCCATCCCATACATCTAGTTCGACACAACGACAGCCCATCTTGAGTGCTCTGATGTATCCGGTGATGTCAGAAGGGCCTCGAAACTGATCCTCAATTAGGTAGGTGTTGTGGGAGGCATTGATGTAATAGTGGGATAGAGGCTGGTTCATGTCCTGGCAGACAGTTTTTTGTTCTGGGTCAAAGATATGGCACTCCTGAGACATCAGGTAATTCGTTAACCCATCAAGTGAAAGCCAGCCCTTCATCTGACCTTCTTTAGAAGGTTCATAGTTTTGAATGACTTCGAGACTTGTGTTTTCACTAACTTGTGCCATACCCTGTTCAGCCTCCAGAAACATCATTAAGTCCTTGGTGTCCAAAAATTCCTTATTGCTAGAGAACTGGACAAGAAGGAAGTAAATTTCTGGTCTTGTACAAAGGTCATGAAAGACTTCAATGAATTCTTCTTTACTCACGTCACAACCCATCTTATCTTTCGCTTTGTGGAGCTCCTTGAATTTGAGTTCTATCTTAACATGTTTAAGTCCAGGGTTAAGGTTTTTGATTAGTTGTACAGCATCACACAAACTGATGTGCTTGCTATTGTTGATCACAGCCTCATCAAAGAGTTCACCTATCCATGATGATCGCATGTTATTCTGGCTGCTTTCAATCATATTCAGAGTAAGTTTTCCATAGGATTTCAAGTATCTAAGCCCAGTCACCCATATATTAGCTATATCAGCTGAATTTGCCACCAAGTCCAAAGATTCATAGTTCTCCCCATAGATGATTGAGAATGCACAGTCTTCCGATATTTGATCATTAATTCCATTGGTTCTAAAAGTGTCTGTGTTCTTCCCTGTCCGCACCTCCTTAATGGACTTAACATCAATTTTGGCTTTGTCGGACTCCTTTTTGGAAGGCTCCCACCTGAGAGACTGCATGTCTGCGTCCAAGAGGAAGTAGCGGTGATAAACACGGGAGTTTGAGCGGACCTTCTTCAGTTCAGATCCGTCCACCATGGCGTTGATGCAGTCACTTGCACTACTGATCTTCTTTTCTGTTGGCATGCTACTGAACGACACAGTCTTCTTCCTCTCTTTGCGCTGTCTTGAGCCATCCTGTAGAAATAGAAGGAAACTAAAATAAACAAACTAAACACACTCATCTGAGCTACCAGTTCATAGCCACATACATCAGTAATAACATTTCAGAAATTTAGAAGAACTTTGAATGTTTACACTCAGTAGAAAAATGATTAGATACATCTAGTACTCCCCACCCCTTTGCCTTCAAAACGATATGCATCTGCCTCTGTATAAGCATGTGCAAAGCACATTGGAATTACTATTAGAGCTTTTTACAACATCTCTTAAGATATGCCATTAGTCAAGCTCCTATGCAGGTTGAGCATTCACCATCAATTTAGGAAATGCTTTAGCCTCACCATAACCACTCAGCTCTCATCCCTATCAGTTATGCTTACCCCAAGGCTTGCCATGTGACTTTACTCTCCTTTGTACGCACTTACTGAGAGTAAGAATGCTCATGAAAATCTAGGCCTGTGTGCTTTACCGTAAGGAAAAGTCCATAGGAAATGAATCGTTTTCAGATCAAAGGAGAATTTACTTCCCCATATATATTTGGGAAGACTGTTAAATTGCAGGGTTTAAAGTGAAACATTGGACAAATTGATTTCAGATATAAAAATGTCAAATTGAATACTTCATATATATTGCAAAGCCCAAGAAGAAAGATGCCAGCAGTGGATGAAACAGTGAGGGAGGACCCATTCTCAGCCAAATACCTTCAACCAACATACTTACATTTACATTTAGTCATTTAGCAGATGCTCTTATTCAGAGCGACTTACAGTAAGTACAGGGACATTCTCCCCGAGGCAAGTAGGGTGAAGTGCCTTGCCCAAGGACACAACGTAATTTGGCACGGCCGGGAAGGAAACCAACAAACTTCTGATTGATAGCCCAACTCCCTTAACTGCTCAGCCATCTGACTTTTGTCTGCTAGCTAACTGGCTAATATGCCGTCATTTATAACACAATGCAGATGTGAGAAAACATTTGTAAAACTGGATTTTAAAAGTATGGTTACCATTTACTGGTATTATTACTACTATTACCTCATTAATATTATTATTACTGGCAAACTAACATTACCCGCTGTAAAGTTTAGCTAGCTAATGACAACTATGGGTTGGGTTGCATTGTTTTAGTGCTGGAGGTTTAATGTACCCTACATTTTATAGACTATAAAGTTGAACATTACATCCCAAAAGGCAATTACAAATTAATTTTCCTTTAATCTTTGTAGCATTTTGTGAATCCTCCTCCACTGCATATTCCATTTCATTTTGCCTCGATTTGGAGGAAATTGCCGAGGTAATATTCCAAAAACAATCCCTTTATTACTGACCGGCAATATACAACTTTTCCTCCTCCGTGCTCCATACCCTTAGAAGGGCATCTTGACAGAGTAGCAACAGTAACTAAGGTGGATGGGCTTTTGCGAAAGATGTATTGGCTCGAAAGTAGCGGGCTGATCAATATAGAAATATAATTGATATTCCACTTCAACCAAGCTGAATTTGTTACAAAACAAGGACCTCATTAGCTTTTACAACATGTTTTTACTTTTCTTTTCTTACAAAATAAAACATACCTATCGTACCTTTTACATTGCATGCTGGTGCAACAAAAATATTTGGTGTAAAATGTCAAGACATGCTTTAAGAAGCATGAATGTTTTTTTTTTTTTTTTTTAAATCAACCCCTGTGGAGATGAATTATATAATGTGATACCATTTCTGAGAGGACCTAACCTAGAATAAACGTATACACTATGGCTACATTTCTCAGCTGCTGGTTGGTTTATGCAGCTCCTAGGGAAGAAAAAAAAATCTAAAATGCATGACTGAAGATAATCCGCATGATCTGGACAAGAATGTGGACTTTATCTGCAGGAGAGCTTTCATTTGTGTTGACCTCTAGGTGTGGCTGCCTGCTAGCCCTATGTTCCTGATTTATGTTGAATGGCTAGGGCTTCCAGGCCCGGGTTCCGCCTCAGGATTTCCTCTTCCACTTGATGGGGACCAGCATCAGCCCTCCAGGCCAGAAAACAATACACCAAAACTCCCCTGTGTCTTTGTTTTTTGTTTTGTTTTTCCTGAAAAAACTATTTTTGTTTATATAAAAAGTAAAGGGGGCTTTCCTTGCCAATGCTCATTATTAAGTGTGTATTCAAACGGTTGGTATATAGAGGTAGAGATTGTATTATGATATTGTTTTTATACTGTATTGTATATTATAATACAATGTGCCATGTCTCATGGCTTTTCTCTTCATGAGTGTAAACATTGTTTATTCAATTAGCCTCATCAAAGAGATCAGATCCATCATATTGGTGTTAGATCATTGTGGCCAACAAAAAGGTTAATCTGAGCACTGAGCAGTGTTTGACATAACGTTTCAGCATGCATGATGTGCCTTTAATACTCAAAAGGGACCTTAATCTGGACAACCAGGTTGACTTGTGACCAGGCCAACAAACTGTGAGAGCTGAGACCTCTCAGAGCAAATACTTTTCAAATTACATTTACCTGAACTAATAATAATGATCTGTGTGTTAAAACACTTTTCCTGGAATGTTATGGTCCCTGAGACATGTACTATGCCTGTATGCTGTCATATGTCTGAGGAGCCACTAAAGTCCATCCAATAAATTATTTGCATGTCATGTGAACTGTAGACGTAAAGACTGCAGAGAGAGAAATGCATTGTGAACTATGGGATCGATTTTATGGATTCAACTGTTTAGCCTTGTGCCTTTCAATAGGGGTAATTCAAGATCAAATCAAATTGAGAATTGTAAAGAGTGGAGGGTGGTGTTTAGTCAAGTTTAACACTCCTAGGGAGCGACCACGCTGCTACTCTACGCCTAATGGCTAATGCTCTGGGCATTTGATATTGTGATGCCACCTCAGGTACATTTGCTGAGATTCTGAGATTCTGAGATAGATCCCTAAACCGCCAGTAAACTCACCTAGATTGTCAGATCAATACACCAAAAGCCTGGAGCATTAGACGGCACGCAGGAGTACTAGACGATACCCCACGCAGTCCGCGGTTCCAGAATCTTAGCCTTAGTGGCAATGTGGGCCTACTAGGTCTAGGCTTTATTGATTTTAACAAAGTTTTCAGCATTTATGAGCAAGCAGTCAAGCAGACAACCTTCAACTCTACAGTGTAATATTTACTTAATTAAGCTTTTCCTTGTTCCTGTAAAAAACAAATCTATGAGGAAACACCTGTATACAAAGCTGAGAAGTTGTAACAAGGCCTACTGGACATAAAAGTCCACCGTCACTGAAAAACAAAGACTTGAAGCCTGTCTGTCTCAATATAAAATATTTTGTGATGAATTATTTCCTACTCCAATTTACTAAGGAACAATGCCACCAGTTCAAGACTGAAATTCAGCTTTTCCAAGATTAAGAAAACAAAAATATAGAAAACTAAGAAATATTATTGGAAAGAAGTAGGCTCTTACTTGCACAGTAAAACACTTTGTAGAAGTTCTAAGTGCCATTCTAGGAGTGGTTCCCAACAGAGGCATTACGTGTGTTTACTAAGTGTGTGTGTGTGTGTGCATGCGCATGTTTCAAAAGGTTAACCATGTGCTAGCCAACTGAGACAAAACCACTTACTTTCCACTTACTAACCATGATTAGCAAATAAAATATATTAGAGTACACCCAAACCCATTATTTTGTAGCAAGCCCATGCATGGAAGTAGGCCTGGTTCATCAGCATATATTACTTGTTAAATAATTTGGTCTCTACTGGGATGACCATGTTGTCTAGTCGAAATTTCTGGACGTTTAAATTGGACAGATAAAACGTAAGCATACGCATCCGGTTCTAATGATATGCAAAACTGTACATTCTTACTGTATACCTTTATAATGCTGCTCCTGAGAGGTATTCCAGATTTGGCATCCAATGCCAATGAAGTATTGTTAGCCGTTTCCTGTTCCTGGCTGTCAGGGTGGAAGATTAATCCAGAGACAACCATGTCTGTCGTTATCCCACAGTCCCCGTTCAACACCGATCCTTCGCACTGCGTCTTCCCAGTTGTCTCATCACTGGGCACTGTCGTCGTATCCCCAGAATTTGATGGGGACGAGCCGCTGTTCTCTCTTAACTCCGCCATAGGCACTTCACGCATACAAACCTAGCAAGGAGCGGTCAGCTGTTGGACAAGCGTTTCTGTTGCAATGTTTGTCTTCCAATTTCCTTGCGAACGTATTACCTCGTTAAAATATCTGCACGTTCCATAAAATCTTTCACAATTTACATGACACCTAACAGTGACGACTCCTCCATCGTTAGTGCTCTGTAAAAACATACATATAAAACAATAAGGGATTGATCAGTATCATCTAGCGAAATATATCCACAGACAAAAAAAATACTACACATCCAACGTCTATGTGTGATTGCATGAGTAATGAATTAAAATGACAACAGTTGCTACCTTGACTTTTGGGTTAAATGTAATAGGCTTCACCTCCTTGGCAATTCATGTATTGTCCTACATGCATTTTCATACATCTTCTTTAACACAAAGTGCGAGCAATTCCCTTCTTCAACAAGTTCAACAAATGCTGTTCTCGAAGCATGATTTGTGTATCATCACACACAACCTAGCTCTTGGCTAGAGCTAGCTAGAGCTATAGCCATTCACCAGTACCACTAGTACCAGCGAGCGAGCAACACGTTTAGACCAACTAGCGCAGGCTAGATTGCTCTAGGTATAACAAACCAAGGAGATATGCAAATTATGATAGATTTACAAGAAAAAAAACATATACAATTTGTATAACGACTTTGATATGTGTAACTTAATCACACAATGAATCATACATTTCCATAGCAACTTCACTTGCCTGGTTTGATGAGGTCTTATTTAACAGTGTCAGAGCTTCATTCTGATCTGTGGTGTGGGGCGGATGGGAATAAAGAAAAATGCTAGTCTACTAGATACCTACACTACGGTAGCAAAGCATCATCAACTAGATAAGTTAGTTTGGCGAACTATCTAGTTTGTAAAACGTCTGCTGCTGATAGGGCTGAGCTGGCTTACTAGTAACCCATTAGCTACAGTACTGTGCGCGATGAGCTATAGCTACGTGACTAGTCTGTACAACGTAGCTCAGTTAGCCCTAACTGTAACCAAGTATATGCAGGCTCAAACCTTTAATATTTTTCGAACAAATTTCTCGCTAATTGCCTGTCCCTGCAAACATTATTTGTAACCATATTTGCATTGAAGTAAAGAAAGTCAGACTGATAAACAGAAAACTGATAGACGAGGTCTTTACAAAAACCCGAACAGGAGAAACCTAACAACCTGTGCATTACCTAGCTAGCACGCTATCAGAGAGTTACTGCTTCCCTTTGATTTCTGGACCTTGTCTAGTGCAAGCAGCAGCGCTACCCTGCACGATTTAAACTTTCAGATTGATAATGTCAGGTTGATTTCTTATTAGCCTTCATATTCTGTAGCTACTTGTCTAGGCCTGACACAAACAGTAACTACAAAATATTGCTAGTGGCCTAGAATGTAAAGCCCAACTATGTCTATAACCTATGGTTCAGATAATAAACTATAGTATTGTATCATCTTAAAGTCTAGATTATGGTGTCTCGTTCAGAAATCCTGTACAGGCAAAAATAATAATAATGCAATTCGTATAAAAAAAAATAACAAAATAGGTACAGATGTTAATTTTTAAAAGAAATGTTGTTCATTAATTTATTTGTAAATAGAAAAGCAGGTTGCTTAATGGTGGTGATGATTTAACTGGTGAAAATAAGCCTAGTTTGAGCTCATCATAGCCAAGCAATTGACGAGTGGAGTTTCATTTCAGAGATGCAACCTGGGACATATGGAGACGGGAATATTACATAAAAATCATAACATTATTGAAAGTTACTTTTAAACAGTGGACAATCCCATTATGATTTAAAAGACTGATTTCCAGCTATTTTTTCTATTGTTGCTTTATTTAGGCTAGGGCCTACTGCATGAGAAGTTTTATAGTAAACAACTTCACACTTTCTTTAATTAAACTGGTTTCCGTTCTGTCATGTCGACCATTGTAAAAAGTAGCCTACATATTGGACAATATAGCCCCCTGCTGGTGAATTGGCCTATAGCTACCATTTATGTTTTTGTTGTCTTCATAACCATTAGGCCCTACCTCACATAGCCCATTGTCAATTTTAGTACTAACGTGCGTTTGTTTCGTACGTTTTAAGACCAGAGGGTTGTAGAACAGAAAACAGCATGTGTTTGTACAACACAAACAATATGTCAGTGAGTCAGATTTGTGTGCAAAACCAAAGTGCAGGTTATGAACTAGGTGCCATTTCATGTTCATGCAAGCTACATCAGTGAAACCTTTTCACCCAGTTTTTACAATTTAGTTATAGTCTTTGATCATTTTTAGAGTCTCACTATTGTATTATGATTACATTATTTAAGTTTGTCTTACCCTTTTATATGAACTGTTTCCCTTTATTCTCCTGTAGTAAGCCACACCCACGTTTGGTCCAAACATTGCCCATTGTGGTAGAGCTTGGACTGAACTGGACTGGAATGTGCTTTTACACATTATGTAGCTATGCAACCCCGTACATGTGAGTCATACACTCAATTTCATGGCAGAATGTACAATTTTAACTATTCAAAAGAAAGGTAACAAAATATATTTTATTGTAGTTGCCGATTTGGTTGTTTTGTCCCATTTCCCCCAAAACAGGTAATAATTTGATTGTTTGAAATGCATTTAATGCCACATTACAGAAAGGTTTAGCATAGAAATCCATAAATGTAATCATTATCGTCAATTGATATGAACAAAATACATCCAAAATTTCAGAAATAGTATTTTAAGATCAGTGTTCTTTGTGCAAACTTTCATTTTTTATCCAACTTTCTTTGCATTAAATCTAATTCTGTTTGTAGACAGCAGAAAGCTTTCCACTGGTCAATATTCCATGGAACTGATAGATCTTCAAAAACTTTTTTCTATTAATGTGGTGTTAATCATGTGCTCAAGTCAACCACTGCATAACTGTAAAAATAATTTGATCAAGGAAAGTATGTCAATAGTCTTGAATATGATTTGATATTATCTGGAAATTATATTAAACTGACTTAATTTAAATCAAGGTGTCAGCAATGTGTTTATTATTTAAGACGAGAAGCCAACTTTGAGATGATTCAAGTGATAATAACACATGACATACACTGTTAGCATCTTGAGACCATGAAATAGGAGTTTCCTATTTTCGAGCTATTGGAATTATTTCATTGTGGCATTTACAGAGGGCAGGGCAAAAGGCAGTCACCCAAAGGTTGGAACACCCGGCCTTTGCTTTGAGTGCTGCACAGTTGGCATACTTGTTAACGTAAGGACAGGGATTGGCTGTAATGAAACAAGGAAGTAAAGTTAATTCACAACTCCCAAAAGGTTTATAACTATAGTAGCTAATGTGCATTCAGATATGCCATATACAGTATTTGTACAGTATATAAATACACAGTATATTCAAACATATTCAGTAAACATACACATATATATATATATATATATATATAGTATACAGTTATATCACTATTACTCAATTACTATGGGTATGAGGTAATTGTACTATATGGCAGGTTTTAGCACAATGTATATAATGTAACTTACTGCAAAGGTTGTTTTCACATGCATTGGGACACATGGCACATGGCGCTCCAACCTTGTATGGTGGCACTCCTCTGTAATTTCCACTGTTAACAAAATCATTCAAAGGATCACTAGCTCATAACTTCCACACGCTTGATTACTCTACACCCATGAGAGGTTTTTACATTTAGCGTTTTGACACAGGCTGCATATATAACTTTTCAAATGTCAGTTTAAAATATGCTTATCAATTTATTGTAGTATTATGTGGATCAGAGTGCACGTTCTAAACAGCTTGTGGAGGTTGCAAAAATGTGACTTACGCTCTGTAATAGTGGCAGCCGTAGAAATAGACTGAGCCTGGACACATGGCTACTCCACAGCCAACTTTGTAAGAGCTATTCCACACGACCTGTATCAAAGGGATACAGGGGGAAATGTCCCTGTACTTACTCCAAGTCGCTCTGGATAGGAGCGTCTGATAAATGACTAAATGTAAAGGAGAAGCTAAATTATGCTAACAGTTTGACTGAATGTGAATGATGTCTGAACCTTTACATGTTCATAAAGTCCAAACAGATGCCAAGCACTCATCAGAAGGCTGTTACCTGTGTGTAGTGACCAATAGGTTGACCATTGATAGAGCCATTAGGATATATGTAATTAATGACTTCACTGTGCCAGGCTGTGACAATTTCCGTCCAAGCATATGATGCATATGATTTGAAGAGGTTCTCGCCACATTCATAGTCTGTTCATCATGGAAATGAGAAGAGAAACACAAATGTAAATGTAATGCAGTATATCCACATAATAATTTAATATATACAATTCTTAGAATAAGTTGGCTCACAATCTAGGAACACTGTGCCTATAGAAGGGTGTTGGGGTCCCTGAATTTAAGCTCATGTGATTTGTTGTTTTGACTGATTGGTTGTGATCTCTTTCTCTCTTTTGACAATGCATATTATGGACAACCCTTGGTTGGTTTACTACTGGACAGATGCCCAACTGATAAGTGAAGTGAGCCATCTGGTTTACCAAGCTACTCAACTGTATGATTGATATGCATTATGTAAGTTAAATATTAGTAAGTTAGTAGGTAAGCTAGGAGTACCTTGAAATCATACAGTACGCTGTAGAGTGGGTAGATATATCAGTGAAAAAACATTTGTATGCAATGGGAATGCCTTGTCCCAGGTGGATGAGTGAAGATGTTTTAATTTAAATACGTTTATATATTATACCTCCAATCATGCGACTGCTGGGTGGACCATGAACCATGGAACAGGTATCAACCCATGCCTGAGCACTGGCTGCAGCCTCCTCACTCCAGCTCTGCAAGGTACGCACAGCATGCAAGTGATGGGTCGGTAACATTTGGTATTGACCTTTTGAATAGTGACCCATCAAAATCAAACCAACCAATTGTGTGACAAACACAACTGTGTTTGTACATAAGATATGATTATCAAGTCATTGTCGGTTCAGAAGGACTGGTATGAAACTGTAGACATAAAAGATTACCATCTTGAGCATGTCACCTGCCGTAGGCTGAACAGCTTGCCTGAAAGTGTTATGCTGATCAAGGATTTCCGTCTGAACTGCTGTGCTGTCTGTGCAAATGTCTACACACATATTTGAAAATACATGAAAGCCCATAAACATGTCTTAATCTACATTGAATCATAACCAGTATGGGGTTTCATAAAACACATGATCAATACACCATTGAATGTTAATTAATGTTAGTTCATTTCCGTTTAATGAAACAGTAAAATTTATTCTAGATTGGGCATTCTGTATATGATGAAATGAGTACAGTGTACAAAGTCTGGTGACTATAAGTTGCACTTACTTGATTCCTTAGGACAAAAGGAGAATATGAAAGAAAAGAACCATTTAAGAGTCAGAACACAACTTCATCTTGCACATAAGTTAGCATACAACTATCGTATTCTGTGCACATATTAGCTCAGTGTATCAAAGATTGTTACAAACAAAAATAACTGTACACACCACATTGCATGCAGAGTGAACTCTGTGCAGTGTCAGGATGCAAACCACGAACAAAAACATTTTTACAGAAGTCCTGGAGAGAAGAAGACACTTAATGAATGATAGAAAACAAAAACATAACAGGCCTAATATGGATTTACAATGAGAGAGATTTAACTTCCCTTTGTCCTGAAGTGTTTAATTCAGAAGTTGAGTTGTGATCCCAGAAACACAATTTTACTGATAATTAGTTTTCCTCTGTGTTTTAAATAATAACGTAGCAGATCCAGTACCTGTTCAGAGATCCAGTACCTGTTCAAGTGGTTGGGTGGTTTAGTGCTTTTTGTACCCTCCTTTTATAAGCCTTCCCTCAACCTATATTACTGGTCATACAATAGTTACTTTCTGGACAAAACAACTCAGCAAACTAGTTTTAAGAACAGCTGACAGGTGCAAATATGGAATTGTAAGCCCAAGGGTGCAGTTTATGTGCAGATATGTGCAAATACTGTGATGTGATTAATCATTAAAAAAAATGTCATTTGTCAGACAGCAATGCATAGGGTAACAATGACTGAATGCTAAGGTTAACTGTCTAGTCAGTGTTTGTTTCAGTATTGTATGGAAGGTATTAGTTCACTCTTTCAGCAATATTGCTTTTGTTGCCGTATCCTGTTGTAAGTTACGCAAATATCAGTATTGCATGTGGACAAGAAGTACAGCGCAGAGGCCAAATATAACAGATGTGCAATAATATTATTTGTAATTCCCTTTAAAAAGTGTTTCGGATTCGATTGAAGTGTAGGTTAGATATATAGATTTATACACTGGTATTAAAAGAAAACAACTTACTGACCCCATAAAGGTTATCAATTGTTTTAATTTAAATTTTAGGTTCATATATGTTTATTGTATGCACCTTCCTGCCAAAGTAAATTCCTTGTCTGTGCAAACTTTCATGGCTAAAAAATCCCTTTCTGATTCTGATTCTGATTCTGACGACAAATAAAGCCCTGTCAAAATCATACGCATCTCAATGTATGTCTTAACATACCTTTGCTCTTATTCACAGCTATGGAATTATGTGTGGGATGACGTTCAACAATGTGTACTTAACTCAAGTGGGTCTTATCCAAAGGACCATGTTTGTGGCTGTGCCAATACTTGTTCATAAACACACATTTGTCGGTTTCTGTTTATTTGAAGAGTTATCGACAGGCACCATCCCACACCATGTCACAGCTTGATGGTTAGTGACCCTGATCGCACTTTCTAAAATACTAGGTTTACATTTACATTTATTATTTTAGTAGACACTTTTTTCATTTACTCGTGGAGATCTTAACCCTCCTATTGTGTTCGGGTCAAATTTGACCCATCCACGGTGGTCTACTGAATACAATCAAACACAATTTGATCAGTTTTCTTTTTTTTATCTATAAACCTTATACCTTTCTCATACTTCATTACCAACATCTCACCGCATCATGTGCACACACGTACACACACACAAACATGAAAATACCATTTAATCTCTCATATTGCATACTTTTTTGCTGTTATTATTTTGGGAACTGTTTCATTGTCATATATGTGACAAAGGTTATTTCAATTGGGGAGTGGTAACATCATTTTGATAAGACTTTCTTTGAGGTCTTACCCCCATCCCATTCTGAAGCAGCATATGAGTGAAGCCTAGTTCAGGCATGGCACTCTACACCTCACCCATTGGCCCACGTAGGATAAGGCGACATTATGAGGCCGAATACTCCGACACTCACTTCTGGTTGTTGTATTATTGTGCTGCTGCCGCCCTCCACCATCCCTGTCTCCCCTGTGTTGTCTGTATGTTACTATCCATCAGGTGGGATTATTTCTCTATTTGCTCCCTGCCTCATAGTCTATGTATGTTTTGTTTCCCCTAGATACATCCACCCTGCCAAAGTCAAACCTATTTTCATGTTAATGGTTATCAATTAATGCTGAAATGAGCAAAGGATTTCTCACAGCCTACAGAAAGATCATTATTGACATGACCAACATGGAGGGAAGATTAGTGTTAGTGAATAGTTGAAGAGAGATTGACACATTACCATTGTCACATTGCCACATGCCATTCTAATGCTTACCTGGTGTACCTTACACAAATCAAACAATGAGGCCACTGTTTTTGGAATGACATTAGCATTACTCTCTACTCATGGTTTTATAAATAATTTCCCTCTTCTGTTAATTATAACTAAATAAAATAGATAAATGGTACCTTTTTTGTACATAAAACGTGTACATTGTAAGTTCAACATAGTCTATGGTACTAAAATTCAAAGTAATATATTTAACTATGGATATGGATGGCTAATATGTTACTTGGCAGAAAATAACTTTTTATTAGATGATATTTTTTGCTTTAATTCAGTGCTTTTCAATGTATTCACCAAAGGTGTAAACACTTTTTGAACACAATAGGAGGGATGAAAGGGAAAAAAAACAGTACCAGTCGGTGAATGTCAATTTAGTGTTAAAACACCAGAGGGCACTCTTGCATCATATTTCATAAATTGCATTAAAACAACTGTACAGGCGTTTTAAAGAATCTGAAACTCAGCATTTATGGATATATGAATTAACACAATTATAAACTAAACTGATTTACCATGGTGTTTTATTATTATATATTTTTTTTATTTCTTTCAGTTAAATCTTCATGTCACACTGTACTGATTCTTTTCAAGTCCATTTTCTGTCCTGCCAACCATCAAGAACACATGCTTTATTTAACAAATACCAGCTATGCACAAACCAATACGTGACTTCCTAGCTCAACAACTTGGACTGACATTATATGTCCCATTAGGGTTGTTTTGGAGCCTCAACCAATAAGAAAATGTCAGCAACAATCACTGATACATCCTTTGAGGTTGCTTTTGTTTCAGCAGTGGACCGTCAGTTCCACCACTGTGCGTATTCTCTGTTTCGGTTTGAACAATTTACCCACTGAAGCATTCCCTCTGATTACATAATGTTGGTGTTTTTTTGCTCACACAGTGACAGATTGTAAACAGATTAGGCCAACATACTCTGGGGGTTTGTTACTGTAATTCAAGCTTCAGCAGTATAGATACTGTATACAGTAAAGTTATAACAAGACATATCAACAATCTACCTGAGCTAGATGTTTCTTATTTGCCTCTTTTCTGTGTATCAAAAGTAAAGGCTAACAAACCTCTGTCAAAATTGTTCACCAGAACTAGAAATACTGTGCAAACAGCAGGGTTGGGTTTAATTCTAGTTTCAATAATTTCTAAAACCTCAATCTTGAGCATGGCCAATAGAATGATGCTTTCAGTCCAACAGGAAGTTATACAAAATACAATCAAAGTACCTACAAAACAGAATGGTGCCCTCAACCCTCCCATCAACTACTGTAGTAAACCAAATAGTTTCCTCCTACATGAAAAAGGTACCAGGATGTTGGTGCATAACTAAAAAAAATTGGAGAAAATGATTATCCTCAAACTTTTGAATCTTTGCAATATCATCAAACCTCAAAATTGTCATAGGAGGGGTTCCACTATTTGCCACCAAGAGGCCGTTCAAGCATTGGCAGAGCCAGCCAGTTGCCTTTTTGACATTGTTGTTGTTGTTGTTGTGGTTGTTGATGCGTCAGACAGTTGTCCCATGAGCAGTCGCACCGCTCTCTAAGCAGAATTTCAGACTGGTCTGAATAATGAATACACACCTACAAGGGCCATTGACTGGATAACATGAAATATGGATAGTTGCTATAGAGGAGGGCAGACACACCCAAAAACCTCTGAATGTACCCTCTCGCCTAATTCCTAATGCCAGCCAGACAACCCTCCCAAATCTACTAGGAGGGTACCTCATTTAGTTTTTCTTCAAATGCACATAGTACTCATTATGTCTCCCAGTTTCTCTTTCTATGGTTTGTTTGTCTCTGGCTGTTTCTCCTATCTCCACTGCTCAAGCACTCTTCCCCCTTGCCCACCTCTGCTGCTCTTTCCCTCAGTCTGGTATGTCCCAACCCTTCCTTCCCCTTCCCTCCCTGCTCACTCTCTTTCCCTTTCCTCTCTCTCATCCCCCTCAAGTCAAACTCAAATGGATTCTTCAGTCGACTGGAACTGGTGCTCGGCTGGAGGAGCGTTGAGTGTGAGTGAGCGAGCGAGAGAAGTAGAGAGAGAGCAACAGAGGGAGGCAAAGAGAGGGGTGGAGGGACTGCACTGAGCAGAGGCTGGGTCAGAGCGCACTGACAATCACGGAAGAGAGAGAAAGAGGAGACAGAATTAGCAGCGAAAACAGAGAGAGAGAGAGAGAGAGAGAGAGAGAGAGAGAGAGAGAGAGAGAGAGATGAGGTAGATGTGACAGGATGTGGTTTTCCAGAGCTTGCAGAATATCAGCGAGGCATACTTTGAGCATGAAGCAGACAGTTTTCTGCACTCCTTTAGCTGACTGAGTCGCCTGAGAGAAAACAACTCGCCACCAGAGCTACTGATTCCCTCCACACATCAGACTGCTCCCGCTTGCTTGTTTCTCCTTTCTTCTGCAACAGCTCCTTGTTCCAGCTGTGTCAAGAGGACCTGCGTCAGGAATCTCAGTGGATAGGAGCATCTCTTACTGTGCTCTTCTCCTGTCAGTAGAATGAGTTTCTCTTTTGAAACAGCTGGTCCAGTTGCTTTCTCCTGATTTCAACAGTCAACTTTCAGACCCCGGTGTGGTTCACAGCTTCTAAACAGGTAAGCAATCTATCAGACTGTCAAAGATGTGTGTCTGTGTGCTACAAGTGTGTGGGTTTGTGCCTGTGTGTGTGTGTGTTGGTCTCTGTATGTACATACATGTATGTTTATATGCATGTTTGTATGTATCGTATGCATGTCAGATAGCAGACATCTTCTGATCAGTAGTATGAACTGGGGAACAGAATAAAGTAATTTCAGCATCACCCATTATGCCCTCTCTTATCAGTAACTATGACTTGTGTGTATTTTCCATGTGATGCCACTGTATGTCCATCAAAACCCAGGGCAAGCTTGGACAGAAGACAAAAGTAAATCAATAGCTCATACCAAGCACTGCAAGACTGTGGGCACATCTATATATCAGTTGATGGCACAAGTTACAATTTTAGTTTATCTTGGTTTAACCACCAACTCACAGAAACACAACCATATTCACCCTCAGGGCAGTAATCATGCAGATCAATTGGCTGGTGGGGTTGAAGTCAATTGTACGATGGTACAGGGGGGAGTAAGAATGCCCAAAAATGTTCACCTGGTTCCAATCACTGAACCCTGACAGAACTTAGTGTGCTTGACGTACAGTATAAAAATAATGTGGCGCGTGCATGTCGGTGTATGTATATATATGTGCATTTACATGTCCTGAATCTCAAAGACTTTTAGAAGTATTTGAAGGCTCAAATGGAGGGATGCGAGAAGCCCATTGAAAAACAGGAGAATGGAGAAAGTATGAGAAAGGCAAGACAACCGACAGGAAGCATCAGAGAAGTTGGGGGAATGAGGAAAAGACAGAGAAAGTTCAGTGAGTGAACACTGTTTAAGTCAACCAGTTAATCAGTTCCAGCTGGTGAGTTGTGAGCGCTGGACTGTGTTAACCCTTTAGTGTTGATGGGTCAGAAGCTCATTCACATACACACAGAGAAACATTTTCAGAATTCCTCATTCAGGTCATTTCAGAATGTGGAAATAAGTTTGTGTTGTGATGTTTTATATGGCATACCTTTGACTACATATGCACATCAGCATTACTATTGACAATTGTACATTTCAGAATACAAACAAAATTCATTACAATAAAATAATCTCTTAATTTTTATCATGCAAACTGTTTAAAAAAAGATTTTTTTCATTCAATATTTCTACTGTAAACACTAAATATCTGTTGAAAACGCATGGTCTTTTTTTTTTTACAACGGAAACTCAACTGGTTTGTCATTTTCCCCTCATTCACCACAACCTGATCTCTGGGGATACAAATATCTTAGTTTGATGACGCTATGGAAGATGATGAATAGATTTTTTGCACAAGCTTCATATCTCTGTTCTTTGAATGCATGTTTAGTGTGCAAGATTGCTGGCAAAGAATGTTAATTTCTTGTTCTTTATTAATGGGCTTTTGAAGGCGCCAAGTTATTCAAGCTACAGGCATAGCCCTAGACTAAGACAGGATATTACCAGAAAGCCTTTCTGCTAATGGATGTTGGATTGTGATATTTCTTAGTGCTGGTACTTTCAAATGATAAATTATACTACATTAATCAAAGATCAATGTCTATCAAAGTTACAGTTGCTGAAAGGATGCTTACTGTTTCCTTAGAACAGCAGCTTAATTTGAGGGTTCAAATTGTCGGGTATAGAGTTCTTAGACTCACCCAGATGGACGGTGAAAGTTGGATGGGCTGGGTCGACTCCCTTGGTGGGATTCACAGTCTGATTATCAACAGGTGTTGATGATCTCACAGGCATGGATAGTTTAACAAATGTGGATTTTGGTCTTGATTAAGAAAGTGCTTTGTCTGTCTCTTCATAAACGGAGTGACAAAGTTCAGTTAAGTTCTGGATTTTAATAAGTATTATCAATCTGCAGATTGGGAGAGAAAACCAGACAAACACAACACCAGGCTTAGGTCTCAATCATGTCTCTCTCAGCTCTGATGGCCGGAGGACCATCTTTTATAGGGCACAAGAAACAAGTAAACATAGATAGTGACAGTCAGGCAATAATGACATTACAACAGTCTGACACATAGACACAATCTTTTCTTATTAATAGAAAGCTTACATGAGAACATACTAACTAGTATTCAATGACTAGTTCTATTGATTATTGAATAATGTAAGCACACAGGAAATCCCAATTTCTTCCACTGTCTGTAAGTCTATATGTCAGGCCAGATTCTACAAGAGGAAACTCAGTGCCTAATATTCACTGCTTTGTAGTGGCTTAATTGAGGAAGGTGACAAACCCCTTGATATTTCTAGAAGCCAAATGGACTTATGGGTGGTCCAGAAAATGGTGACACTATTGATTGGGTAATGTTCAACATGGACATGTCAATATGGTATATGAATAAGCCAAGAACTTCATTGACCTGCCTCAAGCAAGTTCACTGAAAAGAGTGAGTGATTCATGTTTTGAGGAAAATAATGAGAAACCAAAGGATTTTCTATTTTTAAACAGCTTTTCTGCCTTTTTTGTTGTTGTAGAGATGCATTCACTTTGATGGTGATCCCAAAACATTTCATTGCTTATGCATGGTAGATTTAGAATATGTTTGGATTTTCAGTCTAGAGTGATGTAAAAATCCCAGTAGGAAAAGATTATGCATAAGATATTAAACTCATGACTGTCAAATGCAAAATAAGAGGAGAATATGCGGATTGCTCTAACAGATGAGGAAAGAAAGACTTATGGAGGAGGAGAGGAGTGAGCTGATGGTAAAGACAAAAAAGACAGGGAAAAGGGACTCCAAGAGAATGGGAGGGAGAGAAAGAGGGAGGGAGAGAAAGAGGTAGGGAAAGAAGAGCTTTGCCTTCAAAAAGAAAAAAAAAATGAAGCAAAGGATATTGGTGTCTATTATTCTCCTGAGAGCGGGAATAGTCGTGAAGGGTCTGGTTCCCATGGTAATAGCTCCCTAGACGTTTGTGTGTGTGTCTGGCTGTAATGTGTGGATTGTGCTCAGGCCTTGAGACAGTACTGTACAAGGATAGGGGTTCAGCCAGGCCAGAGTGAGCTAGGACATTCAGCCTTGAAGCACTATAAACACAGACTCTTTTCAGACAACTTTTCATTTGCACTTATCTCCTCTCATCTACCAGGTAGGATTCTCTTTGTGTCTGGAAATACATATTGCCCTTGCACATTGTAATACAACTGTGTTTTCGTGTGGGACATAGTGCTATTAGTTAGTACATAGTTCTAGTCCTTCCAACAACAGGGTTCACAAATGTACCTTTCTCAAATATTTAGCTGTCCTGTACACAATAACCCGCCACAACCCCTGGACTGTCTGTTTCAGTGTTGTAGGTTGGTTAATAAAGGCAACATTCAATATGTTCTAATCCTAGCCCATTCCCTGTAACCTCCCCATACACTGTCCCACCTAGGTGAGAAGCCAAGGAAAGAAGTAAGGAGGGAGGGAGTGTATTATTCAAATGGGGAATGACCCTGCTCAGTGCTCTGGGCTCTTGGCCCTTGAGAGCACTCTCCCTGTGTGGAAACAACACATCAACAGGAAACTGCACCTTATGTCCCACTTTTGTCACAAAACGACAAGGACATGTCAAGAAGTGAGAGAACAATATTTTAAATGGTCTTGATTGGTTTTCTACCAGTCCCTACATTTTCAAGATAATTCAAAGTAGTTGTCTCTAGCATTCAGCCACATCTTTAGCCACATCATTTCCTGGCTATTGCTTCCAGAAATGTATGATTGTTGCTTTCAGTTCCTGAACCCATGGCGGAGTTCATAACCTTGACGCCAGTGAAGCAATGGACATTGTAATGATTGTGAATAACATGATCCCAACTTCTGTATCATATTGGGGAAGCCTGGTCACAACAATCCAAACAAACTCAAACTTACTGTTCAGAACCTTATCAGGTCTTATTGGGCTAAACATCAGATTGAAGAAAAAGGAGACAATTTAGTTTAAACCTCAAACAAGCCTGCAGAGTGCTATAGGAAAATGGGCAGGCCCAACACATTTTGATTGCCCTGAGCGGACCACCTCTGAGGAGAAGTTGGACAGAGAAAAAAAGGTTGTTGCAAAAAATTCATAAACATCTCACACTTCCCGTGTCAGCTCTAAAAATACACTCCGCCTCGCCTCCTTTAGTCTCCAGGAGTCAGGAAAATACAAACCTCCTCCATTTGTTCTCTCCCTTTGTTTTCTTTTTGTTCACCTCTTTTGTTCTGGCCCCTTTCCCCTCGTCAATGTAGACATCATGCCAGAGCCCCTTTCTTCTCTCTCTCCACCTTTCCTTCTCTGACGGTTTCTCAATCTTAAACTCTCTCTCTTTTTGTGTCTCGCTTGCTCACTCTCACTGAAACTGACAGAGACCACATCTGAGGCAAGAGATTATGGTAAACACTGTTTAAGTACACTGTAGAGGATTCTGGGTCTTAGAAGCATGTTAACTCTTGTCTTGTTTATTTTGATGTCAGAAATTATTTAAAAATATGTACTAATTGAACATATCGAAGTTTGCATATGATCCTGGGTGCTTATATTCTTTTTAGATTTCAGAACACATTCAGGGAAATTAATGGAGCTATTTCCCATTTTACTTTTTGCTTTTGAATATGCAATCTGGAAATGGGAAGAAAGGTTTTCTTTCTCATTCATATAGCTCATTCATGTAGTATAGATGACACAGTTCCCTGAGATGACATGCTCAGCTCCACTGAACACCAAAAACATCACAGGACATCAAAGATCCCACCGCTATCACTGCTATTAGTTGTAGTTTCTTCATGTGCATTTTCCTCAATTTACAGTAACTAAAAAAAAGACATTGGGCACAACACGTCCCATGTCCCATGACACACCATAGAGACGTTTGTCTAAAATGGACAGCATTCATGGCAACTGGTATGAATCTTCTGCTGCCAACAAGCCTGTGGCCTTCCTCATCATCCCTTATTTGAGAGTCTTCTTGCAGTCCTCTCTCTGTCCCTCCCTCTCTCTCCCACATTCTACTTGCAATGCATTACAGACCCTTGTCTCACTAACGAATAATCTCCAACCAGTCACCCCATTTCCTCTTCCTTACCTTGATTGGTTTTCACCTTTTCATTCTTCCAGCTCACCTCATTAACTTAGCACACCATTTCCCCCTCCCCACCCCCACCACCATCAGCTCTATCCTTCCACCACCCCTCAACCCCCATCTTTCCCACCAACTGTCCCCTCGTCTAGCAGCGGCTCTTCTTAAGTTATTAGAAAGGTACACAATAGAGATCTATTAAAAGGGGCCAGACGGCAGCCAAGACCCATCAGACTTCCAACCCACCCCATCCTTCCCCAAATCTCGCTTCAGCACACGCTAGAAACCCAGATGGTGGAAACTGATTACATCAAACTGTTTAAGTAATCAAACCGTCATTTAATAAATGTATAGATTGTATAAGTTATGATCTACTTATAGAAATTGCTCAAATGGTTCATTGTCATCAGTAACCACCAGAGGTGGGACCAAGTCATTTTTTTGCAAGTCCCAAGTAAGTCTCAAGTCTTTGCCCTCAAGTCCCGAGTCAAGTCCCAAGTCAAGACAGGCAAGTCCCGAGTCAAGTCCAAAGTCAAGACTGACAAGTCTCAAGTCAAGTCCAAGTCCTGCAGTTTGAGTTTCGAGTCCTTTCGAGTCCTTTTGATCACAGAGTAATAATATATTTACACAGATCATGTATGCTTTTAAAATCTGTATTTATTTATTATAAGTACAAGTATAACTTAGTATAAGTGCAATTGAAATTGCAGAAAAAAGATTGTGCTGACATTGCACTATTAACCAGTCATTTTTTACATTTTACTCATATTTTGAAAGAATATTCTTCATTTTAAACCACTCCTTTGCAGAACAAGTGCAACTGTAATTATTTGTACAAAAGTGCTAACATTGTATTTCGCATTTTAACTAGTTCCACAGCAGTTTCTGTCCTGTATTTATCTCATCTCATTTATCTCACCTCATATTGTCTGTGTGTGTGTGTGTGTGTGTACATGTGAGAAACGTAACAAATACATGAACATAACAATGAACAGGGTTGTGCTTTTTATATGTCAGGGCCCTATGCTGCATTGCATTTGCAAAAGACCAAATTGGCCAAAAGTCTGTCAGTCATTTGTGCACGATGAGAGTTGCTGCTGTAGCAGATTACAGCAATGGTCATTTATTGGAAAATTTATTTCGGGATTTGTGAAGTTGGGTCAGTGGCGTAACTATAGGGAGTGCAAGGAGTGCAGCTGCACTAGGGCCCGTGGCGAAAGGGGGCCCGTCCTCGATCTCACCGTAAAAGTGAGACAACCTGACCGGGCCCCTTAAGGCAATCTGACCTGGCCCCTTTCACCGCTGTAATACCGCCAATTGAAGATCACATATGATCTCTAGTCTTATCAATTCGCAAACATTTCTCAATTATGGTGTCAGTTATTCAGAATTATGAGCTATCACCTGCCCAATAAACATTTTAAAAACAGTCAGTGTTAACAACAGCAAATAATTAATTTTTCCTCATTTGCCTTTTGCTGAATAAAACAAATGTCGTTTTTATTAAGTAATATTGCCCTCGAAAAATAGCAAGGATGTCTGGGTAATATTGTTGTCAAAGATTCCCGCCCACCCACACAGGATTGTTCCCATCCAGTTGTTGGAATACCACAGACAGTTGTTGTTGGGATACTACAGTTGTGTTGCATTAGCGTTTTGAAGCGAATTAGGCTACCCCATGCCATGCCCTTTAACATAAAAGTGGCTCCAGAAAGCGGCAGGAACGAAAAGAGCAAGATGTAAGGATGGCAAAGCTGTCAAAACTATCCTCATTTGGATTGTGGCGAAGCGTGTTGAAGAGGACGCTACGTCTGACCCCCAGCCCGGCAACAGCAATGAGTGTGAAACTCAGCCACCAGGGTAGGCTAATAATTACATAACGTTTACTGTCTGGTATATGCAGTTGACATGGCTATTAAAAGTCATAAAAATGCATATATAGGCCTAGGCTACCAGGCAGCGGCCAGGTTAGATATAGTAAACTGTGCAGGATGTAGTCGGAAAATAGCTAAAGCTAGATAGACTAAATGTAAACTAGCATATCAAACGAACATAAAATTAAATATTCACCATCGAAGTGACTGTTTTTTTTTACTAGTACCCAGATAGCACACATGACAGATCGAAACGTCATTCATAACGTCGGATAAGCCTCGGTAAATGATCAGATTTTCTTCTCATCTCTGTGCTCTATTTCAAACGTCGCAGATACGTCGGCTCATGACTGACTGTTCCATTATGCTCATTCCGTGTTGTAGCAAGCATAATCTAGAGCCAGAGACTCGCGAGTCAGAGCCGTTCACTTTTAAAAAACCGTAATCTATCTTCACATAGAAGGAGCAGTCGTTACCCTTAATTGTACATCATGAGTAGCCTAAATTTCCTTGCGCATCGCTAAACTGAAAACTCAATAATTTCGCCTGACGATAGGTCGGTAAGGGGCCCGTTGGTGAGATCTGCACTCGGGCCCGCCAAGTCCTTGTTACGCCGCTGAGTTGGGTTGTATGTAGGGACTACCGTTCTTTGTGCAATTTCAAATGTCGAACGAAGTTGGAAGTTGTCGCGTCTCCGTCTGAAATCTTCGACCTGCATGTTTTGCAGGCTGCACTTCGTTTTTTGTTGACCACCTCGTAGTTTTTATACCCGAATGAAACTATCTTTGGTGTAATTTTTTCCCTAACTGGCGCGTTGTTTGACAGTTGCTCTTCCATGGTTGACCTGCAGTTTGATTGGATGGATGCTGTCGCTTCAAAACAACGTGGATCTAATTTGATTGGATGTTGTGCAGACAGCACGTACACACACACACACAGGCGCACACATACACAATGAAAGATACAGAGCGTTCCTTAATAACAGACTTTTTAATATTTGGGTTTTGGGGAAAGGAGCAAGTCTTATCAAGTCAAAAGGCTCAAGTCCAAGTGAAGTCACGAGTCATTGATGTTTAAGTCCAAGTCGAGTTGCAAGTCTCTTTACATTTTGTCAAGTCGAGTCTAAAGTCATCAAATTCATGACTCGAGTCCAAGTCATGTGACTCGAGTCCACACCTCTGGTAACCACACAAGTTATGAGTATTCTGAATGTTTTAAGTTTAAAACTCTGGTTAGTAGAGATGCAGTGACACCGTTACAAGTCACTTGGGTGACGGCAGGCGAGCAAGAACACCCTTGAATATCTATCAGCCCCTTTAGGGATAGAGGGCTCTGGGAACCATGAAAACTCTTGCTCATTTATGACCATTTATTTATTTGGAGTCGTTATCCTGCATGTTGTTCCTTATTGGTTTTCCCTCTGAAACTCCCTGAGGGACCACGGATTGGATGTCTGTGTGTATGTGTGTGTGGCCTATAGGGTCATGTGTGTATTTAAATGAGAGTGAGAGTTAGAGTGACAGGGATGGGAAGAGAAAAATAGATTAATATTTTCTTCTACCAGACAGCGATGATGCTTTATGACTGGTATCCAGCTTCAACACAACTACACACACGCACACACACACACACACACATTGAGGGAGAGTAAGGAGAGAGCACACAGAAGATTTAGCCTCCTCTCAACCCTTCTCCTCGCTTTTCAGGGTCCACAAACACACTCGGAGAGATGGGGTGTGGACTGAGAAAGCTGAAGCCGTCCGAGGAGAACAGTCCAGGGAAGATCTATTCCACACTGAAGAGACCTCAGGTGGAGACCAAGGTGGGGGTGGCCTACACCTACCGCTTCCTGGACTTCCTCATAGGGAAAGATGGTAAGTCACAAAACTACATTCTCAATGTAAGATTTTATTACAATAACATATATGGTATAGTTTATAGTTTACGTGCCAGTATAGGTACATTAGAATCATTTGGTCCAGCTTGTCTTGACAATCCTCAGCAGCCTATCTATCCTTAAAAAAAAATGTAACCTGTAACAATAATTCCTAATCAAAAATATATAATATAAAAAAAAATCTGAAATAGGGAAGAATACTGAATTAATTTACATGACAACCGAGTACACTCTAAGCTATAGCAATAACAACTCAGAAAACAACCCTACTTGACAGAATACATAATTGTACCATGCTGTCTTGTGATAAGCAAACATGATCCTCATGGTCCACATGCCTCCTTTTCGAACCCTAAACCTTTGTGCGACCCGCCGCTTGCCCAATGACTCCACCAAACACACACACACACACACACTCACACACACACACATGCAGGAACTGACACATGCACACAGGCATAGGTGTTTGTTTCTTTGTGAGATCCTGAAACCCGCTACAGGAGCAGGCGCATGGTTGGGCGAGAGCAGGGCGTGGAGGTTGGGGCTATATATAGCACTCCCTCTGTTATTTCCCCTTAAGACGCAGTCAGGGTTAGAGCAGAGGGTGAGGAGGAGGGGAGGTGGGGACCGGAGGTTGGGGGGGAGTGGCATCTCTGGGAATCTGAGCAATACTGTCTAAGGGATGGAGGCTGTGACAGTTTATTAGTCTTCATTATTTTGTCCGTCTGATTGGAGTGGATGGACGAGGAGAAGCAGCCATCTGGGTGTCTGAGTGTTTGTCCATCTCTAAGTTTTGGTGTTGCTGTACTGCTAACTAATAATGGTAACACAATGTCATCATTGCCAAATACCAGTAGGAATCTATGTAAACTACTCAGTAAGCGACAAGACATACATAGTAGAAGTTATTTATTCTACACAATTGTTGAATCAATGTTTTTCAACTATCGTTCAATTGGCCTACTTTTCCATCCAGATCCTGTATATTTAAAGACATGGACCTACAGTACTAAATGACAGCTCCGCCCAAGGTATATAAGCAGTCATAGAGTTGGATGGAAGGATGTATCTGTGTGAAAATGAACTCATTTGGACTCACTCTGGATTCATTCACCAGCTGACTCCAGACAGCATGTACGTGTTATGTTATCCTTGAAAACAAAACCACACACACGAACCACAGATGCACACATACACTTGTCCACACACTCAGACACCCAATTTGATTTAATCTTAGTGCCAGACACATTATTTATATGCAACCCTCCTCAAGGCCTCGTGTCCTCTGGTTAATAGAAGCTGTGTGGCAGGTGAGTGACATGTAGAAGCAGCTTTCTCCCAGCGCTCGACTCACCGCTCTAAAGATGGAGCTGTGATGAGGGGAGGTTAGCAGGAATACCTACAGGACACCCGTGCAGAGTTCTGAGTGGAGATTAGCCCTGAAACCAGGCATCCAGGGTTTATCCAGGTTCCATGCTCCTAGAGGCGGAATTAAATGTCGAGTCTCAGGGTAATGACATTGAAGAGTGAATTCATGGTCACCTGCTTTTCCATTAGATTTCCATTATATTCTCACTGTGGGGGCTGTTGCAATGACAGGGATCAAACACACTTCATGCAGAGCATGTTTCCCATGTAGACCTACGTCATAAGCACACCAGGCTGTAGAAAAGAATGTTTGCGTGTATATAAGTGGCCTTGAATAGTCACATCATACAGAATTTATGACGATTATGATGATGATGGCCAGTAGTCACCTGGTATCACGCTGCTCATAAGCACGAATTGTGCCATGGTGCATGATTACCTGAAATTATTTGTGCTATACAGAGATAAATAAAACCCATTCATTTTTGGAGCACATTTTTTTACTTTTTTTGTGCCACACTGAATGTTTTAATTGTAGCCTTTTTCATACTTTTTTGTGTTGGGCTAGGGCTAGGATTACATTTAGAGTTAGCTATCTCTAACCCTAACCCGAGTTGCAATAGTATTTGATTTTGCTAATGGCGTTTATGAGTAAATAATCAATGAGTGGGTTTGAGATGACACATTTTATTTCATGGGTAAAACATGCATTATTTAATACACTTCAAAAACAAAAACAACAATATGATCTTGCAAGTGGTTAAATGACACAATTAATACAAATTGCAAGTAGCTTCAGTCATATGAATATTTTTTTCAGTCTGAAAGTCAAACTGGAACATAGGCCCTTGACAACCGTTTTAACCATGATCTTGGTTCACGGTCTTGTCTCTGAGTCTCTGTTGCACCCATAAAATACAGCAAAGTATCAGTTAGTAATTTGTGAAAGAAGAGACATAGAGCTGTGTTTAAGGCTTTGGCAAACTCAGCAGCTTCAACTCATTAAAGCTTCAAACCAGAGCAAATGCTGACAGTGTTCTTGCATGAACAGGAAACGCACATTTCGGCATAGTTCCTTCCCCTCCATATCCTCTCTCTTTTTTCACTCACTCTCTCTCTCTCTCTCCCTCTCTATTTCCCTTTCTCTCTCTCTCTCTCTCTAATCCTTCTCTGAGCCTGTGTCAGTACAATAGTTTTTTTTCATTTGTATTTGAGGTACTTTATTGCTGTGTCCAAGGTCTTCTTTTTGTGGTGGCTAAATCTCAGTTTGCAGTATGAAGCATGCGATTTGCCTGACAGAATGGAGATAAAACAGTTTTGGGCGGGCTGGTAACACTCTTTTTGAGTGTTTGATGCCTGATGGTACAGTATGTGTATGTGTGTGTATGTGTGTGTGTGGGGGGAAACATCCCTGAATTACTCTGTATTTTCTATTCTAAGTTGTCTTCCCGACAGACACACAATAAGGCCTCCGCCTCCACACAGCTTTATTTGGTCTCATAGTCTTCTTACTCAGTTCCATTATGCTAGTATTGATTGTGCTGAAATGAAATCTAGGCCCCCGATGGTGCCAGAGTAAACAATCTAAATTCAACAAAACACCTTTTCAAACCTTGCCCATGCCTTCAAAGAACCAACTGGAGGAACAATTAGATTTATTTTTTGGGCGGGGGAAAAAAGAGTTGTACACTTTATATAGCCTGTATTATCATGTCTATGTCACTCTAAAACTAAAAGCTAAAGCTAGGTTGGTTAGGGTTTATAAAGGAACTGAACCTGAACTTTGACCTCACTTCCTGAGAGCCATGCTAGCTTTGGATGTCTCTGCTTTAAAAGCTCAAGTTTCACTTTAAGGTTTTGTTGACATTAGTTTTTGAGAAAACGTTGTGCATAATCAAGACATATTTAGGCTCTGAAATGGCATTCGCGAGTTAAGGCCTAACATATTACATTCACAGCCCCTTACTGCCTCTCACCTTTGTCTTCTACCATTCTCTTTTACAAGCCAATTTAAACTTCCTGGCTCTCTGAAGTAGTTTGATTCCCCTCTGAGCTAGTAAAGTATGAAAAGTCAGACTTTTCAAAACATTTTTGAAGTTGTATCTCATTAGATTGGTCCACTAAGATGTTGCTTCCTCCCCATCCACTCTGTTGTTTGAAGGTGTGAGAGACTCAGCTGAGCACTTAGTGCAGGAATCAGTCTGAAGGACTTTCCATTAATAACTGAACAAAGCACTCCTGCAAACGAATTGACAAACTTGGTGGGCAAAATAGGTGTGAAATGTTTGAGGCCATGAAATCGACTTTGTTGGACAGTGGCCTCTAACGACATGGATGGAAGAAGCCTTTATTGACAAAGCAGCTCTCCAGATAAAGTCATGCGGCAGTATTTAAACTCACAGCACCTAGAGTGCTTTTGGCATGTTTATCATACTGTGAAAGTAGTTTGTACTGTAATGGTAACCAAGCTTCAGTCTGGTCCTTTCAGAAGCTATTCCTCAGACATGTGCATTTCAATCTTTCATCATTCATCGAACACATTACTTGTCCCATCAATAGTTTTGTACGTTTCTTAAGTAGAATGAAGGCATCAAATAAACAATTCTAAGTAAGTAAGCCCTAAATGACTCCTTTTAAAAGATTGGTACAGGGGGTGCACATGTTCCGTTTTGAATTACTTGAGATATGGATCTCACTTGTGTATGGATTAATGATTTCAGATCCATATTGGAATAGACTCGACATCGAGATTGTTACATTGTGCCTACGACATAGTTTCCATGGATTTCACAGTGGCGGGATGTTAGTTTCCATGACAATTTGCCACCTGTTGCTCGACGTAGCCTCCCATCTGTTTGGTAGATTGAGGTGTATGGGGCCGATTAGATGAAGAACTAATTACTTTTAAAGAGGGTGTGAGTGATATCCTCATTCATTAATGAAGGCCCTGTCTCAGGGCCTCTTTCAATAGCTTTTCAGAGCTGTCAATGTATTTGTAATCATTAATATTATTCACATGCTTTACATTTTTGCAATGTACTTCAAATACGTCTTAAATGCTGATACTTCCCTACAGAAACGATGGAAACAGTGTTATCAAGTTTAAACTTGAGTGAAAAAATTGCTGTTTTCCCAAACATCTGATTGAATTATATCACATTACTGAACAACTGAATAACATTTTTGATGTATGATAATAGTACACATTATAAGATTAAAGTTAGTATGCAGTTTCCATCATTGTATTTGCGGGCCTCCATTTTAAATCAGACTTTTGTTTTCCACAGTTAATATAACAGAACCAACAACATTTATGAATATGTTATGTATGATATTCATGACACATGCTTCGCTTTATGAATATACCCAAAACTATTGTGTTTATTCATTGAAATGTTATTGACTCTCAACTAATGACATTAATAAATATTTCACATCATTCATGCAATGAATACACTGGCAAACAAGTTGTTCTGCATTTTACAAAATGCTAGGAATCCATGTTAATTATGCAACCCACGTCACAGATGTCACAGTTTTTGAGGTGAGGCTTGCACTGGAGACTTTAGATAACAGGTGCTGTACATCACAGCTCAGTGTACAGCTCTCACTCTCGTGTATAAACGAACCATGTGACATACTGGTTTACTATGTCAAGCACTCTGGCAGTAATTATTGAGACCGTATGGCCCTTACATAAAATGTTTAATTTGGTGATTCTAAAGGAATGTTAGGGGCCCGAAGTTGTTAGTGTGTCATTACATGTCATTACATGTACTGTATCCAACACAAACAAACGTAACACATGCTCATGTAAGCAATGTCAAGTATGTGGCTATACCCCTCTCCATCCTCCCATAACAAACTGAACTGGAACCCGCTCTGCTAACAAACAGACTGAAACATGTAACACATGTACTGTAACTGAGTCTCGCCATTGGTTGAAAAACCGTACGTCAATGGATTCGGCATGGGCATTGAGGAACAACCTGCTCATTTAACACTGCTTGTCTCTCAAGAGCCGTCTCCAGGCAACAGCCCTGTCAGCGGATATGCATGGACAAAAACTCGCGCAGAGAGTTCCTGTCAAGCAAATGTGATGGAGGTAAACTTAATTCCAGGGAGCCCTTTACCTGCTATTTATAAACCTTTTACTGGCTGAGCAAATAACAGGTCGTTTTCCTTCCATCAAGACGTCACGCCAGGCAGCTTTTTTATGCCCTGTTACAAAATACAGAGCCAAGTCTGCAGATGAACTCTCCATGCTTCTCTGCTTTTTTGTGGAGGCTTACCGGAGTTAGTTTGGAGATTGAGCGTTTCAGGGCATGCATATGTATGTGGAGATTTACTAAGAGACAGCCTTAAATGCACTGTCTAGACGGAGCAAGCACAATTGCATTCATATTTGGCATTCTTGCCCATTCCGTGTGCCCAACGAAAGTAACGAGACTAAACATCTGATCAGTATTCAAGCTTTGGAGAGGTGTGGTCTCTTGATGACTGACTGCAAAAGCCTGCCAGGATGCCCTGTGTCCCAATTCTCACTTGTAAGCTGTCATATAGCTGACATGGCCTGTCATAACGTAAAACATGCTTACAGTTCCTCTGTACCAAATTTCTCTTCCGAATGATGACTGGGTGCAGTGGTTTTATTGAAAATGATTAGCATGTGTCATGTAACATCATGCTGAAAAGGGAACAAGACCAGTGTGTTCTGTACCCACTTTAGGTGTTATCCAAGCACCCACGCTACGGAGTCACATGGCCAGTGCACAACTGGGACTTGTGACTGTGTGTCTGTGTGTGTACGAGCACATATGCATGCATGTGTCGGTCTCCAAGCAAAAGTGTACTGGAGGGGTCAGAGTTTTGTGTCAGTGGTTGTAAGCAAATCTGAAATCTGTACATGTGTATGAGTGAATGAGGGAGTAGGGGCACCAGCAGGGCTCTCGCACAATGACTCATTAGTTGGGTAATTAGGGCACAAGGCTGTGCCCCCGAGGCTCTACAGAAGAGTACTGTGAGCCAGGACTACTAATGACGAGTTGCGGCCGAGAGCCGTGTGGAGGTTCCGGAAGGGGAGGGATGGAGAGACTGGCCCCATGTTAAAAGCAAGAGGGTAGACAGTTACAAGAATAAAGGTAGAGGAGAGAGCAGGGGGGGGGGGGGGGGGGGTCAGGGAGGGAGGGAATAGAGGGAGGTGGAAAGGGAACGCAGGGGGGAAAGAGAGGAGGTAAGAGAAAGGGAGGTGGGAACAGGGGAGCTGCTGGCATTTCCATTTTCAGAGTGTCACAGCTAATGACACAGCAACAAGGTACAGCGAGAGAAGTCCATAGGTGGTCCTCAGAGAAGAGAAAGAGTTCAGGGGAGACAGAGGACATTTTAATTGGCTTTAAATAAGGATAGCACTGCTCTGGGAAGATAATCATTGGTTAGATGTTCATGTTGTTGTGACCTAATGTTGCCAATTAGGATAATATGATAAAACTACCTTGTACTTAGAAAGGGTAAAGGAAGGATTTAGGATATTTCACTGGGTTCATGTAAAAAACAAAGGCGGTTATTAGGTCGCACAGTCACAGCCACAACCTTGTAACATAGGCAGATACCCTACTCAAGTTGCAAGATCGCAGTTGTTGTTTCCATGACATGATTACATGACCTGGCTCTGTCACACATTACCACATCCTGAAGTCAAAGCAACACTGGCTTTCAAAATGTTTACGAAACATTCTCTCAATCTCTACATTGGTCAAAGAGATAGAGCCTTTAATATCAATATGAAACAGTGGCTGAGCCTAATGCAAATTTAGTAATAACCTCATAACATACACAGACTTCAGTAATAATAATAGTGAGATAGAATGATACCCAAGAACAGATAGCCGATGAATGGATCGGAAGCTCTGTTCCTGCTAGTCCCAGTTATCTAATTTATTGCAGACACATTTTTTTTTCCTCTCTCAAGGTTCATGCAAATCGTATTGAAGCGTGTCCCCTGCCGGCAGAGGACTGTGTGTTTGCTCAGCCCCCGTGCTCCAATATCTCAGCTTATTAATTTCATATTTACTCATTTATTTTTCATACACATTGACTGATGGAGACAAAGAGGCTTTAGATCAACTCTGCTTACACGACAAAGGCAAGATGGGAAGGTTTCATAACAGATGTAAGATTCAAAACTCTGTACAGGGAGATAGTTTTGGCTTGGTAGTAATGTGGTTGTCATAAAATCAATCTGATCTTAAACAAGCATAAATAAACATACTTATGCACACTTTTATTGTCACTCATGTTGTTATAACCTACATATTTCTATGTATGTCTTTTTGTTCAAACTATAGAGCATACAGTATCAAAGCATGCTACTGTATGCTTGCTGTGCAGTTTAGTACAGACATTTAGTAATCTCTACTAAATGGATGCACTTTACCACTTGCACTTTTTCATCTCACAGATGAAACTGTGGTATGATTCCTTTACAAGTTTCCCACATTTTGGTTTCCTTCTTGTTGTTACATAGGAGTTTGTTTGATGGGTCTGTGTTAACACAATTTTCCAGAAAACCAATTTGTTGGTTGTCAGCCAGGAGCCTTCTTTCTCATGATTTGTCACAGCATGATTTGTTCTTGTTTCTTTCTGATGTGAGCGCAACTTTTCTGAGTGAATCAAAACATGGGCAGAAATAATTGTCTTTCTATTTGCTGATAAGGTTACCTACTGAAGACCGCTTGTCCAGATGGTCACATGCTTTTTAAACAAAGATCTTCACATATTGAGAACATTGGACATTAGACACGGTATACGTATGCTGTACAGGATCTAATCTGTAATCTACCTTAAAAGCAATTTGCCCATATCTTGTTGCTGCGTCAACACTTCTGCCACATCTCAAGATTTCATATAACTTGGTAATAACAAGATGTAAGGAGGATACATATAATAAAGTTGGTTTTCTACCAGCTTTTGTAAGAAACATTCAGTCTCTTATACCCAATGGGAATTGTATTTGCTGTTGACCAATCTAACCAGAAGAGTTCAGAGCAGAAGTAAAGAGTGTTTTAAATTTGTGCTGATAATCACCATTTCACAGACCAGGCAAATACAGCATCCAGTCCCTGGGGAAAGAACTGGGTGTTTATGCATCCTCCAAAAAATTACAGATCACACATTATGTCCAAAGGCAGCTTGTGGGGAAGAAGAAATACAACCGTTTCACCGTTTGGAAATGGTTGGCCTATTTTTTTTGTGTTAATTCTTCCATGCCTTGTTAACTCCCGGGGCTCATGTTGTGGCCGTTTAGGACAGAGTGTGATTGAGAAATTCTTAAAATATATTTTTAGCAAGCCAGTCTCTGGCCTGAGGGGACACTATGAGTTTTTTCAAAGCCGTTTCACAATGGACCGTTGGATCCATGCCCAGGAGAGTCCTGACTGAATCAGCTTTATTCCGCTTCACAATGTTGCTTTCTAATTGGCAGTGGGAGCCTTGTTCCATTTCCACCTTTCCTCTTTTGGTATCCTGGTGATAGACTGTCTAAATATGCGACAAAATAGTGTTAAAGTAATTACAGCCAGCCTTTGATTTTACAGACTGATTTTGGTTGCCAATGTGTACTTTATTCAACGCTGGGCACATCTTCCACACTCAGGCTTAATGTCCCTGTGATCAATGTACAGTAGATGAAGTGTTTACAACCTTTCAACCTTGTTATTTTATTACTATGAACTATGAACACAAGAGGAGCTCCCTAAGTCCCCAGTCATAAACTACCATCACTGCTAATGTTTTTTTTATATGGCAGGTTATATGATAAATGAAAGTCAGTGTCAATAGCAAATTTTCTGTAATGGAGGAAAGCCTGCCATAGTACAGTAACACAAATCTATAGACAAACAGTACATGCTGTATATATGCAGTATATACTTAGATACATTTGTGAAGTATACGTATGCTATATGTGTATGGACATATACACTGCAATTCTGGCCCCAGCATGACCTCCCATATGTTCACAGTTTCCATGGACCATTTCTCTCTCTCTTATCCTGATTCTATGGTCAAAAGTGACAGACCTTGCACTGCAATCTCTCCCTCTTGGCAGTTTCCCACACACCACAGCTGTTTGGACTGGTTTAAATGCCGCTCTCACTGTGGATTCTGAAAGCTCAGCCGTCAATCGACCGGGGACCAGGTTCCTTCACCCGTTCGGTGTCTCTTCTCTCTCCCTTTTCTTTCTCTCTATCTCTCAGAGAGATCCTCATTAGCATACATTCTGTTTTGATTGGCTGGCCAGGACAGGAGCCCTGTGTGTGCTTGTTGTTGCACAGCTGGGTGATTCTGAAGTGAGGCTGACACTCTGTCTCTGACACTGTTTTGCATGGCTTGGCTTGGCCTGTCGAGATAGCATTGAAGACCAAAATGTAATAACAATAATAAAGAACACCTCTATATTTTTCTTTCTATCCATGTCAAATACCGGGTTATTGAGCAATTGTAGGTTATTGCTCCCAACCATGTACAGTACCCTACATTTTCAAGGAATTTTGTCGTTGAAACTTGTACTGTTGGTGAGAAATATGAAGGCTTTTTCAAAAATTGCTTGGTTGCATTCAAGTTTGGGTCTGGTTAGCCTTTGTAGTCCATACATGTATGTAAATGTCTTGTCTTTTTGGTTTGTCATTGTAGCTCCACACTGATTCAATTGCCTTTGTTTAACATTC